>NC_084614.1:77376506-77976506 GCF_033978795.1 Nerophis ophidion
GCGTCACGCTGTGCATTTGCACGACCAGAAGAAAGAATAAAAACAAGTTCATGATGTCAGCGCGAAACAAAAAGATGTTTGCCACTTTTAATCCCGCAGAGAAAGACAAAAGTGACGAACACTCGCTTGACTCGCAAACAGGAAAAATGAACCAGGAACTGTCGAGGCTCTTTTTATAATACTCCACCTGAGCCAATGAGGAGTCAGCATTCTGTGACGTCACAGTGAGGAGAGAAAACGAAACGCTATTCTGCACAGAAAAGTGGCAGCAGTCAACCGACAAGAAGTCTTCTACTGGACTCACTAGAGAGCGCCCCTTGTGGCCACGTCAGGTAAATGCTTGTGTGGCTTTTCTGGGAAATCACGTGACTTGACAACAAAAAGGTGTGTCAAGTTGGCCGCCAAACTTGGAAAGAAAAGAAAGAAAGAGGAATGAAGGTGAGATTGAGAGTTAAAAGTAATGACAGGGCTGGAACATCCGATCAGTGATCGTATTGTAGTCCTCTCAAGAAAGCATCAATACAAATAATGATTGATAGACATAAAGTCGCTACACCGCAGGACATCCTCACTTCTTTTTATTTCACGTCTTAACTTTCACCTCCGTTATGTCTCCCAAGCGTGAGGCGTCCCTGCTGGGGTAACGGGACACGCATCTGCCTCGCATGGGTTCGATTCCCGGCCAGGGTTGCATCAGGAAGTTTCATCCTGAGTAAAAAAGTCAGCAGAAAGCCTTCATGAGATGGACTCGCTGTGGCCAAAGTGCTGAACGTGGGGGAAAAGTGTGAGGCAGACGCTTCTGCTGGCAGAATATCAAAGAAAGTGAAAGTAAAAGTAGACACGGTAAAGCCAAACGTTAAACTCGATGGTGATCATTTTTATTTTTATTTTTATTTTGTCGTACCTGTCAAAGGTGAACACACTTATCCACGTAGGTGAGTAGTAACGAGTTACATTTACTTAGATAAGAAACACAACTTTTACTTTGCTATATAACATTTTATTACCATCGTTACATTCATTTATATCAGGGGTCAGCAACCTTTTTGAAACCAAGAGCTACTTCTTGGGTACTGATTAATGCGAAGGGCTACCAGTTTGATACACACTTAAATAAATTGCCAGAAATAACCAATTTGCTCAATCTACCTTTAATAAATAAATCTATATGTATAAAAAAATGGGTATTTCTGTCTGTCATTCCGTCATACATTTTTTTTCCTTTTACGGAAGGTTTTTTGTAGAGAATAAATGATGAAAAAAACACTTAATTGAACGGTTTAAAAGAGGAGAAAACAGGAAAAAAAGGAACATTAAATTTTGAAACATAGTTTATCTTCAATTTCGACTCTTTAAAATTCAAAATTCAACCGAAAAAAGGAAGAGGAAAAACTAGCTAATTCGAATCTTTTTGAAAAAATTAAAAAAAAAGAATTTATGGAACATCATTAGTAATTTTTCCTGATTAAGATTAATTTTAGAATTTTGATGACATGTTTTAAATAGGTTAAAATCCAATCTCCACTTTGTTAGAATATATAACGAGTTGGACCAAGCTATATTTCTAACAAAGACAAATCATCATTTCTTCTAGATTTTCAAGAAGAAGAATTTTAAAAGAAATTCAAAAGACTTTGAAATAAGATTTAAATTTGATTCTAAAGGTTTTTCTAGATTTGCCACAATCATTTTTTTGAATTTTAATCATAATTGAAGAAATATTTCACAAATAATTTTTGTCGAAAAAACAGAAGCTAAAATAAAGAATTAAATCAAAATGTATTTATTATTCTTTACAACAACAAAAATAAATTTACTTGAACATTGATTTAAATTGTCAGGAAGAGGAAGGAATTTAAAAGGTAAAAAGGTATATGTTTTTGAAAATCCTAAAATCATTTTTAAGGTTGTATTTTTTCTCTAAAATTGTCTTTCTGAAAGTTATAAGAAGCAAAGTAAAAAAATAAATGAATTTATTTAAACAAGTGAAGACCAAGTCTTTAAAATATTTTCTTGGATTTTCAAATTCTGTTTGAGTTTTGTCTCTCTTAGAATTAAAAATGTCAAGCAAAGCGAGACGAGCTTGCCAGTAAATAAATACAATTTAAAAAATAGAGGCAGCTCACTGGTAAGTGCTGCTATTTGAGCTAATTTTAGAAGAGGCCAGCGGGTGACTCATCTGGTCCTTACGGGTGACCTGGTGCCCGCGGGCACCGCCTTGGTGACCCCTGGTTTTGAGGCATGTTCCAAAAAATATTGCACTTTGTGACTTCAATAATAAATATGGCAGTGCCATGTTGGCATTTTTCTCCATAACTTCAGTTGATTTATTTTGGAAAACCTTGTTACATTGTTTAATGCATCCAGCGGGGCATCACAACTAAATTAGGCATAATAATGTGTTCATTCCACGACTGTATATATCGGTGTCCGTTGATATCGGAATCGGTAATCAAGAGTTGGACAATATCGGAATAACGGATATTGGCAAAAAAGCCATTATCGGACATCTCTACTTTCAACACATACAAACCATTTCAAACATCCACCAGGATGAGCAATTAGCATTTAAAAAAAAACATGTCAAGGAAAGTGAAGTAAAAGACAATACAAATACATTATTTCAAAATAATAATCACAATAATAATGAAAAATACCACATTTACAAATAGTGCTAATCCAATTCAAATTCCTCCAATAGAGATTCGAACATGAGGGATGTTCTACTTCTAACCAATATCCAAGATTTAATTCCATCCATCCAGCTTCTTCCGCTTATCCGAGGTCGGGTTGCGGGGGAAGCAGCCTAAGCAGGGAAGCCCTGACTTCCCTCTCCCCTGCCACTTTGCACAGCTCCTCCCGGGGGATTCCAAGGCCTTCCCAGGCCAGTTGGGAGACATAGTCTTCCCAACGTGTCCTGGGTCTTCCCCGTGGCCTCCTACCGGTCAGACGTACCCTTAACACCTCCCTGGGAGGCGTTCGGGTGGCATCCTGACCAGATGCCCGAACCACCTATTTGTAAATCATTAAGCCAATGTGAAAATGTTGTTTTCACTTTCAGAAATCAACATTTTTATACAAAAATGTTTAGCTTGCAACATAATTATATTGACAAGCATTTTCTATGTTCCCTTCATCTATACATATGCCAAATTTGATATCTCCACACCCTTAACTGGCTCTCAAACGATTTCTGAGCCCCTCCCAACTTCCACAAACAAATGGGGGTACGCGTACCCCTGGGGGTACTTGAAGGTATGCCAAGGGGTACGTGAGATTTTATTTTAAATATTCTAAAAATAGCAACAATTCAAAAATCCTTTATAAATATATTTATTGAATAATTCTTCCAACAAAATATGAATGTAAGTTCATAAACTGTGAAAAGAATGCAGTATTCAGTGTTGACAGCTAGATTTTTTTTGTGGACATGTTTCATAAATATTGATGTTAAAGATGAATTTTTTGGTGAAGAAATGTGTTGTGATCACACATCTAGTATGTTTAGTCCCCTTTTTGTATTTTCCTATTATGTTTTAATCATGTTTTGGACTCTATCGATCCCGTTTCGTAGCGCACTTCCTTGTTTATGTAACCCACAATGTCACTGCCTCTCGACACACCCTTGGACTCTGCGTTGTGTTTTTAGTGTTTATAAGGTGGGTTGTTGTGCGGAGAGATTGGACACTGGACACAGTGGTTCTGGATTGTGGATGAGACCTTGTTGCATTTATTTGCTCACACTAGTGGTCCTCTCTGGCTCTGGTCATTAAGCTTTTCAGTGGAAAAGAAAAACATTCACATTACAAATGTGTCTCAATGCAAAAGAACAAATTAACATATAAATCTGGCTCATATTCAATATGCCCAGATGCTAAATAACAATAAATCACAAATCAGTAGTTCAAACACAGTGACCAGAATAAACATGTAAAAAGACATCCTTCACAACCCCATTCAATTCAGACTCTACTAAATGTTAATCACACTGGCCAACTTACATCAAACATTTAAGTACAAAAACGGAATTGCACATTTCTTCAAAACACATCAAAATGTAAGTAAACACCTTAGCTAACACTGTATTGCAACGAATTCGCTGGACGGGCATTTTTAACTTTACTATCTTATAAAGTGTTCAGACAGTCATAAAACAGGTCTCACCTTTTCAGTGGAAAAGAAAAACATTGTCAAATATCAATCAATCAATCAATGTTTACTTATATAGCCCTAAATCACTAGTGTCTCAAAGGGCTGCACAAACCACCACGACATCCTCGGTAGGCCCACATAAGGGCAAGGAAAACTCACACCCAGTGGGACATCGGTGACAATGATGACTATGAGAACTTTCTTGTTCTTGTCAAAAGTCTAGCAGCCGCATTTTGTACCAACTGTAATCTTTTAATGCTAGACATGGGGAGACCCGAAAATAATACGTTACAGTAGTCGAGGCGAGACGTAACAAACGCATGGATAATGATCTCAGCGTCTTTAGTGGACAGAATGGAGCGAATTTTAGCGATATTACGGAGATGAAAGAAGGCCGTTTTAGTAACGCTTTTAATGTGTGACTCAAAGGAGAGAGTTGGGTCGAAGATAATACCCAGATTCTTTACCGTGTCGCCTTGTTTAATTGTTTGGTTGTCAAATGTTAGAGTTGTATTATTAAATAGAGTTCGGTGTCTAGCAGGACCGATAATCAGCATTTCCGTTTTTTTGGCATTAAGTTGCAAATACTGAGTGGTACACAAGTGTCCTGTTGGACAGAAAACATGTAATGTATCAAAGAAAATTGTATCCTTTTTTACAAGTGATCCCCTCCCATTATTCTTATGTGGAGAATCTGCTGGGAAACATGGAGGGGTTCATAAAGGAAACAATCCACTCATGGTGGTGTTTTCAATTTCATGTGCCAAAAAAAAGAGATGATATTTTGCAGCAGATAATATGGATGAACTCTAATATTTTAGTAGATGGAAAGCCTTTCTTTTGGAAAAATATGTTTGAAAGAGGAATAATTTTTGTCAATGATATGATCAATGAGAATGGTAAAATTATGAAGTATGATGAATTTAGAACTATGTATGGTGATGCTTGTTCAAGTTTTTCTTTTAATCAACTAACTGGAGTAATTAGGAAAAGATGGAAACAAATAATTAATTATGGAACTACTAAATTACTAGTTTGTAAACCTCTAATAAGAAATTCTAGTTGGCAAAAAGGAACTAAAATTAATAAAAAAATATATAATTTTTATTTAATAAAGAAATCTTTGAAGGCTGTCCCATATAACACATATGGAAAATGGGAAGACTTTTTTGACTGCCCGTTGCCGTGGGATGCCATATTCAAACTAATCTACAAAACTACTATCGATGTGCAAAACCGTTATTTTCAAATTAAAATTATTTATAACTTCTTACCAACGGGGAAAATGTTAAAACTATGGAATATGACTGAGTCAGATGATTGCCGCTTTTGCTGTCAGGAATCTGAATCCACCCTGCATTTGTTTTGGTATTGTCATATTGTGTCTTCCTTTTGGGTGGAAGTTGAAAAAACGTGTTCAAGGATTGGTTTGTTTATGAAGCTTGATATAGTTTCTGTTATTTTAGGAGAGTTTATTGACAAGCATGACTTAGTTAATTTAATTATAGTACTTGGTAAAAGGTTTATTTTTAAGGCCAAAAATAGATATTCACTTAGTATTACTTTCTTTAAAACATTTATTCAGTATTTTTTAACTTTAGAAAGATACATGATTGACAACGATAATGATGCCAAAAAACATGAAAAAAGATGGGAAATCCTTAAAGGCTTATTATGAAAATGTAATAATGTTTATAGATATGCAACAACAGCAACATATATGCTATCTGTTGTTGTGTTCCCTTTTTTTTGAGTGTACAAAATGAAGGTGTGTGTTGAATCTGACTTGGACATAATATGGACTATACACAAATGCTTTTTATGAAAATGTAATTTTGTTTATAACTTATATGCAATCTGTTGTTTCCCTAATTTTTGTTGTTGCACATGGATGAGGGTGTGTGTTGCTGAGGCCCACTTTGACATTGTCTGGACTGGACCTGGTTTTAAAAACCTTTTAGACAAGTCTAATTCCATTAACAACCTGGTTTGATGAAGATAAGGTTATTTTTTTTATTTTTTTTTTTTAATAAAATAAAATGAGATTAAAAAAAAGGAAAACAATGACATTTTTTGGGGGATAAAAAAGAAAGTAAAATCATATAAAACAATTACATAAAAAATAGTAATTAATGATAGTGTTAGTGGACCGGCGACACACACAATCATGTGTGTTTCAGGGACTATGTCCCTTGCAGACTGTGTTATATATGTTGTGGGAACCAGCATTTTGGTAGCAGAAAGAAACAACCCTTTTTTGTGTGAGTGGGTGTGGCTGGGTGTGAATGGGAGAGGGAGGGGTTTTCTTTGGGGGGTTGATGCACTGATGGAAAGTGTATTTTGTGTGTTTTTGTGTTGATTTAATTTAAAAAAAAAAAAAAAAAAAAAAAAAAAAAAAAAAAACACCGTATTTGCGTATGATGTCACCTAGCGGCAGCATGTAGATGCTGAAGAGTGCAGGGCCAAGGACCGAACCCTGGGGAACTCCACACGTTACCTTAACGTAGTCCGAGGTCACATTGTTATGGGAGACACACTGCATCCTATCAGTAAGATAAGAGTTAAACCAATGGCGCCTAGTTCTCTCTGACTATGGTGTCCACTGAGGGACAATTATTGATGTTAAAGATTAATTTTCGGGTGAAGAAATGTGTTGTGATCCGGCATCTAGTATGTTTAGTCCCCTGTGGTATATTAATGTGCATGCTGACTCAGCGTAGTTTGTCCTGACTGACTTGCCGTAGTTGAGTTGTGTCTACTTAGCATGCTCACCAAGTGCTGTACATGAGTGTTGATGATCCCTCTCTAGAGTGTATGCTACTGCTACTCCCAGTCAGATATAAAAGTTACTGAACGTGTGTGCTACCTCGTTATTTGAATATATAACAACGTCTTAACTTTCACCTCCGTTATGTCTCCCAAGCGTGAGGCGTCCCTGCTGGGGTAACGGGACACGTATCTGCCTCGCATGGGTTCGATTCCCGGCCAGGGTTGCATCAGGAAATTTCATCCTGAGTAAAAAAGTCAGCAGAAAGCCTTCATGGGATGGACTCGCTGTGGCCAAAGTGCTGAACGTGGGGGAAAAGTGTGAGGCAGACGCTTCTGCTGGCAGAATATCAAAGAAAGTGAAAGTAAAAGTAGACACGGTAAAGCCAAACATTGAATGCATGCTTGTTTCAAGTCACCTAAACTCGATGGTAATCATTTTTATTTTTATTTTGTCGTACCTGTCAAAGGTGAACACACTTATCCACGTAGGTGAGTAGTAACGAGTTACATTTACTTAGATAAGAAACACAACTTTTACTTTGCTATATAACATTTTATTACCATCGTTACATTCATTTATATCAGGGGTCAGCAACCTTTTTGAAACCAAGAGCTACTTCTTGGGTACTGATTAATGCGAAGGGCTACCAGTTTGATACAAACTTAAATAAATTGCCAGAAATAACCAATTTGCTCAATCTACCTTTAATAAATAAATCTATATGTATAAAAAAATGGGTATTTCTGTCTGTCATTCCGTCATAGCTTGTTACAGCTTCAATCAACTGATAAAAAACAAAAACATGAAAATGCAAAATATGGTGATAAACAGCTATCCTTGACACGCAAAAACTGTTTTAATGTGTAAAAAAACTCAAGTGAATCAAGCTTTGTTCAAACCTGTTTAGCTGATGTTGCATCATGCTTATTCTCTTTTCGCTGTCTCTTGCGAGGGATCTCATCCATGGCAAGAGTTCCGCTTGAGTTGAAGCTAGAGTCAGAGATCTCAGATGCAGAGGACAAGGACAGGTCTGAAAATTCTAAAGGAATAAAAGAAAAAAACATTTGATCATTTTATTCAGTAGTGTACAGAGTGCCTGATAATACATGATTTTATATCTCACCCTGGCTTGAGAATATTGTCAGCACCACATTGCCTTGTCCAACCAGGTCGCTGAATATTTCCGCATCAACTTCTGTCCCTGTTGCATCCTTGTACATAATGCTTGCATCGGGTGGCAGGCAAAATCTCTCAATGACTGGAAAACAGTATGAGAAAATTGTGATTTATGTGCTTTATGTGCAGTTTCATTTGTCTCACAGCAAATGACTGTTCTAGTTAGATGGAGTCATCCACTGGTGATTTTTTCCCTCAAGTAACCCTGACACTTCTTAAGTCCAAATTTAAAAGTTAAGTATTGGCTTTTCTCAGTTAACTGTTCTTGTGTATAAAATGCTTTACATTCTAGGTGGCGCACATGTTGAGTAAATTATCCCCATTTATAAAGGAATCTGCTTCAGGCATGTAAAGACACCAGAGTATACAACATGAGGTTTTTAAAGAAAGTGGGTCTATTTTTAAACTGTTTTTAAGGCAAGATTAAGTAAATTGAAACACCTTTTTCATGGAATTGGAGAAAGTCAAACGGTCCCTCAACGTCATCCAGCTTCACATACTTCTGCTGTTGGTTGTACTTCACCTGGACCAGCATCTTCACTGAGACATGCAAAACATATATTAAAGAAAGTCAATATTTAAAGAAAGAACAGTTTAGAGGTCAATGTGTCACAGTAAAGGATACGATTTGTTAATATTTTGCAGGGGCCTCTATCAATAATTTTCTTTTTCATTCCTAAATGATTGCTTTATAATATATATATATGTCTATATTTATGTATACATGAGACAGAGAGAGGGAGAGGATTTTGAAAGGGATCACAATTGAATATTGTAATTAAAACTAAATGTTAGAGCAGTAACAGTAATTTCTACAACAGAAAAGTCACAATATCATCAGAACAATATCTCACTGGAAACAAGTCATTTTAATCATATTCCTGTTGTCACAATATTGAATAATTTCAAAATAGGATTAAAAACACAGCAAAAAAGAAAAAAAAAAACATTAGTTATTCTTCCTGTCCTATCTCTTTCCTCCTTTCTCAGCTGTTTATGTGGCAGTGAGGGCTGGTTGGCTCTGCCAGCAGAAACTTTTAACACAATCATTTCAGTGGCGAGTTATGGTTAGCAGAAAGTATAAGGACAACGACTGCTAGATTGTTTGCTACAGTTTAAAGATGAGCCAGCATGCTGTGTCAGAGGATAAATGAGAGATGGAGGAGCAAACGGATTAAAAAGTATTTCACATGTTTGCGCAGGTTTTACAGATGTTTATACTCGAGGAGGTTTTTCTTCACATACAGTACTTACAGTTAGATGTCATCAAACTGATGTTACAGTTACTGTCATTTCACGGGATCCACCGTAACCTCTGCTCTGCTGCTCACTGACGTGCGTGTGTTTCTGTGCCCCTGAGAACAGAGGAGAGGCTGCAGCTATATTAATTTGTACCAAATCAAGAAAAAAAAAACTAACAATCAGTTCTTACATTTATATATTCCTAGGTCAAGACAGTTTCAGATGCTTGTAAAGGCCCTGGTATGAATTAAATACTAAATTAAATTAAATCTCATTTAATATTTAATACAATATGTCCATGACCCAGTGAATACCCTGATAATAAATAACACCAAAACTTGAAGAGTAGCAATAAATGAACCAGTAACTACTGAGCTTATCCCTCCGCAGACAAAATTGGACAAGAGAAACATGTCTCCACAGGTTTTTGCAGTTTTTTGAAGTTTAGAGTGTGAGGGACAAAATAACAAAAGCCCCCACAACTGTTAGTTCCAGCCTTAAATAATATTTTGTACAGTAAAAACTTTGTTTATCATGGCTTTGAGGAAGTGACTTACCGTCATTTTTAAAGTTTAAGTGACCTGCTACTACTGTCTGCTAGCTTAGAAATGCAAGCTAATAGCATGACCGATTTTGTTGTTCAGAACTGGTGACAAAAAAAGCTTAGTTGCTAAAACACATATTCTCCATACATGTTTTATTGTACATGCTACATTTCACAGCATTAATTTGCAGCTGTTTCAGTACATTTGATTAAATTGCACTTACCTTGTGGAACTGCACGAGAGAAGCGAAATGGTTCCTATTGTCTCTTTTCCCTCCAACTGAAGTGAAATGCAGGGCGGGGCTTAATTGCATCTCAGCAGAGTTAAACTAACTCATGAGTGATCAACTCTGTCAAATAACTCCCCATAGCAAAAATTTGCTTGCTCATCTGTTGCTTAATCTCGTATCTTGAGAACATTTTGAGCTTCTCATATCTGTCTAATTCTGTGATCAATTGTTTCTCTTTTATTGCTCCTAAGGGACCCTTAGGAGCAATAAATAAGCTAAAAAGAGACAAGACATCACTGAGACAAAGGAGGTTGAGTTGAGACAACCCTTTGAGCAATATTTGAGAAGTGGGATACACTGACGAGAGCTCATATATGTATGCCATTGATCTCAATTATGTCTCATTTATTTTGAAGGATAATAAAAAGAGAAAGAAACGAGATGTATGAGCAATAAAAGAGATCTTATGTATGTCTTTTTCATGTCTTGATTATTTCTCTTAAATTTATTATCATATCTCAAATTTGAGAATCATGAGAACAAATTGAGTGCAATTAAAATATTCATCTGACTTAATTAGAAATAACACTAAACAAATACTCAAATATTGAAAGGTGTATCACTTTATTTGGCTACACAAAAATACAAAATATAATATAAAAATAGATTAAATACAAAAATGTAAATGTAGTTAATTAGTACATACATAATGTACATATTGACATTCACAATACTTAAAACAGAAAACAATATACAAAAAATAAAACAAATACAAAAATAAATGAATTTGACCTTGAGTACTCACTTTGCTATTGTGAAAAAGTCAGGTGTAGTTTTTTAACTCCTTGTTGAGCAAACCATGTACCTTAGTTAAAAAAACACTTGACTTCATCTCAGTAAGAGGGTGAGTAAATGACAAAATTTCCATTTTTGAAATATTCCAAGTAAAAACTGAAATACATTTATAAAATTGTAACTGTGCTGTGTGGAACTAGTCTACATACAAAAAATAATCACACATTGAAAACCAGGGATACTTAACATTTTTACCTTGGGGCACGACCAACTTTTCCACAAGAGGAGTCTGGGACCAACTGAAATATAAACACTGAATTAGTCATCTTACACTAAAGTGTAAGACAACCGAGTACCATTGCTGCCCATATGGACGGACAACAGCTAAGAAACAGATATTTATTGGCGGCTTCCAAGGGGTATTCGCAGCCAAACAGTGGGCCCCAGCCCTATGATTAAGAAACACTGTTGTAAACAATAGAACAGCCTCCTGCGATAACAATATAACATTTGGTACATAAATGATCATTGAAATATTTTGAAATTGGTTACAAAAGCTACTAATATACCTGATTATGTAAGCAGCAACATACTGCGTCATTTCCGGTTGCATTATTTTTTTATTTGGAAAAAACTTTGCACTGTGAAAGGATATTAGCCGCTAGCTTGTTAGTGAGGTTGCATCAGTGCCAAATTTGCTTGGCACAGCACACCTCAATATGCATTATCACAGAATAACGTGGTACTAAAAGCTACATCATAAGGCAATTTTTTACAATATATACTACGCAAACCTAGACCAAAATATTGAACATGTTTACCAAGGAAACATCCTACCATAGAATGAACTTGACAGGTACAAGGGCCTACTTAAAACCGTCTCTGGGCCGACATTTGTTTACCAAAGCTTTCTTGAGCTTGGCCTCCTCAATATGGTCCCAATCAGGAAAGGTGCCGCATCTCAGGACATACCCTGCAAGGCGAGAACATAATCAGCCATTCGTAATTTTGTCCCACATCAGTTTCTACAGGTATCAAATCTATAAAATGCAATGCAATAACAATAATAATGCAAATTCAAATGTAATGCTTTTTAATGCCATTTTTTGGTACTTGAAAAAATGTAATGCCCATGTGCGACTGCATATAGTTGTTTTTTTATATAGTCAAAAGCTTACAATTATCTATCTGTATACACACAGTTGCAAGCATTAGTTAATTAGTTGAAAAGTTTACATTAACTGTTACTATCTAATGTATTAGAATTGGCTTACAAAGCTGTTTAATTGGAGAATGTATTTTTATTTATTTATTTTTGTGGAGTAGCATCTGGTGTTTTGACCGTATGCATGGCCGTAGACAATCGCTAATTAAAAGGCTATCAAAAATATTAAAGGAGAACTGCACTTAAACCCTCTAAACAAACATCCCATTCTGCATCAGATGATCAATATAATATACCCATTAGCCATTTATTTAGTTGTGTCTGTTTGAAACATGCTGTAAGTATATATATATATTCTCTGAAAATATGATTTATAATAGCCACAAACTGGAGGATACCATTTTTAATCAGGATACAATTTGTTTTAAATAGTTAAAAGGTTTTATGGAATAATAAATGAACATCATACCAGGATTGCAAATTATGCATGTGTTTGGAAATGGATGATCTATTTAAACATTTTAGAAAAATACAGAACAATATTGGTAAAAATGCCAATAAGATGCATTTGGAAAAAAAGCTATGGCAATTAAACATTTTGAATTTATTGTATTTTACACCTTCTCTGTTTAAAATGTTTACAGTAAATAGCAAGTATGTATCAAGTGTCCGGCAGCTGAAGGAACTTGTATTCATTTATTGTGGGAATGTCAGAAAATAAAAGAGTTGTGGTCTGCTGTGAAAATTGCCTCGCTAGCGTAGATCACTTGCGTCACAACAGTTGCTAATGTTAGGCAAGTTAGCTCATATGTGTTGAAGTGCAGATGATTGAAATAAACGACTCAGTGTATTAAAAAAGCTCAGCTTTTCCATTATCCTGACATGGTGTCACAGTTAAGGACTACACGCCTACAGTGACCAAAGAATGGAAAAGTTTATGCCCCCAGAGCAGTTTCATTTTGCTTTATTGAAGCAGTGCTTTTGTCGTGTTCCCACCTTACAATACCTCTTGTATGCAGTTTGACAGCCGCAGTTAAAAAAAGAAACACACAGGAAGACTAACAATTTCGATGACCGTAACCTTCTTAAGTTAATTTTCATTTACCGTTTGACATATTGACTGTCCGCCATGTCCTACAATTGTATTAAATTTTTTAAATGCCTCTGGGCAAAGCATTTAATGCTTTTTATTGCTGTTTAAAGCCTTAATTTACGCAAAATCATTAATACACACAACCACACTTCAAGTTGATGGACATAACACTATATTGCTCATCATAACGCTAGTTTTTAGTCAATCACAAATTGTAATTATGTAACATTGAGTTATACTTCCAGTGTGCTGTAATCGATAAGGGATTAACATTTCTCATATTGAACTTCTATTTAATTATTGTTACCCAATTTTGGCCTGAAAACACCCTCAGTTTGGGAAAACTTACTTAGGATTCCTTCAACTTTTTTCGGTCAAGGATGCGCTTTCGTGTTCCTGCAGGTTTGTTTTCAGGGCGACCAAAAGGGACACTCCTCTACTGTAAAAAAGAGGTCAAAAAGTGCGTGGAATAAACGCATTCATTTGGGCTTTGAAGCATGTCTCATGGCAGCAAGGCGGAACAATGATATGAATACGCCGCTCTCAGGAAAGAGCTCTTGCTGGTCCGATTAATGAGGGCCGTCGGTGTATTTGTCTCCAACGAGGTCGCAGGGAGTTTGAATCAATCAATCAATCAATGTTTACTTATATAGCCCTAAATCACTAGTGTCTCAAAGGGCTGCACAAACCACTACGACATCCTCGGGCAAGGAAAACTCACACCCAGTGGGACATCGGTGACAATAATGACTATGAGAACGTGATACTGTGATACTGTTGATACTGATGACTATGAGAACATATGAGAACATGATACTGTGAAAGATTGAAGTACTCTGAATTGGCCCGGATCTGAAAGGGAAAAAATAGCACAAACAATACCAGAATGAGAAAATAATGTGTTCAAGGCCCAATCACAAGTTTAAGTAAACAAAACAATTACATCATGAACGAATTAGCATTGGGTACTTACCTATTTTCAAGAGGACTTCTTTGATTCGCGGGGGGCGCTAGCACCTATCTCAGCTACAATCGGGCGGAAGGCGGGGTACACCCCCCGCGACCCCGAAAGGGAATAAGCGGTAGAAAATGGATGGATGGACTTCTTTGATTCGTTGCTTTTCTCGCCGGATTATTTCCAACTCCTCCCTACATCCATCACATGGCGTCCATGATTTTTCTGCCTGTGGTTGATAACAGATAGTGTCCTCAACAGATGGGTTGAGTGCATCTCTCCTATCTGGTGCCAGGAAAGCTGCGTTTTTATTCTCAGGTGGATTCACCCGGCTAGGTGGCAAGCTATTGTGTACGCCGGGTGAAGGACCAGAGGTGTTGTGGACATTTGGTGATGGGCCAGCGGTGTTGAAGTCGTGTGGGGATAGGCGGGGTGTACAGCCTCCATAGTGATCAACCTTCGGTGGTGAGGCCATTGGTTGATGGGCAGGATGCATGGTCTTCGTAGGGAAATGGACCTTTTATGTTGAGACCATATGGCAGGGGTGTCCAAACTTTTTCCACTGAGGGCCGCACACTGAAAAATCAAAGCAAGCGGGGGCCATTTTCATATTTTAAAAACCAATACAATAAATGTATAAAAAAATATACAGTTAGGCCTCCACTTAGTTATGATCCCGGGACCCCAAAGGGTTTTGGTCAAAAAAAATATTAAAAATGTGTCATTATTCAGTATTCTTATCATTATTCATGTTTTAAATCTCTAGATCAACATTAGGAAAAAAAAAATGGAAAAAACACAAAATATGCAATATTTTCATCCAATAACTTTTTGGGGTGGAATTTTTGAGATTATATAATAATTGGAGCCTTAATTTTGGATATTTAATCATTATTTTTTTTTGAGGAATGACACTTAAAAACAAATCACACTAAAATAATTGGGGATCCCAAAGTGTCCTACTCGTTAAAGTGTTAAAAAATAAATACATTTTTTTTACTGTTTACTTTTAGCACAATAAATTCGAGATCAACCTCAGATATATCCGTCAATTTTAGAACTTTTATTGTTGTTTAATTTTTTTGGTTTGTTTGTTTTAGGCCCTTCTTTAAAAAAAAAAAAAAACAGCTCAGTTTTTTTATATGGCAAAACACAAAATATGCAACATTTTCCCCAAAAAATATCTTAAAGTGGAATATTTAACGTGACGTAATTGAAGTTTTGAATAGGTCAATAATTCAAAATGACATTGATTTTGATTCATTATTTTTTAAAGAAAGAAACAGCCTGCATGGCATCTTTGTGTTATTAAAGCATTGCAACATTTTCTTGTTACATTTCACCTGTTTGCGCTTTTTATCACTTTTTATTTTTTTCAGTTGTATTTTTAAAATGTGCCGTTAAAGAATGACCTGGGGGCCCCAAATGGCCCCCGGGCCGCACTTTGGACACCCCTGTCATATGGTGATAGGCTAGATATATGGCCTCCGTAAGGAAATTGACAATTGATGTGGAGGTCATACAGTGATGGGATGGCTGTATTGCCGCTGTAGGGTGATGGACCAATGGTTCCCTCTCTGGTAAACCTATCGTGATATTTCATTGAACAATAGATTACAATTGTATAAACCCAATTTGTCCATATATGTATATACAATATCAAAAGAGATGAGAAATACTGAACTACAAAAAAATTACTGAAATGACCTACAGTATATTTTAACCTGCAGCGGCCAAAGTGGACCTTAGTCTATGTGCAGTGAGGAGAACAAGTATTTAATAGACTGGCGGTTCTGTAAAATCTAAAACAAAACAAAAAATTACACATTTTATTATTTTCAAGTAACTTGCATTTTTTTTTCTCTACGGAATTGATCACCTAGTAACCTCTACTTCTCTGAAGTATCAAATACAAATTTCATGCAATAAGATGCAAATTAATTACTTTTAAAAAATTCATACAATGTGATTTTACGGATTTTTGTTTTGGATTCTATCACTTACAATTGAAGTGTGCCTATAATGATATTACTAAAAATAATAATATAAGTAACAGACATCGAACTACAAAATCACCAATGTATAAATGATTTGTTCTCCTCATTCTATGATGGACAGTACCCATAATGAAAATAAATGTACCATGACCAAAATTGACTATATCTATAATCATTCTGTACAGTACTCCTTAACAAAAACATTTCACATCAAAGACAAAGGAACTGGACCAGTACTGAAGATGAAATCATCTTGACTGCAAGGAAATAGACAACTCACTTAGTCAACAATAACAAATAACAGATTTTTTTAATAGTAAGTGATACATAACATTGACTATCACGAAAAAGTTATTACTTTATATATCTCAGGATTATTTATGAAATGTACAATTAAGTATAAACTGTCAAACCAGTACTTATATTTGGTTTAAATATGTTTTTTTTTTAAACTATTGCTTGTTGAGATTTCTGCCCTACCTCCTTTCTCCACAAAGGAAGCACAGGCATGTGAGCACCCTTTGACAAAAGAGGAGGAAAATTCACAAAAAAGAGGAACATTTCCATCCGCATGTAGGGCTCCGACAAAAGCCCCGAAAATATTTTTCAAGAATCAATACTACATAGCACTGGGCCAATAAAACAATAATTATACATCGCAATACACATAATCATATCAATATTAAATGCTTTCGATAAAATATTCGAGCCAGCATGATTCGCTGCATGAGGTCACTCGCGCTTTGGGAACCCAGAAAACAGGAAGTGTCACTGAGCAATGGAAGTGACATGCTACAACAGACAATCAGTTAACAGTATTTACTGAGCAATGGAAGGGACACGCCAACAGCCAATCATGTAACAGTATCAACAACAAGTAAGCTAGCTCGATGATGATAATTATGCTAACTAGCAAGCCAAGCTTGTTTTGGTGTCCCTGTCCTGAAATTCAGTGCGGTGTTTAGGCAAGAGCAGCAGCAAGTACCAGCGGCCAAGGAGAGCGTTCCACAAATTTTGTTTGGATCCTATTTTTTGGATATTGTTTACTTAATTCATCCATGGAATTTTTGTTATTGTTGAACGCTCCGATCGGACAGGTTTTTACTGGACACATTTCCGATGAGTGTTGCTCTGAGAACCTACAAGTGTTTAGTTAATACTTGATTGCTGATAAGAAGTTAGCTCCGGATTTTTTGACACTCATCCTTGAACGCCCATCCTTAAACTACTTTTATTTATATTTCTCATATTCTTATTTATATTTAATTGAAAACAAAAACAAACGGAATTTATATTTTGACGTGAAACTGAATGTTTAAAAACTGTTAAGAAAGTACATATTGTGTAAATTTTTCTCAATAAAACTTGTTTATAAGATTTCAGTGTGTGTTCAAGTACTTCTTGAGCACATTCATCAATACTGTGATAACAATTGTAACCATGACATGAAATGTTCATTTTGTTACTCCCTAGTTTTGACACATGAGATTGTAGAGTGGATATTTACACTCTATGAACGTTTTGACCTTAACTAAAAAGTAATAAAATGATGGCAACAAATTGTTTTCAGGGTCCACAAGTTCAGAACTTTTAATCCTGAAATCAGAGTGGATACAGATGTTGGGTTTTGGGCAACTTAATACATCAAATATTTGTATTTGTCATTAACATACTATTTACTGAAACAATGATTTGATGGCAAATAAAATAATGTTTAAATTAATGCTGTTTTTTTTGGTTTTGAAATTCACTAAATTTGCTAAAGATTAAACGTTTTGAACTTGTAGACCCGTAGGCATGAGGTAATAAATGTCAAGCTTACCCATAGGCAGTGTTGCCGCCTGTTACAAGTCCCCCGTCACTTGATAGATTCAGCGCTGTAATATTATCATGTTCAGACAGTGGTTTCTGATCTACTGTAATGGTTTCAGACCCTGATGTTGAGTGTGATGGCTCACTGGCTTCCAACATATTTAAAAATAACTCCTGTGGAGTTTGGCAGCCTTTTGGTGACTGAGTCTGATCTTTTCCTAAAATATGTTCAACAGTTGCCCTATAACATTTACTATCTGACCACTTTGCTAAAACAGAATCTCCTGTTTTAAGATCTAAGATCTGCACAGGAGCTTCATCTCTTGGCAAAATGTCTGATCCTGTAAAGATTTTGCCGGTATAACCGTCCTCCCATCTGACGAATGCCAAACAATCTGAAAGAGAGAGTGCAAAAGAGAAAGTGTTTAAAATTGTTTATTTGAGTATAAAAAATTGGACTGGTATTTGTCATCTCATTTGGACATCAATGTTATGATTATTCCCTCTCCCCATCCCTATTTGCATTTTAAAGCAGATGCAGTAGGAAGAGCTTGCCCATCGCTGTCTTAGAGGTGTGTGGCCTCATTACAATTAGGGTATTGTTACCTAACTGCCTTGGGGCGACTTTCTCAAGGTGGTATTTTCAGCTGTTCTTTAAATACTACACAAATTAATAAAGTCATTTTTCCAGTTTGTTAGCTACATGTACTGCAATTTGGCTCAACCGTAGTCCGCTTTGCCACACATACATAGAAACTTACCAGATTGCTTAATTGGGGGAGGAGAATTATGCAGGTCCTTCATTTTCTTTGTGGGAACTCTTAACCACTTTCTTGTAGTCGTTTCCTTTTGGTCCATAATGTAAATGAAAAAATTAATTTTGGATCATAAACTGAGGATGGGTTGATTGGCAACACTAAATTGACGCGTGTGTGAATGTTGTCTGTCGATCTAAGTTGACTTGTTCATGGTGTACCCCGCCTTTCGCCCGAGCGGAACTGGGATAGGACATAGCACCCCCACGACACGAAAGGGAAAAGCAGTAGAAAATATATGGATGGAACTATTATATAAATTGAAATTATTTACATATATGGGGTCACTCCATATGGATGGTAACTTTTAGGGTGAATCATATTTAACTTTTGTTAAAAACAAGTAAACAAAATTATAATTTATGATCGTTCTGGCTATAGTAAAAAAAAATCTTAAACCAGACAGTTTAATTCTTAGTTTAATTCGTATCTATTTTGATGTGCGGTGGGCTTGATGGCACCTTTTTATAATGGGGTACATTTTAGGAAAGTTATAGTATTTTTAACAAAAAGGTCATGAATATAATCTCGAGCCCCAATGACTTTGTATTGAAGAGGTTGACCATAATTAGTGCATTTTGACCAGGTTAACACAATCATAATTTTTTAAACATGTATCACAGGAAAACTATTCTTATATCATGTTGCTAGTCTTAACAAGACCTGACTGATAATACCGAATTCATTTAATGAATGTTTAACATTTTACACACATACCTACTTTATTTTCCTAAATATATACAGTTTATACAATCGATAGCATGATACAAAACATACTGTGCCTCTGCCAGCGAGTAAGCAAATATACTGCTGGTTTCAAAATGGCGGGGCAAATTAGTGAATCATTTAATACTTTTGGATGTAATCTCTTATTTATTGCAAATAGCCAGCCTTACCGATAAAATTCAACCCGGACCTCCTTTGTCGAGTGTCACTTTATCTACAACAGTATTATAAAAAACATTTTTAAGTTAAGCTCCCCAAATTAATATGCACTGTAGAATCCAATTGTGAAGGTCATTATGTATGCTAACATTACTTGTTGGGCAGACGCCATTATGGTTACCGCAGCCTCCTAAAGGACCGCTCCGTTGTCACAACAGTTAAATATTTTCATTTCACAACAGTTAAATATTTTCATTTCACAACATTACATGGTTGACCAACTAAAAAATATTAGCATACTTACCTCTCCAAGTCTCATGTCGCAAGCGTTGCGACTGTCGTTTCCAAAAACTTTCCCGCTTCTTCTTCTCTTTCTTCTTCGCTTTCTTCTTCTTCCTCGTTTTAGTTTAAGGTAGGCGCACAGACAAAGTTCAAATGTTACGCCACCTACTGTTTCCCCGCCTCTTCTTCTTCTTCTGACGTTAACTGACGGCAAACCACGCGTCATGTCCGCCGCCGTCTGATAGAAAGCGTAAATTTTCTAAATTTCCTTCCTTTGAAAGTTACTCATAGCCAAAAATGGCTATTTTCAGATGGTCATATAAGGAGAAAATCAACTTTATCAAAATTCTGAGATGTGGATCTCAACGACACTCTCGCGAGATTTGGCACCGCGCCCCATGAATCTGTCCAATCATATTTGCTCTACCTGAAAAACACGCATGCGCAATTAGTGGGCGGATGTGACTTGAAGAAACAATTCGGCACTGAAGGAATAACAACTGCAAGTAAGTAATACCATTTATTGTTTTTGTTTTGGTATTTAAATTACTTTAACATACACGAGTTAGTATTTATTAAACTACTGTAACGTCACTGATTTACGGAAATATAGCTATAAATGCCGCATTTAACGTCACAACCACCTTGCTAGAAGCTATGAAAGTTACCTCCAGCGAGGCATCTCAAGTGATAAACTACACTTCATACATCCCATAGTGAAATAGCAATGATAGAAGTAAATGTTCAGAGAACATTTGAAGTTGAACAATATAAATTACTGAACATACACTGCTTCAACATAATATAGAGTTTTACATTTACAAGAAGTTCCACTGTATATTCCAGCAACCTTTGTCTGTATTTACATAGTATTGGAGTGTCGAAATGACAAAATGAAAACCTGGAAAACGATGGAGAAGAACTGGTAAAGAAGTCGACTCAAATAAATGATCAAGAAGGACTGTAAAGCTGGTAAGCAGACTGGCATAGTAGTGGTGCATTAAACTGGCAGCAGATATATGATATTTTATTTTTCTTGCTGCAGTCATCCCGTCCTGCAACCACCTATGTGGAGACTGATGAGCAATGGCTAAGTAAGTTACATGTATGTGCGTGTTCTTTGTTTAAATGGATTAGTTCTGATTGAGATTTACAGACCAGATAGAAGGATAAAAAGCTATCAACAGTTTGTCAGGAACAAGCATGGAAATATTGCTTTCTTTTACCCTGATTACAGTAGTACGTATGAAGAATGAAACTTGAAATATAAGTAATCTCAGCATGTGTAATTAATGTTTTTTGAATCTTTCACCTTCAAGTTAAGGCTGGTAGGTAACATCAGGTCATGATTAGGGATGTAACAATATCAACATTTCACTGTATGATATCGTCACAGTGTTAAAGCCACAATAAGATATTGTTACAAAAATGTCAAAGTCCAAAGACATGCACCTGGGGATAGGTTGATTGGCAACAATAAATGGTCCCTGGTGTGTGAATGTGAGTGTGAATGTTGTCCGTCTATCTGTGTTGGCCCTGCGATGAGGTGGCGACTTGTCCTGGGTGTACACCGCCTTCCGCCCGATTGTAGCTGAGATAGGCACCAGCGCCCCCCGCGACTCCAAAGGGAATAAGCGGTAGAAAATGGATAGATGGGTGGTGTTAAATGAAGTGGCAGGAATGTTTAGGATAAACACACTTACTATAATTGAACACAAACATAATGTTCATATGTTGTAGTCATATTTATTATTATAAACAGGTATTTCAGGTGCAAAGGAATGGTGCAGAATTCCAGAATTTCAAGTAACACACAAAAACAAACAAAAAACAAAACTTTCAAATATGTGTCTTTAAACTGACATTAACAGTAAACTTGCAGTGTAACTAATGTAGAACAATAATGTTTCTTTAGCCAAGAAACTATACTGTGTTTGTCTGGTATGTTTTTTTTTTTATATAACTTGGTATTATTGTGGGTTTGATTACATTTTTAGCACATTCAACAATAATGCGATTATAATGCAAACAGTGATCATTTTGGTCACAGTAACGGGGATATGACATTTTGGTATTGTTACATCACTGCTGTTTAGTTTAGTGTTTTTTTTACTTTTAACTTCCTAAGAAACTGTCATTTGCAATGGAAATGTTAGTATTAGTTTGTAAAATACTGATTCTTAAGAATTAACTAATAATTTGACTTTTAATCATATAAATACCTCACAAATGGATATTGTCCCTTGCTGACGTCTTGGTTTCACATCAATGATATTTTCCAAATAATGGTTCTAAAATACAACTCATTCTAATATATTACTCATATTCCTTAACTTATTGTAGACATTGTGGTGTGAAGTGTCGGCAAATTTCTTATTTTGTGCATGTCCACATTTCCTTTGGTGAGGTGCAACAGCTCTGGGCCGACTTGGAAATGGTCTGGATGAACGTGGCAAGCTTTACCTTGTATTATGCAGACTTTATTTAAGGTTAAACAAGCACGACAGTTATAGGCACAGAAATATTTCACAGCAACAATTCCTCGGATCACCGAAGCACAAACATTCCCGTCACTCCTGCACACTTCCACTTTTTCACCCCTATATAATGTCCCCTGTTTGAACTTTGTTGTCCCACACTACGCGGGTTATCATGGGAGATCGAGTTTACTTCTCAGATGAGCCCACTTAATATTGTCAGAAAAAAACACACCCACTGGAGTTCTCGTTTGATAGCGTCACACATCACGGCATTATTGTGAGAATTTTGAAACCAATATAACGTAATATTTACAATAATGTTGCATCCCTCGTCAAGATCCTTTCTCATAGGTTTGGTTTGATGCTGTGTGTTTACTAAATCTTAGTCTTTTGAGTTTTTTGGTTCCACTTTTTTGTGTCAGGGGATAGCAGCAGAATAACACTGAAGGAGGCGGTGCCTCCTGAAGGATCCCAAAACACTGCTCTTCAAATGGAACACATCCAACCTTCAGGTGACCGTGCAGGATGTACCACTCTGGAACATCAAGCCTCTCCCTACCTGCCAGGTACACCCACCGTCTTCTGTGTCTGACTATTGTTTTGTTGTGAATTTTGTCACGAAGCAAATCCTGCTAAAATATGACAAACTTTTGAGTGTAAGAATGTGAGCGATATGCTGAGATGTTATACGTTTTGCCTTTTGACAAAATGGTATAAAAAACCTTTAATGATTTGTATTCTATTTTAATTTCAGCACATGAAAATATTTCTACTTCTGACTATCAAAGACAATGGAAAAACATTTTCCAGAACAGCCCTCACAGATCCTCCTGATGGCCTAACAACTAAACTACATGTCGATGCTGAGTATGATTCATCTCAATCATTTGAGGAAGCTCTCCCTGATATAGGGGATTGGATGTACAATGACGGACATACGTTTTATGAAGGATTTGAAGATAGTTTGAGTGAGGAGTGTGCAGAAGAGTCAAATTTCAAGGACACAACAGACAAACCAATACATGACAATGCATCAGAAGCCATGGCAGAGTGCCTTCTGATCATCATGGGTTATGTAAACTGTCATAAAGTCACTGATAAGGCCCTAAGCGATATGCTCAAAATGTTCAAGTTGCTTTATCCCGATAGTCTGAACACAGACTGCTTAAACAGTGTGCAGAAGTTCAAAAACTTTTTTTATCCCACTCTGCATCATCGCTTATTATATTACATAAATCCTCCAGTAATTGTTTTGGGCCAATAGAAAGTAAACAAATAAAATGCCTGTTTTGTGGGACTAGTGTGTCAGAAGAAAGATTCTCATCCTTTTTTTTTAAGTATGTACAGATTGATTTCTTGTTTACCGTAGCACATTCATGTGCCAAATGGGCCCTTGTTCGTGAATTTAAACATGCAGGTTTTTCTTTGCTGCAAGATAGTGTAACATATGAGACATGCAGTTGTGTTATTCCCCTATTGGAAACTTCTGCCAGTACAGTAGTATTCTTGGATGACATATTGGGTAAAGTTGTTTTCCTTGACTTCACATCTATGCTTGGCATTGTGTTTGCAGTTCATTTCCCCAATACACTTGAAAAGTTTTAGATAATTAAGAACTGAACTGGCCTAAGAAGCCACAAATCAATTTTTTGATCATTGTTATAAATGCTCTGAAAATACACACTGATGTGATGTTGCCGTGGATGCTGTAAAAGTCTGTAAATATGTACTGTATATGGAGTATCATTGTTGATTATGTTTTTGCATTGTGTGTAATATTTCAGTGGCCAATTTATTAAATTTACTTGTTTAATAAAACCACTGGCTTTTTTAATGAATACATAGGCCTACTATGCTACTGTATTTTAATATTAGTCCTTATAATGGTGGTTGGAGAGCCAAATATCTTCTGAAGTGGTACCTTGTTAAAAGAGTTTGAGAACCACTGCTCTAGAAAGTTCACAAATGTTAAAAGCTCTTAAAAAGTGTCTTGTGATCATATCAGTATTGTTTGGGTTCAGTTTTAAATCTCACAATTGTAGTCACTGAGTTACTGTACATGGTGTGTGGATAAGAAATCAACAAATTAAGTAGAAAATTATTTAAATAAACCATTTAGATTACAGACCATATATCCATATTGCCTGAATTAATTATTTTCTCCAAATGTTGGCGTGAGATAAACTGGAGTATGATTGAGGTATAATTAAACTGTGTCAATTAAAATGCATTTTTGAAATTATTTTTTCCAAGCCAGAAAACGGGTATATAACAACTCAAATAGTGAGCAGTGAGAGACAAAACCAAGTATATCTCTCACTCAGACATCATTGAGACATATTGAAACCAATACTCATTGATTGTCTTTTTGCCGAAATAGCAAAGAGACATCTGAGAACTCAAACAGTGAGTAGTGAGAAACAAAACCATGTGTATCTCTCACTGAGTCATTATTGAGACATATTGGAGACCAGCTCATTCATCTCTCATTTTGGTCTTTGTTGAAATCGGAAAAAGAGATAACTGTTAGACAACTTTGAGATCTCTCACAGTGCTCACTGCGAGCCTTATTTCTCAGGAGCTACATTTGAGAAGAATGAGAAATCTACTTTGGTCTCGATTAGTGCTCTTTTATGTCTAGGAGATATATATAAGACATACATGAGATCTCATCTTCAATTTTGCTTTGCTATGGGCTAGCTCTAAGTTCATCAGGAGTACTGATGTTGTATAAAGCTGGGCCTGGATTTGGTTGCACATTGCCTGATAGCAGAAGTAAGAACAATATAAAGATGTTCCGTTTCATATGGCAAGGTGACCTCATGACAACATTATTTGGCTTCACAATATCAAAATGAGTAATATCAGAAGGAGAAAACCATCTGTTTAGCACAGAAATACACCATAACTGAAGCTGGTTAGAATTATTTAGCACTGACCCACATGTGGATATCAATAACCTTTGTGTAAATGCTGTAGTTTCAAAGGACCAGGTGATTGTTATTGCGTTTGGTAGAGTTAAAGGTTGGTGGAGCACCTGGTCAGGTACCCCACTACAATTGCAGAAAACAAGCCCAGGAAAAAGCATTAATATTAAATAGAGAGCTTTTGTCAAACTCATTGTTAAATTGTTTTACTACCTACCCAGGTCCAATAATCAAAGTTCAGATGTCCAAGCTACAAGAGTTGGAAGACCAAGCTAAGGCTAGCAGAGGCCCAGCTTTAGTCAGTCTGAGGCTAAGATGGATCCAGGCCGTGGAAGACGGAAGGCCAAGATGAAGCCAGTCGACTCAGACTGTAGGTAGTGGAAGGCCAAGCTGAGACTAGTATAGATCCAGACTGTGGCAGATGGAAGGCCAAAATTTCAGCTAGCAAAACATCCCCCGGCTTCAGCAGGTCAGAGGCCTCCAGATTTCCAAATCCAACAAAAGCAGTCAGAAATACCACTTTTTGGAAGTAAGACTTCATTCATCAATTGTTACGCTTAAAACTAGTGCAATTTACTTAAATCGGCTAAAAAAAGAGACTAAAACACATAGAAATTCAGACCACTTTGACAAGCAGACAAACAAAAGACAGTCCTGTCGGCCATCTTGGATTGGACATTCAACATTAACCCAATTTGGAAATCGGTCTGTAGTTATTTATATTTGTGGATTCACCTACTTTTGACGGAGGAAGAAGAAAGGCGGGTTTGCTGATTTTTGGAACGATTTTGCTTGAAAGACTCAGGTTAAAAAGGCATGAAAAAGAAATAAGGAATTAGAAATATTATACATTATGTCCCATACAAGCTCATACACGACACATTCTACAGATAGTGTATAAAAAAACCTAAATAGTGGAATAAAAGAGGTGAAAACATGTGAAATGGAACAAAGAAAAGTTGCATTGTTGAGTCTAATAAAGCTGCCATGCAGGTTGTTTTCTCTTTAAAGCTGTCATTGCTCAAAAATAATAATGAATCAAACTCAATGTTGTTACAAATTATTTAAACTAGTCATGGCTCCAATTACGTCACATACAAAATTTGACTAAAGAGTATTTTTATAGGATATTTTGTGTTTATCCTACAAAAAAAAAGGGTTTTTGACTAATAGGGCAAAAAAAAAAAAAAAAACAGAAATGAAGAAGCTGTCACGTACTTGCATGGCTGCTCTAGTTGTGACCCCAAGATGCAGGAGACAGGAGGACGACGTGCGGGTGAGAGTCTTTTAATTCCCACAGGGAGCACAAGGAGGTGCAGCAGGGAAGTGCACAGAAGCATAAGCAGCATACAGAAAAACCAAAGTAACGTTTCACAAAACAATCCTTGAGCCCTGACTGGAGGGCGAGGCAGGCATAAATAGAAGCCGGGTGATTAAAGTAAAAGTACCAATGATTGTCACACACACACTAGGTGTGGTGAGATTTTCCTCTGCATTTGACCCATCACCCTCACCCCATGACCAGGTGTGGCCAGGCTGCCAATCAGTGACAGGTGAGGAGGGAAAAGGGCTCAGGGAGACAAACAGGAAGTGGGACCAAAATAAGAGCGCTGACTAGGAGATAAACACAAACGCTAACAGACCGCGTGACACCTGACGTGACAGGTCGTCACAGAAACGAGGGATGGATCTGAAATTTATCGAGGGACTTAAGTGTTGAAAGTAAAAATAAATGTTTGACTTATTTTTGAGTGGGGCCCGTTTGGATCCTAATAATTTCAGTTTTACAAGTTTTAATTTTCATTGCTCAAAAAAAATAATGAATTAAAATCGATGATGTTATGAATTATTGACATATTTAAGATTGCAATTAAGTTGAGTGAAAATTATTATTTTGTGCTTTTGCCATAACAAAACAAGGTTTTGACAAAAATGGCGTAAAACATGAAAAAAAAAAAGACTGATAAGGACGGATAAACCTGAAATTGATTTAGTGATTTAAGTGTTGAATGAAAAAATACAAACATAAACAAAAATGACCTACTTCTACCATTTTTATGACTGAGACTCTTCCTGGTCCCCAAGAAAGCAGTGCGAGGCGAGTGGAGAAAAAACGGATTTATTGACAGAGATGTGACACAATGTGATATTGATCATAAGCAGCGGCCATTGAAAGAAAAGAAGAAATCCTCGTCATGACGTCAAGGCCATGAAACGTGCGATTTTACAGCCACCAACGTTTGATCTTGAAAGTCTTTTAACGGCCAAAGAAGAATACATGGAATAGCGTGAGGAGCAGTCGGACGAAGAACAAAGCACATCTCCATCTCATCTCCGAGTGTGATGACGTCCCTCAGCGATGGAGACATCTCCCTGTGTTCCAGTGCACAAAGCATCCTGGAGGAAGAAGACCACTCAGCACATTCCCGACAGAAGCAGGTGAATCCAAGTTGAACATCATCTTCACACAAGAACATTTGGAGGTGCAGACAGTCCATGTGAGCTTACTCAGCCTTCAGCCGCCTGCACGTTCTCGTCGAGCTCCACGCCGCCGTGGCGAGCTGCGGGACAAACGCAAACGGTGAAGGAAGAACATCCAGAAGGTGCCTCGTCACTCACATCAGATCTTTGAGGTGTGACTTGGAAACATGACGAGTCAGCACACTTGATGTCTCATTTGGCTGATCCTCATCATGAGGACTCCTGTCAAAAGTGAGATATGCCAGACTTTGTATTGCGTGTGCTCACAGGAGGGACTTTTATTGTGAAGGAGTCAGCTCCAGTTGGGCTTTTCCGGCTAAACTTGTAACAAAGGTCCACATCAGACCTCCATGTGAGTGACGCTTCACCACGGCTTTGTTTCTTGCGGCTCAAAGAAAAGATGTTTTACTTACCAGCTGGATCGTACTGGGCTGAAATGAAAGAGAAACAAGGTGAAGTGGACTTTTCCCCTCACGTCACGCCGTGTTTCTACGTGAGAGTGTGCGCTCTGTCTCTGTGGATCTTTGAGTGTTTGGCTGGAAGGCAACTAAAAGATGGCCGCACCTTTGCAGCCCGGATGAAAGCATCAACTCACGGCCTGGACCGAGTGCACCGAGAAGAAGAAGACAGAGGACATTGGCGTCCCTCACCTTGTCTGTTTCTGTGACGCCTGACCATGACCATGATGATGATGATGATGATGATGGCCGCCACAGCGAGGACCGCCGCCGTGGCAGCGAGGGCGACGCTCAAGTTGTCTGTGGAGAGCAAAAAAGCACAAGTGGAGTGACAAAGCATGAAGAGGAAACCTTCATGACTACTTTGCATGCAGACGTCAAGCGTTGTCATGGTGACATGGATCAATAATGGTGACAGGTGGACTTGTGATGGGAAACATCTCCAACTAAATGTGTCTTTCTCACCTTCATGGCTTGCGTTGCTCAGGATGCTTCTTCTCTCCAGCTTGGTGACCAAGTCCTCCTTGACGCCTGACAGCTGAAACACACATTCGTACTTGCCCTCCACGTCGGCCGTCACCTCCACTTTCAGCGCCACCGACATCTGGAAGGTTCCGTCGTGGTTGGGGAGTATCTCTCCGTGCTCCACGTCCTCGAAGATCTGCTCGCCGTCTTTCCTCCAAAACAGGTCGGCACCGTCGGGGTAGAAACCTGTCGCCATGCAGCTGACCGGAGAGGACGGCGTCTTCTGGAGCAGGAACACCTCTGGAAGCTCTGCACAGGAAGTGATGTCACGTGTGAACACAGGACAACGTGGGGAGAAGGTGTGGATGGAGAGAAGGTGGGGATGGAGGTAAAGATGGAGAGAAGGTGTGGATGGAGAGAAGGTGTGGATGGAGAGAAGGTGTGAATGGAGAGAAGGTGTGAATGGAGGTAAAAATGAGGAGAAGGTGTGGATGGAGGTAAAGATGAGAAGATGTGGATGGAGAGAATATGGAGAAAAGGTGTGGATGGAGGCAAAGATGGAGAGAATGTAATAACGGAGGTAAAGATGGAGAGAATGTAATAACGGAGGTAAAGATGGAGAGAAAGTGAGAACAGAGGTAAATATGGAGAGAACGTGTGGATGGAGGTAAAGATGGAGAAAAGATGAGAACAGAGGTAAAGATGGAGTGAAGGTGTCGATGGAAAGAAGGTGTCAATGGAGGTAAAGACGGAGAAAATGGAGGTACAGAGAGAAGATGAGAACGGAGGTAAAGATGGAGAGAAGATGAGAACGGAGGTAAAGATGGAGAGAAGATGAGAACAGAGGTAAAGATGGAGAGAAGATGAGAACAGAGGTAAAGATGGAGAGAAGGTGTGGAGGGAGGTAAAGATGGAGAGAAGTTGAGAATGAGGTAAAGATGGAGAAAAGGAGAGAATGAGATAAAGATGGAAAGTAAGAGTGGACAGCGGTAAAGATGGAGAGAAGGTGAGGATGGAGGTAAAGATGGAGGGAAAAGGAGAGAACGGAGGTAAAGATGGAGAGAAGGTGAGAATGAGGTAAAGATGGAGAGAATGAGGTAAAGATGGAGAGAAAGTGTAGATGGAGGTAAAGATGGAGAGTAAGAGTGGACGGAGGTAAAGATGGAGAGAAAGTGAGGATGGAGGTAAAAATGGAGGGAAAAGGAGAGAACGGAGGTAAATATGGAGAGAAGGTGTGGATGGAGGTAAAGATGGAGAGAAGGTGAGAATGAGGTAAAGATGGAGAGAAAGTGTAGATGGAGGTAAAGATGGAGAGTAAGAGTGGACAGAGGTAAAGATGGAGAGAAATTGAGGATGGAGGGAAAAGGAGAGAACGGAGGTAAATATGGAGAGAAGGTGTGGATGGAGGTAAAAATGGAGAGAAGGTAAGAATGAGGTAAAGATGGAGAGAGTGAGGTAAAGATGGAGAGAAGGAGAGAATGAGATAAAGATGGAGAGAAAGTAAGAATGAGGTAAAGATGGAGAGAATGAGGTAAAGATGGAGAGAAGGAGAGAATGAGATAAAGATGGAGAGAAAGTGTAGATGGAGGTAAAGAAGGACAGTAAGAGTGGACAGAGGTAAAGATGGAGAGAAAGTGAGGATGGAGGTAAAAATGGAGGGAAAAGGAGAGAACGGAGGTAAATATGGAGAGAAGGTAAGAATGAGGTAAAGATGGAGAGAATGAGGTAAAGATAGAGAGAAGGAGAGAATGAGATACAGATGGAGAGTAAGAGTGGACAGCGGTAAAGATGAAGAGAACCTGAGGATGGAGGTAAAGATGGAGGGAAAAGGAGAGAACGGAGGTAAATATGGAGAGAAGGTAAAGATGGAGAGAAGGTAAGAATGAGGTAAAGATGCAAGAGAAGGAGAGAATGAGATAAAGATGGAGAGAAGGTGTTGATGGAGGTAAAGATGGAGAGAACATGAGGATGGAGGTAAAGATGGAGAGAAGATGAGAACACAGGTTAGGATGGAGAGAATGTGAGGATGGAGGTAAAGATGGAGAGAATGAGAGAATGAGGTGAAGAGTATAAAGAGACAGGGTGTAATGTCAGTAATGTTCCTATAGGGGGAGTGCTAACAAGTTAAAAGGTGAAAGTACATGTTGTGTTTCTACCTGTTCTCATTAGGACCTCCTTCCCATTGTTCACATACTTCTTCAAGTAAGAAGGACATATCTCAGTGTAGTAAAACTTATTGTATTCTAGTAGATGTTTGTTCTGGTCCCACTTGAGTTTGGTGGGGAAAGCTTGTTGTTTTGCTGCAGTAAATGTCCATGTCTTCATGTCCAACGATATGAAATCTTCTCCATCATAACCTTCCTGACGCCAACCTTTAACTTCATCAGTCTCATCATTCCATTCACATCCAGACATCAACTGGAGAATGTGAACACCTGAGACACACACAGTGTTGTAAAGCAGAGTGACACACACACACACACACACACACACACACACACACACACACACACACACACACAGACACACACACACACACACACACACACACACACACACACACACAGTATTAGTGTAGGTTATTATGGGATGGACAGAGACAAGTATCAGTGCAGTAATGTGTGTTTACTACAGTATGAAAAGAGTACATCAAATACATTTAAGTAGTAGAAAGTTCAACATAAACAAACCTCCAGTTTGGTTGAAACGCTTCTTAAAAACTTCAAGGTTGTGTTTGCCAGTCAACTCACTAACAACATTGATCTCTGTTTCTCTCTGCCAGTATTTTGGATCCTCTGCTGTGATTTTGTTCATCCAGTCCTGTTTGGCTTCTGCTTTCCTGCTGTTGCTGTCATAGTGAGAAATCTGAACTCCATCAACATAACCAACACTCACATACTCTGGGAAGTTTGGAACTTGAGAGGACGCAGTGAGGAAATACTGCAGCGTGTGAATCACTGAAAGAAGAAAACAACAACAGGATGACTTTTTATTATTTTGTTTCATGTTCAACAATCTTGCACTGTGAATATTTTAGCTCCTTCCGTCTTCAGTCGGGTCTTAAAGTGAACATCAAACACTGCTAGATATCACAGTCAAGACTCACATGTTCTATGACAAATACAACATATTAATAATATTACTAACATCTGTTGACAGTTTGAACATTTTGAAAATAAACATATATTTTCTACAATGGAGGCTGAATAAAAAGTACAACAGAGTTGAACACAACCTGTTCTGCCCATTTGATGTCGACTCTTACTGACATCTTGTGGCGGGGTGATGTTACTACACTTGATTAGTTTCTGACACTTCCGTGTTTGAAGATTTGTGTTCGTTCTTACAAGCCTTGGAAAAAATAAGTCTTTGAACAAGAAACACTAAAGTCAAAATAAATAAAGAGCTTAAACGGATTTCTCAGCTTCTGTAACGTTCTTGGAACATTTTGAATTTTACTTAGAAAAAGGGAAAACAATAAAATATGTTTAAAAAGAACCAGGATTAAGTAAAAAAGGGCTTGAATAATACAACAATTAATTAATTAATAAGTAACAGAAACTTTAAGACGTCAAATAAGTGAAGGCACAAAGAGGATTTATGAGTAAAATATTAATAAACTTATAAAAAGGACTTACCAGGCGTCACGCTGTGCATTTGCACGACCAGAAGAAAGAATAAAAACAAGTTCATGATGTCAGCGCGAAACAAAAAGATGTTTGCCACTTTTAATCCCGCAGAGAAAGACAAAAGTGACGAACACTCGCTTGACTCGCAAACAGGAAAAATGAACCAGGAACTGTCGAGGCTCTTTTTATAATACTCCACCTGAGCCAATGAGGAGTCAGCATTCTGTGACGTCACAGTGAGGAGAGAAAACGAAACGCTATTCTGCACAGAAAAGTGGCAGCAGTCAACTGACAAGAAGTCTTCTACTGGACTCACTAGAGAGCGCCCCTTGTGGCCACGTCAGGTAAATGCTTGTGTGGCTTTTCTGGGAAATCACGTGACTTGACAACAAAAAGGTGTGTCAAGTTGGCCGCCAAACTTGGAAAGAAAAGAAAGAAAGAGGAATGAAGGTGAGATTGAGAGTTAAAAGTAATGACAGGGCTGGAACATCCGATCAGTGATCGTATTGTAGTCCTCTCAAGAAAGCATCAATACAAATAATGATTGATAGACATAAAGTCGCTACACCGCAGGACATCCTCACTTCTTTTTATTTCACGTCTTAACTTTCACCTCCGTTATGTCTCCCAAGCGTGAGGCGTCCCTGCTGGGGTAACGGGACACGCATCTGCCTCGCATGGGTTCGATTCCCGGCCAGGGTTGCATCAGGAAGTTTCATCCTGAGTAAAAAAGTCAGCAGAAAGCCTTCATGAGATGGACTCGCTGTGGCCAAAGTGCTGAACGTGGGGGAAAAGTGTGAGGCAGACGCTTCTGCTGGCAGAATATCAAAGAAAGTGAAAGTAAAAGTAGACACGGTAAAGCCAAACATTGAACTTGATGGTGATCATTTTTATTTTTATTTTTATTTTGTCGTACCTGTCAAAGGTGAACACACTTATCCACGTAGGTGAGTAGTAACGAGTTACATTTACTTAGATAAGAAACACAACTTTTACTTTGCTATATAACATTTTATTACCATCGTTACATTCATTTATATCAGGGGTCAGCAACCTTTTTGAAACCAAGAGCTACTTCTTGGGTACTGATTAATGCGAAGGGCTACCAGTTTGATACACACTTAAATAAATTGCCAGAAATAACCAATTTGCTCAATCTACCTTTAATAAATAAATCTATATGTATAAAAAAATGGGTATTTCTGTCTGTCATTCATCATACATTTTTTTTTCCTTTTACGGAAGGTTTTTTGTAGAGAATAAATGATGAAAAAAAAAACACTTAATTGAACGGTTTAAAAGAGGAGAAAACAGGAAAAAAAGGAAAATTACATTTTGAAACATAGTTTATCTTCAATTTCGACTCTTTAAAATTCAAAATTCAACCGAAAAAAAGAGAAGAACTAGCTAATTCGAATCTTTTTGAAAAAATTAAAAAAAAGAATTTATGGAACATCATTAGTATTTTTTCCTGATTAAGATTAATTTTAGAATTTTGATGACATGTTTTAAAAGATTAAAATCCAATCTGCACTTTGTTAGAATATATAACGAGTTGGACCAAGCTATATTTCTAACAAAGACAAATCATCATTTCTTCTAGATTTTCCAGAAGAAGAATTTTAAAAGAAAATTCAAAAGACTTTGAAATAAGATTTAAATTTGATTCTAAGGGTTTTTCTAGATTTGCCACAATAATTTTTTGGAATTTTAATCATAATTGAAGAAATATTTCACAAATAATTTTTGTCGAAAAAACAGAAGCTAAAATAAAGAATTAGATTAAAATGTATTTCTTATTCTTTACAACAAAAAAAATAAATTTACTTGAACATTGATTTAAATTGTCAGGAAGAGGAAGGAATTTAAAAGGTAAAAAGGTATATGTTTTGGAAAATCCTAAAATCATTTTTAAGGTTGTAATTTTTCTCTAAAATTGTCTTTCTGAAAGTTATAAGAAGCAAAGTAAAAAAATAAATGAATTTATTTAGACAAGTGAAGACCAAGTCTTTAAAATATTTTCTTGGCACCTGGCCACACCTGGTGTCAATCAGCCCGATCCTTTCCCTACCTGCTTTTGTCCTCCAGTCAGGGCTGGATTATTGTCTTGTCGATGTCACTTCCGTATTGTCGCTCCTGTCATGTCGTGTCATTGCAGCGTAGCGGTAAGATATCTTTCGGTATCTGTTTGTAACTTACTGTCTTTTGTTCCCTGCTTCCGTTTTGTTTTCATTCTACAAGTAACGACTTCTGTTTTCCTGTTCGCTACCCGCTAGCTTCCACGCTAGGCCCCTTTTTGTTTGTTGCTAGCTTCCATGCTAAAGCTCCTTTTGTTTGTTATCCGCCTTGTGCGCGTCCTTTGTTAGTAGCCTTTTGTTTGTTCTTATTCTATTATTTTAATCAAAACATGTTTACCTGCAAAAAGCCTGTCTCCTTCTCTGCATCTTGGGGTTCGTCACCAACTAACTTTGACAGTATTTTACTTCTTTATCTCTTTTTTTCAACCAAAATCCCTCTGTTCTGATTAAGGGGTACTTGAATTAAAAAAATGTTCACAGGGGGTACATCACTGAAAAAAAGGTTGAGAACCACTGCTCTACAGCTCCACATGTATAACAGCCGTCAACCTACATGTTACATTTTTGTTTCAAAAATAATTTGTAGAGTATATTCTGTTAATTTTCAATTATATTCCTTTCATTTTGGTGGAGCTGGACAGTTACTAACGCTGGCTACTTTATTAGCATGCACCCTTCTCTTCATCTACTGTGTTTACATTCCAACATAGCTAAACTCCATCAAATGACCACAGTCGCCCCCTAGCGTACAAGAGGCACACTGCGTATGGCCAACCGTCACATTAGAGCAGGGGTGTCCAAACTTTTTCCACTGAGGGCCGCAGACTGAAAAATCATAGCAAGCGGGGCCATTTTGACATTTTTTTTTATTTTAAAAACCAATACATGTATAACCAATATACATTTAGGCCTCCACTCTGGTTTGATCCCGGGGACCCCAAAGGGTTTTGGTCCAAAAAATATTAAAAATGTGTCATTATTCAGTATTATTTTTGTTTTATTATAATTCAAGTTTTAAATCTCCAGATCAACATTAGGTCCATCTGTCAATATAATGATTTTAAAGCTTTAAGTTGTATGCTCTTTTTGTCAAAAAAACCCATGTTTTTAATGGAAAAAAAACACAAAATATGCAATATTATCACCCAATATTTTTTCAAGTGGAATATTTGAGATTATATAATAATTGGAGCATTAACAAAAAGTGAGGAGAGGCGGGCCGGCGGGGAAAGTGTCACGTCAGCCGCCGTGTGGACGTCGGACGCCAACATGAGCGAACGCTTCCTTTCTGGCTCCAGGAGAGGACCTTACCTGCACACTCAAGCCGCAGGTGTGTGAGTGTGTGCCCGCCAACTTTGAAGGGTCTCCCGCCGGCATGGATGTGGAACTATGGACGGACTGACAGCCTTGCTCGTCTTCCTGTGGATTGTTCAAGACTAACACTCTGTTGCTGCTGCCCTGAGGAGGCTAACACTCTGTTGCTGCTGCCCTGAGGAGGCTAACACTCTGTTGCTGCTGCCCTGAGGAGGCTAACACTCTGTTGCTGCTGCCCTGAGGAGGCTAACACTCTGTTGCTGCTGCCCTGAGGAGGCTAACACTCTGCTGCTGCTGCTGCTGCTGCCCTGAGGAGGCTAACACTCTGCTGCTGCTGCTGCTGCTGCTGCCCTGAGGAGGCTAACACTCTGCTGCTGCTGCTGCTGCTGCTGCCCTGAGGAGGCTAACACTCTGCTGCTGCTGCTGCTGCTGCTGCCCTGAGGAGACTAACACTCTGCTGCTGCCCTGAGGAGGCTAACACTCTGCTGCTGCTGCTGCCCTGAGGAGGCTAACACTCTGCTGCTGCTGCCCTGAGGAGGCTAACACTCTGCTGCTGCTGCTGCCCTGAGGAGGCTAACACTCTGCTGCTGCTGCTGCTGCTGCCCTGAGGAGGCTAACACTCTGCTGCTGCCCTGAGGAGGCTAACACTCTGCTGCTGCCCTGAGGAGGCTAACACTCTGCTGCTGCTGCTGCCCTGAGGAGGCTAACACTCTGCTGCTGCTGCTGCTGCTGCCCTGAGGAGGCTAACACTCTGCTGCTGCCCTGAGGAGGCTAACACTCTGCTGCTGCTGCTGCTGCCCTTAGGAGGCCAACACTCTGCTGCTGCTGCCCTGAAGAGGCTAACACTCTGCTGCTGCTGCCCTGAGGAGGCTAACACTCTGTTGCTGCTGCCCTGAGGAGGCTAACACTCTGTTGCTGCTGCCCTGAGGAGGCTAACACTCTGCTGCTGCCCTGAGGAGGCTAACACTCTGCTGCTGCTGCCCTGAGGAGGCTAACACTCTGCTGCTGCTGCTGCTGCCCTGAGGAATTAGCAAGCATTCATTAACATCAATTTCTCCAACTCCAGTACAGCAGCACCTACCACCAACAGATCAAGCAGACTGCCATAAAGCCTGCTGATCAAGGTACTCCAAGGTTAAACTACCAACAGTAACCACAGGTTGACGAGCTGGAAGAAATAAAACTCTCGCTTAACTTTATGTCTGAAGAGTTGTCCAGAGTGGCAAACCAACAAACTGCACTTAGTCAACTAGTGGAGGAAGTTAGAGAGCTAAAAAAAATAATTGTAGCCAAATCAATTAAAATATTGGAAAGACGTGTTGATGAACTTGAACAATACACAAGAATGGATGATGTGATTGTCAGTGGCTTGGACACCAAACACCGCTCATATGCTCGAGCAACTGCAGGTGAACAGAATGGTGGGGATGAGTCCACGACGGAGCTAGAAAACCTGGAGCAACAGGTCCTGCAGTTTTTTCAGTCTAAGAACATTGAAATAGACAGTAATGCTATCTCTGCCTGTCATACCTCGAAGGGATAACTTGGCAAAACAAGCAATTATTATAAGGTTTACGAACAGGAAAGTAAAAACTGATCTTTTGAGACAGTGTAAAAAGTTAAGAGGTACGGCAGTGTACATTAATGAGCACTTAACAAAAAAAAACTCGGACATAGCAAGACATGCTAGGGCCCTAAAGAAACAAGGGAAAATTCAGTCCACGTGGACACGGAATTGCAAAGTCTGGATAAAACTACAGGGCACGCCTGAAGAAGCAAAGGTTCTAGTAATCAGAGAAATGGGGGAGCTTGAAAAGTACAAATGATGAAACCAGAAATCATGTTGCCAACTTGCTAATTGAATGTTAATATAACAGCAAATGAATGAGTGAAATATGAACTTTGCACTATGTTTGAAAACGATATAGACCCTGAAAAAAATGTCTTCAATGGCATAGCAATGAATTGCAAATATTATACAGATGAACAATATAATGACAGTATAAAATTAAGTAACCAATTAACAATTATACATATTCATAGAAGTCTGTCTGCAAACGTTCACCATATAAAGGAATATTTAAGTCAATTTGTAAAACCTTTTAGCATTATAGCAATATCAGAAACTTGGATAACTCAAGAAAAAAGTGTAGATTTTGGTCTGAATGGATATGAATTTGTGCATTTGGATAGAATAGAGAAAAAGGGAGGAGGAGTAGCACTCTATATTGATAAAAATCTAAACTTTATTAAAGTTGAAAATATCATTGAACAAGTAATGGAATGTATAACGGTAGAGATTATAAGAGAAGGAAGAAAAAATATCCTAGTTAGTTGTATATATAGAACTCCGGGATCCAAAATAGAAACCTTCACCAAAGGATTATTTTATAAATTGAATAACAAAGAAATATTTATTAGTGGAGACTTTAACATTGACTTAATACATACAAGTAGCAATAGAGAAACAGCTGAATTTATAGACACAATGCACAGTATGAGTTTGATATCTTTGATAAATAAAGCAACAAGAATCACATCACATAGTGCCACCCTAATTGACAATATATTTACCAATATAATGGATGACAACCTAATATGTGGAATCTTGATAAATGATATAAGTGATCATCTCCCAGTCTTTGTGGTCTACAACTGTGCCAGTAAAATTAAAATCAAGAATGAATGTGAAACTGTCTATAAAAGAATCATAACAGAGAAAACGCTCAACAAATTCAAGGATGAACTACAAAAGCAAAATTGGAATACTATTTATGATAAACAAGAAGTTAATACAGCCTATGAAGAATTCCTAAAAACATGTAAAATAGTATATGATGGAAATTGTCCAGTAGTAAATTATAAAAGGAAGTCAAAGTACGGCGAGTTTAAACCGTGGATGACTAAAGGACTCCAAAATGCCTGTAAAAAAAAAGAATATTTTATATAAGAAATTTATAAAAAATAAAACTTTAGTAAATGAAAATAAATATAAAAAATATAAAAATAAACTAATCAATATAATCAGAATGTGTAAAAAAGATTATTATATAAATAAACTGGAATATAACAAGAATAATATAAGAGGTGTATGGAAAATATTCAATGGTATTATTAGAAATAAAACTGATGATAATCAATACCCACCATACTTTGTGGAAAATAACCACATAATTAAGGATAAGGAGGTGATAGTAAATACATTTAATGATTATTTTATAAATATTGGACCGAAACTAGCAGAAGAGATAAAGGTAGAAGGGACAAAAATAGATGCAGCAGATTATATCGACCCAAACCCTAAAACAATGTTTTTAAAACCAGTAGTAGAAAGAGGAATCAGGGACATAGTCAAAAGTTTTAAGAACAAAACAAGCAAAGATGTGGATGATATAGACATGCAAACTTTAAAGTATGTGATAGATGGAATTAGTGCTCCATTAGCGTATCTATTTAACCTTTCATTTGAAATGGGAGTATTTCCTCAACTAATGAAAATTGCAAAAGTTGTTCCTATTCACAAAGCGGGAGACGGACACTTATTCACAAACTACAGACCAATCTCAATATTACCACAGTTCTCCAAAATATTAGAAAATATATTTATAAATAGATTCGATGGCTTTGTAGAAAAAAATGAATTATTAACAGATAGGCAGTATGGTTTCAGGAATAATCGATCAATTGATTTAATTGAAGAAATAACTGATAGTATTGATAAAAATAAATATACAATAGGAGTATTCTTAGATCTTAAGAAGGCTTTTGATACAGTAGACCATAGTATTCTTATTAGAAAATTTTAAAAATATGGTTTTAGGAGTATTGTTCTGGAATGGATCAAAAGTTATTTATCTGATAGAAAGCAGTTTGTACAGATATCACAAAAAAAAAATCATGTTGGTTAAATATTAAATGTTTGGTACCACAGGGGTCAGTCTTAGGGCCCAAGATGTTCATCATGTATATAAATGATATTTGTAAAGTAACTGAAAACCTTAAATATGTGTTATTGGCGGATGACACCAATGTACTCTGTTCTGATGTGGACTTGCAGCAGCTCCTGAGGACCGTCACCATGGAGATGTGTAAACTAAAAAAATGGTTTGATGCTAATAAATTATCATTAAACCTAAATAAAACTAACTTTATGTTATTTGGAAATAAGAGAAATGATATACATGTAAAGTTATATATAGACAATGTTAGTATAGAAAGAGTAAACCAAATCACATTTTTGGGTGTGATCTTGGACCACAGGATCTGCTGGAAGTCACACATTACATACATCAAAGGGAAGTCACACATTACATACATCAAAGGGAAGTCACACATTACATACATCAAAGGGAAGTCACACATTACATACATCAAAGGGAAGTCACACATTACATACATCAAAGGGAAGTTGGCGAGAAGTATTGCTGTCCTGGGTAAAACAAGGCACATTCTTCATCAAAAAACATTACACACTCTTTATTGTACACTTGTTTTACCATATTTGAGTTACTGTCTAGAAGTTTGGGGAAATACATACAGGACGAACATCCAACCACTATTCATAATGCCAAAAAGGGCCATCAGACTGATACATAACACAGGACCCCGAGAACACACTAATGGATTATTTATAAAAACATTTGATTTAAAACTACCAGATCTCATCCAACTCAAGACTGCCCAAATGATTTATAAAGCAAGTAAAGATTGACTTCCAACAGGGTTACAGAGAAGATTTTTACAGAGAGAAGGGAATTACAATTTAAGAGGAGAACTACTTTTTAAGATCCAATATTGTAGAACAACGCAGAAACGAATGAGTATAACAATAGCCGGGGTTAAAATATGGAACTGTTTAAAGGATGAAATAAAACACAGCACCAACATAAACCAGTTTAAAAAGCTTTTTAAATCATTTATCATTAGTAAGTATAAGAAAGAAGAGCAAACATTGTTTTAGAAAGACAATAATATATAATATGTATATAAATACAATTTATGATTTCATAATTATACATAGTTATATTAAAATGTATATATTACCACTTTATATGGAATTTAAATAAATTGTGTATATATATATATATATATATATATATATACATAAGTGTACAAATGTATATGTTTGATTTAAATGTTAAACTGTGTATATGAGACGTGTGCTACATATATGTTGCTTATATATTGTTTAAAAAAAAAGTAATATAAGTGAAGCATGTTTTAGATTTTATATATTTTGAACCTTGTTCTTGTTGTGGATCTATTTTAGGCCCCATCCTGTTCGCTCTTTATCTCCTCCCTCTTGGAGATATTTTTAAGAAACATGGAGTGTTTTATCACTTTTATGCAGATGACTGCCAAATTTATATGCCGATTTCAAAAGGCCACGCCCCCTGACACCCCTTCTTAACTGTCTATGTGACCTCAAGGCTTGGTTAGCCCAGAATTTTTTAATAATGAATGAGGGAAAAACGGAAATTTTAGTTTTCGGTCCGGCCCTCACTGACTTGGGACCATTGCAACATGATGTGTGTCCCAAAGTCACCAGCCTTGGCGTCACTATAGACCGCCATTTTAAACTAGACAAACAAGTCAATGGCGTTTTAAAATCGTGTTTTTATCACCTTCGTCTTTTAGTAAAGGTTAAACCGTTTTTATCTTTTAACCTTTTTGAACAAGTAGTGCATGCTTTTATTTCAAGTGGCCTGGACTACTGCAAGGCACTTTATGCTGGCATTAGCCAAAAACCTCTCTCCCGGTTGCAGTTAGTCCAGAACGCGGCAGCAGGACTTTTAACAGGGGCCAGGAAACGCCAGCATATAACCCCAATTCTTCAGAGTTTGCACTGGCTCCCTGTTCATTTTAGAATTGATTTTAAAACATTGCTGTTTGTTTTTAAATCTTTACATGGACTGGCACCTCAATATATCTCGGACCTCATCCAAATTTACACTCCTGAGGTCCGAAAGCCAGTTCCAGCTCGTGGTGCCCAAGATCAGACTTAAGACCAGGGCAGACAGGGCCTTCTCTGTGGTCGGCCCTAAGCTCTGGAACACTCTGCCCCTCCATGTTCAAACTGCTTCCACAGTGGACTCTTTTAAGTCTCGTCTTAAGACCCACTTTTATTCTTTGGCTTTTAACACTACGTGAGTTGTGTGGTCCTCTGTCCTCTGTTGTCCTCTGTGTTTTTTATACACTTTGATTTCTATTTTACTGTTTTAATTGATTTTACCCTTTAAAATAGTTTTTAATCATATTTGTTTTTATATTGTTTTTATTGGTTTTATTTTTATTCATTTTTTGTTTTATTCAGTCATTGGTGGAGCATAATATTGTTTTTAACATGGCTGTGCAGCACTTTGGAAACGTTATTGTTGTTTAAATGTGCTATATAAATAAAGTGGATTGGATTGGATTGTTGTGATGGGGTAGGTTTATATAAGCGTTGCTTCAACCTACACCCTTTTGGCTCAATCATTGCTCAAATGAGTGTTTTTTTGTTTTGTTTTGTTTTTGTTTTTTTTTCTTTTCTTGTTGTTGTTCTTTGTTTTATGTGAAGATTGCCGAAATAAAATACATTGATTGATTGATTGATTTGCGCCTAGAACTATCCCCATGGTTCTTTTCCTCTTTGATCTGGAGGACACAACGGCCACAGTTTCCAAAAAACAATTTGAAATGTGGCCTCGTCAGACCACACAACTCTTTTACACTTTGCATCAGTCCATCTTGGATGAGCTCGGGTTTAGCAACGCTTGCAGAATTTCTGGGTGTTGTTGATAACTGGCTTTCGCTTTGAATAGTACAGTTTTAACTTGTACTTACAGATGTAGCAACCAACTGTAGTTACTGACAGTGGTTTTCTGAAGTGTTCCTGAGCCCATGTGGTGATAACCTTTACACACTGATGCCACTTTTTGATGCAGTACCGCCTGAGGGATCAAAGGTCAAGGGGATTCAATGTTGGTTTTCAGCCTTGCTGCTTACATGCAGGGATTTACCCAGATTCTCTGAACCTTTTGATTATATTACGGACCGCAGATGGTGGAATCCCTAAATTCCTTGCAATAGCTCGTTGAGAGTTGTTGTTTTTAAACATTTGTTCATGAAGTGGTGACCCTCGCCCCATCCTTGTTTGTGAATGAACAAACATTTCATGGAAGCTGCTTTTATACCCAATCATGGCACCCACCTGTTCCCCATTAGCCTGTTCACCTGTGGGATATTTCAAATGAGTTTTTGATGAGCATTCTTCAACTTTCTCAGTCTTTTTTGCCACTTGTGCCATTTTTTTCAAATATGTTGCAGGCAATTCCAAATGAGCTAATACTTGCAAAAAATAAAGTCTTCTAGTTTGAGCGTTTAGTATCTTGTCTTTGCAGTCTATTCAATTGAATATGGGTTGAAAAAGATTTGCAAATCACTGTTTTCTGTTTTTATTTACCATTTACACAACGTGCCAACTTCATTGATTTTGGGTTTTGTATATTGAAAAAAAGAACATAATTTAAAAAAATAATAAAGGCCACAAAAACGCATCGATCAAATTGGTTGTAATTAGCCCCTTAAGTCCTTTAGCAGCTATAAAATGATGTTGCTGAAAAGACGATATCTGTAAAATGTGTGTCTGTGGAGCACAAGCACTGATCCTGCAGCCGTGTGTGGAACTGTCAGTGTGCCCAGTTACTAAATAAAAACTAAATAGTGCTGGCACGACAGCGGTGAGTGTTGATAAATCATATTGGGCGTGATAAATAATTATATTCGCATTTTCTCCCAGTATTGTGGGAGTTTTAATGATCAGCATATATTTTGCATGTTAATGAAGACAGAGACCCAAAATGTATTGCACGCCTTATTCTGCTCACTTAAGAGACACAATCCACTTTGCACAGGTTTAGTAGATCAGCTCTGCGTGTGCTATCGGGTTTGCACGTCTTTTAGTACACGCAAACCTTTAATAAATCAGGCCCTATGAGTCCAACTCCATCCTGGAGACGAGGATTGCACTTTGTCAGGCCTCTACCTTCACACCTGTGCAACTTGGGTGTGCCACCTGAAGACTAAGCACAAAATAACCACAAGAAGGTGCCAATCTCTCAGGAGGGGAAGTAAGAAAATAAAAGTGAACTCAACTCAATAAAGTATCCTTGATCCACATTTTTCCCACCATTACTACATTTATCTTAACTTGATGGCCTAATTCTTAAACTGAATGTTCACCTTTAGTAGGACTTCACACACAATAGTCAATATTTACACCACTGAAAAGTACAATCCACTTATGAGCAAAACAAAAACATTCTTCTCAAACTAGTTTATCAACAAGTCAGCTGCGTCATGCCTCAAAGTTTCCGCCTCCTCCACTTATTCACACACAGAGAAACTTAACAGCACTGCCTACACTCTAGACCAGGGGTCTCAAACTCAATTTACCAGGGGGCCACTGGATGCAGAGTCTGAGTGAGGCTGGGCCGCAAGAAAAGATGTATTTATTTATTTTTTTTGCATACTCCTCAGCATGTCTAGTTGTATAATGACGTTTCAAATTGTATCCCTTGTGCAACTTTCTGGGTGCAAATAAGACACGTCGGGGTGCCCCTGTGCTCAACAAAGAAATATCGCATCTCCCACTTTTCCTGCAATTGTCTTTGCTCATCACTAACCCTTCTCTTCACTGCAGGCTTTGAAAAAGACATGTTTGGGGTTGTGGAATATATTTGTATTTAGCCCACGCACGGAGAATAATGTTGTTTCCGCAATGTGCGTCGCTCCGCTTTTCCTCCCTACAGCAACACGGCGGTCGGCGGATAATAGCCGGGAAAGATAGCGAGCGCAAAAAAGTGACGGCTCCCGGAGTGTTTATATGTAGTGTTCATCGTGTGAGGCAATGCAAACTAAACAAGAAAAAAAAAGCAAATAACGGTTTGAATTGGTCCAGGTTATCGGGGACTGTTATTACTGACGGACAGGTGTCGCGGTGTGACTGCAGCCAGGCACCTAAGTGAACCCCCGTCTCCATGGCAACGTCTCTGTCGCTTTCACTCATTTGCCGCTTTTCCACTAACGCAGGGTAGGCAACCCAGAACGTTGAAAGAGCCATTTTGGACCCGAATAACACAACGCTGTCAAGCGCCGTTCATATAAAACTTGCGGGCCGCACTAACATTAAAGGCCTACTGAAATCAGATTTTCTTATTCAAACGGGGATAGCAGGTCCATTCTATGTGTCATACTTGATCATTTCCAGATATTGCCATATTTTTGCTGAAAGGATTTAGTAGAGAACATCGACGATAAAGTTAGCAACTTTTGGTGCTGATAAAAAAGCCTTGCCTGTACCGGAAGTAGCAGACGATGTGCGCGTGACATCACGGGTTGTGGAGCTCCTCACATCTGAACATTGTTTACAATCATGGCCACCAGCAGCGAGAGCGATTCGGACCGAGAAAGCGACGATTTCCCCATTAATTTGAGCGAGGATGAAAGATTTGTGGATGAGGAAAGTGAGAGTGAAGGACTAGAAAGAAAAAAAAAGACTACAGTGGGAGCGATTCAGATATTATTAGACAAATTTACTAGGATAATTCAGGAAATTCCCTTATCTGCTTATTGTGTTACTAGTGTTAAAGTGAGATTACATGGTCGTAACTGTACAACCTGAAGGTCGGCCCCGCACCAGTCGACGGATGGTGGCGATGCCCATCTCTGCCCTTCGCAAGGGACCCTCTTCGAAACACGATCTTTCAAAGTGACCGCTGCATAATACACTGTACTTTGTGTGTGTGGTCCAATCCAGCCGTGTTCGCTTGACCGCTCTGTTCCATAGTAAAGCTTCAACGTCATATTTCAGGAATGTAAACAATGAAACACCGGCTGTGTTTGTGTTGCTAAAGGCGGCCGCAATACACCGCTTCCCACCTACAGCTTTCTTCTTTGATGTCTCCATTATTCATTGAAAAAATAGCTAAAGATTCAGCAACACAGATGTCCAGAATACTGTGGAATTATGCGATTAAAACAGACGACTTATAGCTGGGAACGGTGCTGGAACAAAATGTCCTCTACAATGCGTGACGTCACGCACACGCGTCATCATACCGCGACGTTTCAGGAGGATACTTTGGCGCGAAATTTAAAATGGCAATTTAGTAAACTGGCATGTGTTGCAATGTTAATATTTCATCATTGATATATAAACTATCAGACTGCGTGGTCGCTAGTAGTGGCTTTCAGTAGGCCTTTCAATCAATCAATCATCAATCAATGTTTATTTATATAGCCCTAAATCACAAGTGCCTCAAAGGGCCGCACAAACCACAACGACATCCTCGGTAGGGCCCACATAAGGGCAAGGAAAAACTCGCCCCAGTTGGACGTCGACCATGATGACTATGAGAAACCTTGGAGAGGACCACATATGTGGGCAACACAGGCACTGAGCAAAAGTCTCTTGCTCTCTGTCCCTCAGGACAGAACGGAAGGCTCCGAATGGAATTAGTTCAGTGAGTTTCAGTTTCGTCTGCAATGCATTCCATGCCATAGGGGCAGCAATGCCAAAAGCTCTTTTGCCAAATTCAGTCCGTACATGGGGAACAGTTAAAACATACAAATTGTTAGAACGCATAAGAGCTGTTTTTTTCTTTGTAACAAAGTAGACAAGTATGGAGGTATTAAACCTAAAAGAGCTTTATAAATGATGGCCAGCCAATGTGTGTATCTGTGTGCACTCAATGAAGATAAGTCTGACTTCATATACAGTTGACAGTGGTGGGTGAGACTACGACAGCCAGGAACAAATCTTAGTGCTGAGTGAAAAACAGTGTCCAAGGACTGGAGGCATTTAGATGAAGCACTAAAATAAAGCAGGTCTCCATAATCATTTACGGGCAAGATAGTCGCTGTCACCAATTTCTTTCTGACTTTAAGAGAGAAGCCGTTTTTATTTCTAAAAAGGAAACCGAGCTTTACCCTGAGCTTAGAGACCAAGTTGCTAATACGGGCTTTAAATGAAAGCTCCTGATCAAGAGTAAAACCCAAGTACTTGTAATTTAAGACCTGCTCTATAGGGTTTCCATTTGATGTTACAATATTTGGAATATTTTCCAGTAGCACCCTTGAATGAGAGAAACCATTACTTTGCTTTTATCTGTATTTAAAACCAATTTAAGATCAAATAAGCGAGCCTGGATGACATCAAAAGCAGCTTGTAAAAACTCAAAATCCTGAGTGCTGGAGGTTGAACAGCAATAAATAATGGTGTCGTCTGCATAAAAATGGTACATTGCATTTGACAGATTATTGCAAAGATTATTCAAGTAGATAGAAAATAAAATGGGCCCCAGCACTGAGCCTTGTGGAACTCCTTTGGTAATGTCCAATAATGAAGAGGTTGTCCCAGCCACCTGTACACGTTGTGTTCTGCTGGAAAGATAGTCTGTGAACCAAGCAGCTGCATTTTTAGATAATCCAACGTGATGGAGAGCTTCAATGAGCAGACTGTGGTCTACTGTGTCAAATGCTTTTGACAAATCAATAAAAAGGCCGACACAGTATTTTTTGCCGTCCACAGTCTCGATTAAATCATTGAGGACCTTAAGAGCAGCTGTAATAGTGCTATGCTGTATTCTAAAATCCGATTGAAATGGGGATAAAATATTGTTTAATTCTAAAAAATTAATTTAGCTGGTTACTGATGATTTTCTCAAACAATTTTGCTAAAATGCATAATTTTGAAATTGGTCTGTAATTATTTATATTTGTGGGTTCACCCCCTTTTAGCAGGGGAAGAACAAAGGCTGATTTCCAGATTTTTGGAATGATTTTACTTGTTAGACTGAGGTTAAAAATATGCGAGAGAGGCTCAGCAATAAAATCAGCAGCCAATTTTAAGAAAACGGGTTCAATTTGGTCCGGTCCTGCTGCTTTAGTTGTGTCCAGGCTCTTTAGTGCATTGTATACCTCAGATACTGATACAGGTGTGAAGTCACAAGTGCAGGTGCTGCGTCTAATTACAGCCTGTGGTGTATTTGGGATATTAACATTAGTTAAACCAACATTTGACGATTGAGGATTCAACGACTCAAACAAAAATCCGGCAGAAACTAAATACTCATTAAAACAATTTGATATAGTTGTCTTATCAGACAAAGTACCAGATTGAGTAATCAAAGGACATGGAAAGTCATTTGTTTTCACATGATTTAAAGAAGCTTTTATGGTTTGCCAAAACTTTTTGGGGTCATTGATATGTTTTTTGCATTCATGCAGGTAAAAATCAGACTTGGCTCTTTTAACAAGCGAAGTACATTTATTTCTAAGCTGGCGAAAGCTAAACCAGTCAACCTCTGTCTTTGTTTTTTGAGCCCTGGCCCAAGCAACATCTCTCTCTTTGAGAAGGTTTCCAATTGCAGCGGTAAACCAGGGATTATTTCCACCTTTAACTCTACATTTTCGAAAGGGAGCATGTTTATTGACTATACGTTGAAATTCGTTATAAAAGTATTTCAACGCTATCTCAATATCATCAATTAAAGCAACTCTGTTCCACTCAAAGGCAGCTAAGTCGTATATAAAAGCTGGGAGGCAAAAAATGTTAATATCTCTTTTGCATGTAATAATGGGTTTTGATTTTGGTAGCTTGCAGTTTCCTACAGCTGCAATTGTACAATGATCACTCAAGTCATTGACAAACACCCCAGTACCAGTGTACTTATGGGGAGCGTTGGTTAGAATTAGATCAAGTAAAGATGATTTTGAGGTGTTTTTAGTATTGGGTCGAGTTGGGGAAGTGAATAATTGAGTAAAATTTAGTGTGTTGCATACAGCTTTAAGGTTATCAGAAGAGGAAGTCAACCAGTCAAAATTTAAATCACCAACCAAGAGAAGTTCACTAGTCCACTCATAAAGGATTCAAGAGAGGCAAGGGCTTCAGTGGAGGCATAGGGAGGTCTATAACACCCTACAATTGCGAGAGTTTGGCCATGCGAGAATTCAAGCTGCAGGGCAAGGAGTTCAAATGGTTTAGTGATTGACAGTGATGATAATAAAGTAACATTAAATCTGTTTTTTATATACATAGCCACCCCTCCACCTTTTCGAGGACGATCGCATCGGAAGACATTGTATCCATTTATAGCAATGTCCTTGTCAGAGACTGCTTTACTTAGCCAGGTTTCTGATTAAATAAATATATCTGCATTGGTTGTTTGAATCCAAATTTTGACTAAGTCGAATTTTGGCAGTAGGCTTCTAATATTTGAATGAATTAAACCAAGACCTGACCTAGCTCTAAGTTCATCAGGAGTACTGATGTTGTATAAAGCTGGGCCTGGATTTGGTTGCACATTGCCTGATAGCAGAAGTAAGAGCAATATAAAGATTTTCCGTTTCATATGGCAAGGTGACCTCATGACAACATTATTTGGCTTCACAATATCAAAATGAGTAATATCAGAAGGAGAAAACCATCTGTTTAGCACAGAAATACACCATAACTGAAGCTGGTTAGAATTATTTAGCACTGACCCACATGTGGATATCAATAACCTTTGTGTAAATGCTGTAGTTTCAAAGGACCAGGTGATTGTTATTGCGTTTGGTAGAGTTAAAGGTTGGTGGAGCACCTGGTCAGGTACCCCACTACAATTGCAGAAAACAAGTCCAGGAAAAAGCATTAATATTAAATAGAGAGCTTTTGTCAAAGTCATTGTTAAATTGTTTTACTACCTACCCAGGTCCAATAATCAAAGTTCAGATGTCCAAGCTACAAGAGTTGGAAGACCAAGCTAAGGCTAGCAGAGGCCCAGCTTTAGTCAGTCTGAGGCTAAGATGGATCCAGGCCGTGGAAGACGGAAGGCCAAGATGAAGCCAGTCGACTCAGACTGTAGGTAGTGGAAGGCCAAGCTGAGACTAGTATAGATCCAGACTGTGGCAGATGGAAGGCCAAAATTTCAGCTAGCAAAACATCCCCCGGCTTCTGCAGGTCAGAGGCCTCCAGATTTCCAAATCCAACAAAAGCAGTCAGAAATACCACTTTTTGGAAGTAAGCCTTCATTCATCAATTGTTACGCTTAAAACTAGTGCAATTTACTTAAATCGGCAAAAAAAAGAGACTAAAACACATAGAAATTCAGACCACTTTGACAAGCAGACAAACAAAAGACAGTCCTGTCGGCCATCTTGGATTGGACATTCAACATTAACCCAATTTGGAAATCGGTCTGTAGTTATTTATATTTGTGGATTCACCTACTTTTGACGGAGGAAGAAGAAAGGCGGGTTTGCTGATTTTTGGAACGATTTTGCTTGAAAGACTCAGGTTAAAAAGGCATGAAAAAGAAATAAAGAATTAGAAATATTATACATTGTCCCATATAAGCTCATACACGACACATTCTACAGATAGTGTATAAAAAAAACCTAAATAGTGGAATAAAAGAGGTGAAAACATGTGAAATGGAACAAAGAAAAGTTGCATTGTTGAGTCTAATAAAGCTGCCATGCAGGTTGTTTTCTCTTTAAAGCTGTCATTGCTCAAAAATAATAATGAATCAAACTCAATGTTGTTACAAATTATTTAAACTAGTCATGGCTCCAATTACGTCACATACAAAATTTGACTAAAGAGTATTTTTATAGGATATTTTGTGTTTATCCTACAAAAAAAAGGGTTTTTGACTAATAGGGCAAAAAAAAAAAAATAATAACATAAATGAAGAAGCTGTCACGTACTTGCATGGCTGCTCTAGTTGTGACCCCAAGATGCAGGAGACAGGAGGACGACGTGCGGGTGAGAGTCTTTTAATTCCCACAGGGAGCACAAGGAGGTGCAGCAGGGAAGTGCACAGAAGCATAAGCAGCATACAGAAAAACCAAAGTAGCGTTTCACAAAACAATCCTTGAGCCCTGACTGGAGGGCGAGGCAGGCATAAATAGAAGCCAGTTGATTAAAGTAAAAGTACCAATGATTGTCACACACACACTAGGTGTGGTGAGATTTTCCTCTGCATTTGACCCATCACCCTCACCCCATGACCAGGTGTGGCCAGGCTGCCAATCAGCGACAGGTGAGGAGGGAAAAGGACTCAGGGAGACAAACAGGAAGTGGGACCAAAATAAGAGCGCCTACTAGGAGATAAACACAAACGCAAACAGACCGCGTGACACCTGACGTGACAGGTCGTCACAGAAACGAGGGATGGATCTGAAGTTTATCGAGGGACTTAAGTGTTGAAAGTAAAAAAAAAATGTTTGACTTATTTTTATGAGTGGGGCCCGTTTGGATCCTAATAATTTCAGTGGGACAAGTTTTAATTGTCATTGCTCAAAAAAAATAATGAATTAAAATCGATGATGTTATGAATTATTGACATATTTAAGATTGCAATTACGTTGAGTGAAAATTATTATTTTGTGCTTTTGCCATAACAAAACAAGGTTTTGACAAAAATGGCGTAAATTATGAAAAAAAAAAAGACTGATGAAGACGGATAAACCTGAAATTGATCAAGGGATTTAAGTGTTGAATGAAAAAGTAAAAACAAACAAAAATGACCTACTTCTACCATTTTTATGACTGAGACTCTTCCTGGTCCCCAAGAAAGCAGTGCGAGGCGAGTGGAGGAAAAACGGATTTATTGACAGAGATGTGACACAATGTGATATTGATCATAAGCAGCGGCCATTGAAAGAAAAGAAGAAATCCTCGTCATGACGTCAAGGCCATGAAACGTGCGATTTTACAGCCACCAGCGTTTGATCTTGAAAGTCTTTTAACGGCCAAAGAAGAATACATGGAATAGCGTGAGGAGCAGTCGGACGAAGAACAAAGCACATCTCCATCTCATCTCCGAGTGTGATGACGTCCCTCAGCGATGGAGACATCTCCCTGTGTTCCAGTGCACAAAGCATCCTGGAGGAAGAAGACCACTCAGCACATTCCCGACAGAAGCAGGTGAATCCAAGTTGAACATCATCTTCACACAAGAACATTTGGAGGTGCAGACAGTCCATGTGAGCTTACTCAGCCTTCAGCCGCCTGCACGTTCTCGTCGAGCTCCACGCCGCCGTGGCGAGCTGCGGGACAAACGCAAACGGTGAAGGAAGAACATCCAGAAGGTGCCTCGTCACTCACATCAGATCTTTGAGGTGTGACTTGGAAACATGACGAGTCAGCACACTTGATGTCTCATTTGGCTGATCCTCATCATGAGGACTCCTGTCAAAAGTGAGATATGCCAGACTTTGTATTGCGTGTGCTCACAGGAGGGACTTTTATTGTGAAGGAGTCAGCTCCAGTTGGGCTTTTCCGGCTAAACTTGTAACAAAGGTCCACATCAGACCTCCATGTGAGTGACGCTTCACCACGGCTTTGTTTCTTGCGGCTCAAAGAAAAGATGTTTTACTTACCAGCTGGATCGTACTGGGCTGAAATGAAAGAGAAACAAGGTGAAGTGGACTTTTCCCCTCACGTCACGCCGTGTTTCTACGTGAGAGTGTGCGCTCTGTCTCTGTGGATCTTTGAGTGTTTGGCTGGAAGGCAACTAAAAGATGGCCGCACCTTTGCAGCCCGGATGAAAGCATCAACTCACGGCCTGGACCGAGTGCACCGAGAAGAAGAAGACAGAGGACATTGGCGTCCCTCACCTTGTCTGTTTCTGTGACGCCTGACCATGACCATGATGATGATGATGATGATGATGATGGCCGCCACAGCGAGGACCGCCGCCGTGGCAGCGAGGGCGACGCTCAAGTTGTCTGTGGAGAGCAAAAAAGCACAAGTGGAGTGACAAAGCATGAAGAGGAAACCTTCATGACTACTTTGCATGCAGACGTCAAGCGTTGTCATGGTGACATGGATCAATAATGGTGACAGGTGGACTTGTGATGGGAAACATCTCCAACTAAATGTGTCTTTCTCACCTTCATGGCTTGCGTTGCTCAGGATGCTTCTTCTCTCCAGCTTGGTGACCAAGTCCTCCTTGACGCCTGACAGCTGAAACACACATTCGTACTTGCCCTCCACGTCGGCCGTCACCTCCACTTTCAGCGCCACCGACATCTGGAAGGTTCCGTCGTGGTTGGGGAGTATCTCTCCGTGCTCCACGTCCTCGAAGATCTGCTCGCCGTCTTTCCTCCAAAACAGGTCGGCACCGTCGGGGTAGAAACCTGTCGCCATGCAGCTGACCGGAGAGGACGGCGTCTTCTGGAGCAGGAACACCTCTGGAAGCTCTGCACAGGAAGTGATGTCACGTGTGAACACAGGACAACGTGGAGAGAAGGTGTGGATGGAAGTAAAGGTGGAGAGAAGGTGTGGATGGAGAGAAGGTGTGGATGGAGGTAAAGATGGAGAGAAGGTGTGGATGGAGGTAAAGATGGAGAGAAGGTGTGGATGGAGGTAAAGATGGAGAGAAAAGAAGAGAATGGAAGTAAAGATGGAGAGAAGGTGGGGATGGAGGTAAAGATGGAGAGAAGGTGTGGATGGAGGTAAAAATGAGGAGAAGGTGTGGATGGAGAGAAGGTGTGGATGGAGGTAAAGATGAGAAGGTGTGGATGGAGAGAATATGGAGAAAAGGTGTGGATGGAGACAAAGATGGAGAGAAGGTGTGGATTAAAGTAAAGATGGAGAGAATGTAATAACGGAGGTAAAGATGGAGGGAAAGTGAGAACGGAGGTAAATATGGAGATAACGTGTGGATGGAGGTAAAGATGGAGAAAAGATGAGAACAGAGGTAAAGATGGAGTGAAGGTGTCGATGAAAAGAAGGTGTCAATGGAGGTAAAGACGGAGAAAATGGAGGTACAGAGAGAAGATGAGAACGGAGGTAAGGATGGAGAGAAGATGAGAACAGAAGTAAAGATGGAGAGAAGGTGTGGAGGGAGGTAAAGATGGAGAGAAGTTGAGAATGAGGTAAAGATGGAGAGAAGGAGAGAATGAGATAAAGATGGAAAGTAAGAGTGGACAGCGGTAAAGATGGAGAGAAGGTGAGGATGTGGTAAAGATGGAGGGAAAAGGAGAGAACGGAGGTAAAGATGGAGAGGAGAGAATGAGATAAAGATGGAGAGAAAGTGTAGATGGAGGTAAAGATGGAGAGAAAGTGAGGATGGAGGTAAAGATAGAGGGAAAAGGAGAGAACGGAGGTAAATATGGAGAGAAGGTGTGGATGGAGGTAAAGATGGAGAGAAGGTGAGAATGAGGTAAAGATGGAGGGAAAAGGAGAGAACGGAGGTAAAGATGGAGAGAAGGAGAGAATGAGATAAAGATGGAGGGAAGGTGTAGATGGAGGGAAAAGGAGAGAACGGAGGTAAATATGGAGAGAAGGTGTAAATGGAAGTAAAGATGGAGAGAAGGTGAGAGAAAGAGAGAAGAGTATAAAGAGACAGGGTGTAATGTCAGTAATGTTCCTATAGGGGGAGTGCTAACAAGTTAAAAGGTGAAAGTACATGTTGTGTTTCTACCTGTTCTCATTAGGACCTCCTTCCCATTGTTCACATACTTCTTCAAGTAAGAAGGACATATCTCAGTGTAGTAAAACTTCTTGTCATCTAGTAGATGTTTGTTCTGGTCCCAATTGAGTTTGGTGGGGAAAGCTTGTTGTTTTGCTGCAGTAAATGTCCATGTCTTCATGTCCAACGATATGAAATCTTCTCCATCATAACCTTCCTGATGCCAACCTTTAACTTCATCAGTCTCATCATTCCATTCACATCCAAACATCCACTGGAGAATGTGAACACCTGAGACACACACACACACACACACACACACACACACACACACACACACACACACAGTATTAGTGTAGGTTATTATGGGATGGACAGAGACAAGTATCAGTGCAGTAATGTGTGTTTACTACAGTATAAAAAGAGTACATCAAATACATTTAAGTAGTAGAAAGTTCAACATAAACAAACCTCCAGTTTGGTTGAAAAGCTTCTTAAGAACTTCAAGGTTGTGTTTGTCAGTCAACTCACTACCAACACTGATCTCTGTTTGTATCTGCCAGTATTTTGGATCCTCTGCTGTGATTTTGTTCATCCAGTCCTGTTTGGCTTCTGCTTTCCTGCTGTTGCTGTCATAGTGAGAAATCTGAACTCCATCAACATAACCAACACTCACATACTCTGGGAAGTTTGGAACTTGAGAGGACGCAGTGTGGAAATACTGCAGCGTGTGAATCACTGAAAGAAGAAAACAACAACAGGATGACTTTTTATTATTTTGTTTCATGTTCAACAATCTTGCACTGTGAATATTTTAGCTCCTTCCGTCTTCAGTCGGGTCTTAAAGTGAACATCAAACACTGCTAGATATCACAGTCAAGACTCACATGTTCTATGACAAATACAACACATTAATAATATTACTAACATCTGTTGACGGTTTGAACATTTTGAAAATAAACATATATTTTCTACAATGGAGGCTGAATAAAAAGTACAACAGAGTTGAACACAACCTGTTCTGCCCATTTGATGTCGACTCTTACTGACATCTTGTGGCGGGGTGATGTTACTACACTTGATTAGTTTCTGACACTTCCGTGTTTGAAGATTTGTGTTCGTTCTTACAAGCCTTGGAAAAAATAAGTCTTTGAACAAGAAACACTAAAGTCAAAATAAATAAAGAGCTTAAATGGATTTCTCAGCTTCTGTAACGTTCTTGGAACATTTTGAATTTTACTTAGAAAAAGGGAAAACAATAAAATATGTTTAAAAAGAACCAGGATTAAGTAAAAAAGGGCTTGAATAATACAACAATTAATTAATTAATAAGTAACAGAAACTTTAAGACGTCAAATAAGTGAAGGCACGGACAGGATTTATGAGTAACAATTAATAAACTTATAAAAAGGACTTACCAGGCGTCACGCTGTGCATTTGCACGACCAGAAGAAAGAATAAAAACAAGTTCATGATGTCAGCGCGAAACAAAAAGATGTTTGCCACTTTTAATCCCGCAGAGAAAGACAAAAGTGACGAACACTCGCTTGACTCGCAAACAGGAAAAATGAACCAGGAACTGTCGAGGCTCTTTTTATAATACTCCACCTGAGCCAATGAGGAGTCAGCATTCTGTGACGTCACAGTGAGGAGAGAAAACGAAACGCTATTCTGCACAGAAAAGTGGCAGCAGTCAACTGACAAGAAGTCTTCTACTGGACTCACTAGAGAGCGCCCCTTGTGGCCACGTCAGGTAAATGCTTGTGTGGCTTTTCTGGGAAATCACGTGACTTGACAACAAAAAGGTGTGTCAAGTTGGCCGCCAAACTTGGAAAGAAAAGAAAGAAAGAGGAATGAAGGTGAGATTGAGAGTTAAAAGTAATGACAGGGCTGGAACATCCGATCAGTGATCGTATTGTAGTCCTCTCAAGAAAGCATCAATACAAATAATGATTGATAGACATAAAGTCGCTACACCGCAGGACATCCTCACTTCTTTTTATTTCACGTCTTAACTTTCACCTCCGTTATGTCTCCCAAGCGTGAGGCGTCCCTGCTGGGGTAACGGGACACGCATCTGCCTCGCATGGGTTCGATTCCCGGCCAGGGTTGCATCAGGAAGTTTCATCCTGAGTAAAAAAGTCAGCAGAAAGCCTTCATGAGATGGACTCGCTGTGGCCAAAGTGCTGAACGTGGGGGAAAAGTGTGAGGCAGACGCTTCTGCTGGCAGAATATCAAAGAAAGTGAAAGTAAAAGTAGACACGGTAAAGCCAAACATTGAATGCATGCTTGTTTCAAGTCACCTAAACTCGATGGTGATCATTTTTATTTTTATTTTGTCGTACCTGTCAAAGGTGAACACACTTATCCACGTAGGTGAGTAGTAACGAGTTACATTTACTTAGATAAGAAACACAACTTTTACTTTGCTATATAACATTTTATTACCATCGTTACATTCATTTATATCAGGGGTCACCAACCTTTTTGAAACCAAGAGCTACTTCTTGGGTACTGATTAATGCGAAGGGCTACCAGTTTGATACACACTTAAATAAATTGCCAGAAATAACCAATTTGCTCAATCTACCTTTAATAAATAAATCTATATGTATAAAAAAATGGGTATTTCTGTCTGTCATTCCGTCATAGCTTGTTACAGCTTCAATCAACTGATAAAAAACAAAAACATGAAAATGCAAAATATGCTGATAAACAGCTATCCTTGACACGCAAAAACTGTTTTAATGTGTAAAAAAACTCAAGTGAATCAAGCTTTGTTCAAACCTGTTTAGCTGATGTTGCATCATGTTTATTCTCTTTTCGCTGTCTCTTGCGAGGGATCTCATCCATGGTAAGAGTTCCGCTTGAGTTGAAGCTAGAGTCAGAGATCTCAGATGCAGAGGACAAGGACAGGTCTGAAAATTCTAAAGGAATAAAAGAAAAAAACATTTGATCATTTTATTCAGTAGTGTACAGAGTGCCTGATAATACATGATTTTATATCTCACCCTGGCTTGAGAATATTGTCAGCACCACATTGCCTTGTCCAACCAGGTCGCTGAATATTTCCGCATCAACTTCTGTCCCTGTTGCATCCTTGTACATAATGCTTGCATCGGGTGGCAGGCAAAATCTCTCAATGACTGGGAAACAGTATGAGAAAATTGTGATTTATGTGCTTTATGTGCAGTTTCATTTGTCTCACAGCAAATGACTGTTCTAGTTAGATGGAGTCATCCACTGGTGATTTTTTCCCTCAAGTAACCCTGACACTTCTTAAGTCCAAATTTAAAAGTGAAGTATTGGCTTTTCTCAGTTAACTGTTCTTGTGTATAAAATGCTTTACATTCTAGGTGGCACACATGTTGAGTAAATTATCCCCATTTATAAAGGAATCTGCTTCAGGCATGTAAAGACACCAGAGTATACAACATGAGGTTTTTAAAGAAAGTGGGTCTATTTTTAAACAGTTTTTAAGGTAAGATTAAGTAAATTGAAACACCTTTTCCATGGAATTGGATAAAGTCAAACTGTCCCTCAACGTCATCCAGCTTCACATACTTCTGCTGTTGGTTGTACTTCACCTGGACCAGCATCTTCACTGAGACATGCAAAACATATATTAAAGAAAGTCAATATTTAAAGAAAGAACAGTTTAGAGGTCAATGTGTCACAGTAAAGGATAAGATTTGTTAATATTTTGCAGGGGCCTCTATCAATAATTTTCTTTTTCATTCCTAAATGATTGCTTTATAATATATATATATATATATATATATATGTCTATATTTATGTATACATGAGACAGAGAGAGGGAGAGAATTTTGAAAGGGATCACAATTGAATATTGTAATTAAAACTAAATGTTAGAGCAGTAACAGTAATTTCTACAACAGAAAAGTCACAATATCATCTGAACAATATCTCACTGGAAACAAGTCATTTTAATCATATTCCTGTTGTCACAATATTGAATAATTTCAAAATAGGATTAAAAACACAGCAAAAAAGAAAAAAAAACATTAGTTATTCTTCCTGTCCTATCTCTTTCCTCCTTTCTCAGCTGTTTATGTGGCAGTGAGGGCTGGTTGGCTCTGCCAGCAGAAACTTTTAACACAATCATTTCAGTGGCGAGTTATGGTTAGCAGAAAGTATAAGGACAACGACTGCTAGATTGTTTGCTACAGTTTAAAGATGAGCCAGCATGCTGTGTCAGAGGATAAATGAGAGATGGAGGAGCAAACGGATTAAAAACTATTTCACATGTTTGCGCAGGTTTTACAGTTGTTTATACTCGAGGAGGTTTTTCTTCACATACAGTACTTAGTTAGATGTCATCAAACTGATGTTACAGTTACTGTCATTTCACGGGATCCACCGTAACCTCTGCTCTGCTGCTCACTGACGTGCGTGTGTTTCTGTGCCCCTGAGAACAGAGGAGAGGCTGCAGCTATATTAATTTGTATCTAATCAAGAAAAAAAAAAAAACAATCAGTTCTTACATTTATATATTCCTAGGTCAAGACAGATTCAGATGCTTGTAAAGGCCCTGGTATGAATTAAATACTAAATTAAATTAAATCTAATTTACTATTTAATACAATATGTCCACGACCCAGTGAATACCCTGATAATAAATAACACCAAAACTTGAAGAGTAGCAATAAATGAACCAGTAACTACTGAGCTTATCCCTACGCAGACAAAATTGGACAAGAGAAACATGTCTCCACAGGTTTTTGCAGTTTTTTGAAGTTTAGAGTGTGAGGGACAAAATAACAAAAGCCCCCACAACTGTTAGTTCCAGCCTTAAATAATATTTTGTACAGTAAAAACTTTGTTTATCATGGCTTTGAGGAAGTGACTTACTGTCATTTTTAAAGTTGAAGTGACTTGCTACTACTGTCTGCTAGCTTAGAAATGCAAGCTAATAGCATGACCGATTTTGTTGTTCAGAACTGGTGACAAAAAAAGCTTAGTTGCTAAAACACATATTCTCCATACATGTTTTATTGTACATGCTACATTTCACAGCATTAATTTGCAGCTGTTTCAGTACATTTGATTAAATTGCACTTACCTTGTGGAACTGCACGAGAGAAGCGAAATGGTTCCTATTGTCTCTTTTCCCTCCAACTGAAGTGAAATGCAGGGCGGGGCTTAATTGCATCTCAGCAGAGTTAAACTAACTCATGAGTGATCAACTCTGTCAAATAACTCCCCATAGCAAAAATTTGCTTGCTCATCTGTTGCTTAATCTCGTATCTTGAGAACATTTTGAGCTTCTCATATCTGTCTAATTCTGTGATCAATTGTTTCTCTTTTATTGCTCCTAAGGGACCCTTAGGAGCAATAAATAAGCTAAAAAGAGACAAGACATCACTGAGACAAAGGAGGTTGAGTTGAGACAACCCTTTGAGCAATATTTGAGAAGTGGGATACACTGACGAGAGCTCATATATGTATGCCATTGATCTCAATTATGTCTCATTTATTTTGAAGGATAATAAAAAGAGAAAGAAACGAGATGTATGAGCAATAAAAGAGATTTTATGTATGTCTTTTTCATGTCTTGATTATTTCTCTTAAATTTATTATCATATCTCAAATTTGAGAATCATGAGAACAAATTGAGAGTGCAATTAAAATATTCATCTGACTTAATTAGAAATAACACTAAACAAATACTCAAATATTGAAAGGTGTATCACTTTATTTGGCTACACAAAAATACAAAATATAATATAAAAATAGATTAAATACAAAAATGTATATGTAGTTAATTAGTACATACATAATGTACATATTGACATTCACAATACTTAAAACATAGAAAACAATATACAAAAAATTAAAAAAATACAAAAATAAATGAATTTGACCTTAAGTACTCACTTTGTTATTGTGAAAAAGTCAGGTGTAGTTTTTTAACTCCTTGTTGAGCAAACCATGTACCTTAGTTTAAAAAAACACTTGACTTCATCTCAGTAAGAGGGTGAGTAAATGACAAAATTTCCATTTTGGAAATATTCCAAGCAAAAACTGAAATAATTTATAAAATTGTAACCGTGCTGTGTGGAACTGGTCTACATACAAAAAATAATCACAGTGAAAACCAGGGATACTTAACATTTTTACCTTGGGGCACGACCAACTTTTCCACTACACAAGGGTCTGGGACCAACTGAAATATAAACACTGAATTAGTCATCTTACACTAAAGTGTAAGACAACCGAGTACCATTGCTGCCCATATGGACGGACCACAGCTAAGAAACAGATATTTATTGGCGGCTTCCAAGGGGTACTCGCAGCCAAACAGTGGGCCCCAGCCCTATGATTAAGAAACACTGTTGTAAACAATAGAACAGCCTCCTGCGATAACAATATAACATTTGGTACATAAATGATCATTGAAATATTTTGAAATTGGTTACAAAAGCTACTAATATACCTGATTATGTAAGCAGTAACGTACTGCGTCATTTCCGGTTGCATTATTTTTTTATTTGGAAAAAACTTTGCACTGTGAAAGGATATAAGCCGCTAGCTTGTTAGTGAGGTTGCATCCATCCATTTCTACCGCTTATTCCCTTTTGGGGTCGCGGGGGGCGCTGGCATCAGTGCCAAATTTGCTTGGCACAGCACACCTCAATATGCATTATCACAGAATAACGTGGTACTAAAAGCTACATCATAAGGCAATTTTTTACAATATATACTACGCAAACCTAGACCAAAATATTTAACATGTTTACCAAGGAAACATCCTACCATAGAATGAACTTGACAGGTACAAGGGCCTACTTAAAACCGTCTCTGGCCCGACATTTGTTTACCAAAGCTTTCTTGAGCTTGGCCTCCTCAATATTGTCCCAATCAGGAAAGGTGCCGCATCTCAGGACATACGCTGCAAGGCAAGAACATAATAATCAGCCATTCGTAATTTTGTCCCACATCAGTTTCTACAGGTATCAAATCTATGCAATGCAATGCAATAACAATAATAATGCAAATTCAAATGTAATGCTTTTTAATGCCATTTTTTGGTACTTGAAAAAATGTAATGCCCATGTGCGACTGCATATAGTTGTTGTTTTTTTATATAGTCAAAAGCTTACAATTATCTATCTGTATACACACAGTTGCAAGCATTAGTTAATTAGTGGAAAAGTTTACATTAACTGTTACTATCTAATGTATTAGAATTGGCTTACAAAGCTGTTTAATTGGAGAATGTATTTTTATTTATTTATTTTTGTGGAGTAGCATCTGGTGTTTTGACCGTATGCATGGCCGTAGACAATCGCTAATTAAAAGGTTCTGACTATCAAAAATATTAAAGGAGAACTGCACTTGAACCCTCTAAACAAACATCCCATTCTGCATCAGATGATCAATATAATATACCCATTAGCCATTTATTTAGTTGTGTCTGTTTGAAACATGCTGTAAGTATATATATATATTCTCTGAAAATATGATTTATAATAGCCACAAACTGGAGGATACCATTTTTAATCAGGATACAATTTGTTTTAAATAGTTAAAAGGTTTTATGGAATAATAAATGAACATCATACCAGGATTGCAAATTATGCATGTGTTTGGAAATGGATGATCTATTTAAACATTTTAGAAAAATACAGAACAATATTGGTAAAAATGCCAATAAAATGCATTTGAAAAAAAGCTATGGCAATTAAACATTTTGAATTTATTGTATTTTACACCTTCTCTGTTTAAAATGTTTACAGTAAATAGCAAGTATGTATCAAGTGTCCGGCAGCTGAAGGAACTTGTATTCATTTATTGTGGGAATGTCAGAAAATAAAAGAGTTGTGGTCTGCTGTGAAAATTGCCTCGCTAGCGTAGATCACTTGCGTCACAACAGTTGCTAATGTTAGGCAAGTTAGCTCATATGTGTTGAAGTGCAGATGATTGAAATAAACGACTCAGTGTATTAAAAAAGCTCAGCTTTTCCATTATCCTGACATGGTGTCACAGTTAAGGACTACACGCCTACAGTGACCAAAGAATGGAAAAGTTTAGGCCCCCAGAGCAGTTTCATTTTGCTTTATTGAAGCAGTGCTTTTGTCGTGTTCCCACCTTACAATACCTCTTGTATGCAGTTTGACAGCCGCAGTTAAAAAAAGAAACACACAGGAAGACTAACAATTTCGATGACCGTAACCTTCTTAAGTTAATTTTCATTTACCGTTTGACATATTGACTGTCCGCCATGTCCTACAATCGTATTAAATTTTTTAAATGCCTCTGGGCAAAGCATTTAATGCTTTTTATTGCCGTTTAAAGCCTTAATTTACGCAAAATCATTAATACACACAACCACACTTCAAGTTGATGGACATAACACTATATTGCTCATCATAACGCTAGTTTTTAGTCAATCACAAATTGTAATTATGTAACATTGAGTTATACTTCCAGTGTGCTGTAATCGATAAGGGATTAACATTTCTCATATTGAACTTCTATTTAATTATTGTTACCCAATTTTGGCCTGAAAACACCCTCAGTTTGGGAAAACTTACTTAGGATTCCTTCAACTTTTTTCCGGTCAAGGATGCGCTTTCGTGTTCCTGCAGGTTTGTTTTCAGGGCGACCAAAAGGGACACTCCTCTACTGTAAAAAAGAGGTCAAAAAGTGCGTGGAATAAACGCATACATTTGGGCTTTGAAGCATGTCTCATGGCAGCAAGGCGGAACGATGATATGAATACGCCGCTCTCAGGAAAGAGCTCTTGCTGGTCCGATTAATGAGGGCCGTCGGTGTATTTGTCTCCAACGAGGTCGCAGGGAGTTTGAAGTACTCTGACTTGGCCCGGATCTGAAAGGGAAAAAATAGCACAAACAATACCAGAATGAGAAACTAATGTGTTCAAGGCCCAATCACAAGTTTAAGTAAACAAAACAATTACATCATGAATGAATTAGCATTGGGTACTTACCTATTTTCAAGAGGACTTCTTTGATTCGTTGCTTTTCTCGCCGGATTTTTTCCAACTCCTCCCTACATCCATCACATGGCGTCCATGATTTTTCTGCCTGTGGTTGATAGCAGATAGTGTCCTCAACAGATGGGTTGAGTGCATCTCTCCTGTCTGGTGCCAGGAAAGCTGCGTTTTTATTCTCAGGTGGATTCACCCGGCTAGGTGGCAAGCTATTGTGTACGCCGGGTGAAGGACCAGAGGTGTTGTGGACATTTGGTGATGGGCCAGCGGTGTTGAAGTCGTGTGGGGATAGGCGGGGTGTACAGCCTCCAGAGTGATCAACCTTCGGTGGTGAGGCCATTGGTTGATGGGCAGGATGCATGGTCTTCGTAGGGAAATGGACCTTTTATGTTGAGACCATATGGCAGGGGTGTCCAAACTTAATCCACTGAGGGCCGCACACTGAAAAATCAAAGCAAGCGGGGGCCATTTTCATATTTTAAAAACCAATACAATAAATGTATAAAAAAATATACAGTTAGGCCTCCACTTAGTTATGATCCCGGGACCCCAAAGGGTTTTGGTCCAAAAAAATATTAAAAATGTGTCTTTATTCAGTATTATTATCATTATTCATGTTTTAAATCTCTAGATCAACATTAGGAAAAAAAAAATGGAAAAAACACAAAATATGCAATATTTTCATCCAATAACTTTTTGGGGTGGAATTTTTGAGATTATATAACAATTGGAGCCTTAATTTTGGATATTTAATCATTATTTTTTTTGGAGGAATGACACTTAAAAACAAATCACACTAAAATAATTGGGGATCCCAAAGTGTCCTACTCGTTAAAGTGTTAAAAAATAAATAATACATTTTTTTTACTGTTTACTTTTAGCACAATAATCTCGAGATCAACCTCAGATATATCCGTCAATTTTAGAACTTTTATTGTTGTTTAATTTTTTTGGTTTGTTTGTTTTAGGCCCTTAAAAAAAAAAAAAAAACAGCTCAGTTTTTTTATATGGCAAAACACAAAATATGCAACATTTTCCCCAAAAAATATCTTAAAGTGGAATATTTAACGTGACGTAATTGAAGTTTTGAATAGGTCAATAATTCAAAATGACATTGATTTTGATTCATTATTTTTTAAAGAAAGAAACAGCCTGCATGGCATCTTTGTGTTATTAAAGCATTGCAACATTTTCTTGTTACATTTCACCCGTTTGCGCTTTTTATCACTTTTTATTTTTTTCAGTTGTATTTTTAAAATGTGCCGTTAAAGAATGACCTGGGGGCCCCAAATGGCCCCCGGGCCGCACTTTGGACACCCCTGTCATATGGTGATAGGCTAGATATATGGCCTCCGTAAGGAAATTGACAATTGATGTGGAGGTCATACAGTGATGGGATGGCTGTATTGCCGCTGTAGGGTGATGGACCAATGGTTCCCTCTCTGGTAAACCTATCGTGATATTTCATTGAACAATAGATTACAATTGTATAAACCCAATTTGTCCATATATGTATATACAACATCAAAAGAGATGAGAAATACTGAACTACAAAAAAATTACTGAAATGACCTACAGTATATTTTAACCTGCAGCGGCCAAAGTGGACCTTAGTCTATGTGCAGTGAGGAGAACAAGTATTTAATAGACTGGCGGTTCTGTAAAATCTAAAACAAAACAAAAAATTACACATTTTATTATTTTCAAGTAACTTGCATTTTTTTTTCTCCACGGAATTGATCACCTAGTAACCTCTACTTCTCTGAAGTATCAAATATAAATTTCATGCAATAAGATGCAAATTAATTACTTTTAAAAAATTCATACAATGTGATTTTACGGATTTTTGTTTTGGATTCTATCACTTACAATTGAAGTGTGCCTATAATGATATTACTAAAAATAATAATATAAGTTACAGACATCGAACTACAAAATCACCAATGTATAAATGATTTGTTCTCCTCATTCTATGATGGACAGTACCAATAATGAAAATAAATGTACCATGACCAAAATTGACTATATCTATAATCATTCTGTACAGTACTCCTTAACAAAAACATTTCACATCAAAGACAAAGGAACTGGACCAGTACTGAAGATGAAATCATCTTGACTGCAAGGAAATAGACAACTCACTTAGTCAACAATAACAAATAACAGATTTTTTTAATAGTAAGTGATACATAACATTGACTATCACGAAAAAGTTATTACTTTATATCTCTCAGGATTATTTATGAAATCTACAATTAAGTATAAACTGTCAAACCAGTACTTATATTTGGTTTAAATATGTTTTTTTTTTTAAACTATTGCTTATTGAGATTTCTGCCCTACCTCCTTTCTCCACAAAGGAAGCACAGGCATGTGAGCACCCTTTGACAAAAGAGGAGGAAAATTCACAAAAAAGAGGAACATTTCCATCCGCATGTAGGGCTCCGACAAAAGCCCCGAAAATATTTTTTAAGAATCAATACTACATAGCACTGGGCCAATAAAACAATAATTATACATCGCAATACACATAATCATATCAATATTAAATGCTTTCGATAAAATATTCGAGCCAGCATGATTCGCTGCATGAGGTCACTCGCGCTTTGGGAACCCAGTAAACAGAAAACAGGAAGTGTCACTGAGCAATGGAAGTGACATGCTACAACAGACAATCAGTTAACAGTATTTACTGAGCAATGGAAGGGACACGCCAACAGCCAATCATGTAACAGTATCAACAACAAGTAAGCTAGCTCGATGATGATAATTATGCTAACTAGCAAGCCAAGCTTGTTTTGGTGTCCCTGTCCTGAAATTCAGTGCGGTGTTTAGGCAAGAGCAGCAGCAAGTACCAGCGGCCAAGGAGAGCGTTCCACAAATTTTGTTTGGATCCTATTTTTTGGATATTGTTTACTTAATTCATCCATGGAATTTTTGTTATTGTTGAACGCTCCGATCGGACAGGTTTTTACTGGACACATTTCCGATGAGTGTTGCTCTGAGAACCTACAAGTGTTTAGTTAATACTTGATTGCTGATAAGAAGTTAGCTCCGGATTTTTTGACACTCATCCTTGAACTCCCATCCTTAAACTACTTTTATTTATATTTCTCATATTCTTATTTATATTTAATTGAAAAAAAACAAAACGGAATTTATATTTTGACGTGAAACTGAATGTTTAAAAACTGTTAAGAAAGTACATATTGTGTACATTTTTCTCTATAAAACTTGTTTATAAGATTTCAGTGTGTGTTCAAGTACTTCTTGAGCACATTCATCAATACTGTGATAACAATTGTAACCATGACATGAAATGTGCATTTTGTTACTCCCTAGTTTTGACACATGAGATTGTAGAGTGGATATTTACACTCTATGAACGTTTTGACCATAACTAAAAAGTAATAAAATGATGGCAACAAATTGTTTTCAGGGTCCACAAGTTCAGAACTTTTAATCCTGAAATCAGAGTGGATACAGATGTTGGGTTTTGGGCAACTTAATACATCAAATATTTGTATTTGTCATTAACATACTATTTACTGAAACAATGATTTGATGGCAAATAAAATAATGTTTAAATTAATGCTGTTTTTTTTGGTTTTGAAATTCACTAAATTTGCTAAAGATTAAACGTTTTGAACTTGTAGACCCATAGGCATGAGGTAATAAATGTCAAGCTTACAAGTCCCCCGTCACTTGATAGATTCAGCGCTGTAATATTATCATGTTCAGACAGTGGTTTCTGATCTACTGTAATGGTTTCAGACCCTGATGTTGAGTGTGATGGCTCACTGGCTTCCAACATATTTAAAAATAACTCCTGTGGAGTTTGGCAGCCTTTTGGTGACTGAGTCTGATCTTTTCCTAAAATATGTTCAACAGTTGCCCTATAAAATTTACTATCTGACCACTTTGCTAAAACAGAATCTCCTGTTTTAAGATCTAAGATCTGCACAGGAGCTTCATTTCTTGGCAAAATGTATGCTCCTGTAAAGATTTTGCCGGTATAACCGTCCTCCCATCTGACGAATGCCAAACAATCTGAAAGAGAGAGTGCAAAAGAGAAAGTGTTTAAAATAGTTAATTTGAGTATAAAAAATTGGACTGGTATTTGTCATCTCATTTGGACATCAATGTTATGATTATTCCCTCTCCCCATCCCTATTTGCATTTTAAAGCAGATGCAGTAGGAAGATCTTGCCCATCGCTGTCTTAGAGGTGTGTGGCCTCATTACAATTAGGGTACTGTTACCTAACTTCCTTGGGGCAACTTTCCCAAGGTGGTATTCTCAGCTGATCTTTAAATACTACACAAACTAATAAAGTCCTTTTTCCAGTTTGTTAGCTACATGTACTGCAATTTGGCTTAACCGTAGTCCGCTTTGCCACACATACATAGAAACTTACCAGATTGCTTAATTGGGGGAGGAGAATTATGCAGGTCCTTCATTTTCTTTGTGGGAACTCTTAACCTCTTTCTTGTAGTCGTTTCCTTTTGGTCCATGCTGTAAATGAAAAAATACATTTTGGATCACAAACTAAGGATAGGTTGATTGGCAACACTAAATTGACGCGTGTGTGAATGTTGTCTGTCGATCTAAGTTGACTTGTCCATAGTGTACCCCGCCTTTCGCCCGAGCGGAACTGGGATAGGACATAGCACCCCCACGACACGAAAGGGAAAAGCAGTAGAAAATATATGGATGGAACTATTATATAAATTGAAATTATTTACATATATGGGGTCACTCCATATGGATGGTAACTTTTAGGGTGAATCATATTTAACTTCTGTTAAAAACAAGTAAACAAAATTATAATTTATGATCGTTCAGGCTATAGTAAAAAAAAATCTTAAACCAGACAGTTTAATTCTTATTTTAATTCATATCTATTTTGAGGTGCGGTGGGCTTGATGGCACCTTTTTATAATGGAGTACATTTTAGGAAAGTTATAGTATTTTTAACAAAAAGGTCATGAATATAATCTCGAGCCCCAATGACTTTGTATTGAAGAGGTTGACCATAATTAGTGCATTTTGACCAGGTTAACACAATCATACTTTTTTAAACATGTATCACAGGAAAACTATTCTTATATCATGTTGCTAGTCTTAACAAGACCTGACTGATAATACCGAATTCATTTAATGAATGTTTAACATTTTACACACATACCTACTTTATTTTCCTAAATATATGCAGTTTATACAATCGATAGCATGATACAAAACATACTGTGCCTCTGCCAGCGAGTAAGCAAATATACTGCTGCTTTCAAAATGGCGGGGCAAATTAGTGAATCATTTAATACTTTTGGATGTAATCTCTTATTTATTGCAAATAGCCAGCCTTACCGATAAAATTCAACCCGGACCTCATTTGTCGAGTGTCACTTTATCTACGACAGTATTATAAAAAACATTTTTAAGTTAAGCTCCCCAAATTAATATGCACTGTAGAATCCAATTGTGAAGGTCATTATGTATGCTAACATTACTTGTTGGGCAGACGCCATTATGGTTACCGCAGCCTCCTAAAGGACCGCTCCGTTGTCACAACAGTTAAATATTTTCATTTCACAACAGTTAAATATTTTCATTTCACAACATTACATGGTTGACCAACTAAAAAATATTAGCATACTTACCTCTCCAAGTCTCATGTCGCAAGCGTTGCGACTGTCGTTTCCAAAAACTTTCCCGCTTCTTCTTCTCTTTCTTCTTCGCTTTCTTCTTCTTCCTCGTTTTAGTTTAAGGTAGGCGCACAGACAACGTTCAAATGTTACGCCACCTACTGTTTCCCCGCCTCTTCTTCTTCTTCTGACGTTAACTGACGGCAAACCACGCGTCATGTCCGCCGCCGTCTGATAGAAAGCGTACATTTTCTAAATTTCCTTCCTTTGAAAGTTACTCATAGCCAAAAATGGCTATTTTCAGATGGTCATATAAGGAGAAAATCAACTTTATCAAAATTCTGAGATGTGGATCTCAACGACACTCTCGCGAGATTTGGCACCGCGCCCCATGAATCTGTCCAATCATATTTGCTCTACCTGAAAAACACGCATGCGCATTTAGTGGGCGGATGTGACTTGAAGAAACAATTCGGCACTGAAGGAATAACTGCAAGTAAGTAATACCATTTATTGTTTTTGTTTTAGTATTTAAATTACTTTAACATACACGAGTTAGTATTTATTAAACTACTGTAACGTCACTGATTTACGGAAATATAGCTATAAATGCCGCATTCAACCTTGCTAGAAGCTATGAAAGTTACCTCCAGCGAGGCATCTCAAGTGATAAACTACACTTCATACATCCCATAGTGAAATAGCAATGATAGAAGTAAATGTTCAGAGAACATTTGAAGTTGAACAATATAAATTACTGAACATACACTGCTTCAACATAATATAGAGTTTTACATTTACAAGAAGTTCCACTGTATATTCCAGCAACCTTTGTCTGTATTTACATAGTATTGGAGTGTCGAAATGACAAAATGAAAACCTGGAAAACGATGGAGAAGAACTGGTAAAGAAGTCGACTCAAATAAATGATCAAGAAGGACTGTAAAGCTGGTAAGCAGACTGGCATAGTTGTGGTGCATTAAACTGGCAGCAGATATTTGATATTTTATTTTTCTTGCTGCAGTCATCCCGTCCTGCAACCACCTATGTGAAGACTGATGAGCAATGCCTAAGTAAGTTACATGTATGTGCGTGTTCTTTGTTTAAGTGAATTAGTTCTGATTGAGATTTACAGACCAGATAGAAGGATAAAAAGCTGTCCACAGTTTGTCAGGAACAAGCATGGAAATATTGCTTTCTTTTACCCTGATTACAGTAGCACGTATGAAGAATGAAACGTGAAATATAAGTAATCTCAGCATGTGTAATTAATGTTTTTTGAACCTTTCACCTTCAAGTTAAGGCTGATTAGGGATGTAACAATATCAAAATTTCACGGTATGATATCCTCATAGTGTTAAAGCCACAATAAGATATTGTTACAAAAATGTCAAAGTCCAAAGACATGCACCTGGGGATAGGTTAATTGGCAACACTAAATGGTCCCTGGTGTGTGAATGTGAGTGTGAATGTTGTCTGTCTATCTGTGTTGGCCCTGCGGTGAGGTGGGGACTTGTCCTGGGTGTACACCGCCTTCCGCCCGATTGTAGCTGAGATAGGCACCAGCGCCCCCCGCGACTCCAAAGGGAATAAGCGGTAGAAAATGGATAGATGGATGGTGTTAAATGAAGTGGCAGGAATGTTTAGGATAAACACACTTACTATAATTGAACACAAACATAATGTTCATATGTTGTAATCATATTTATTATTATAAACAGGTATTTCAGGTGCAAAGGAATGGTGCGGAATTCCAGAATTTCAAGTAACACACAAAAACAAACAAAAAACAAAACTTTCAAATATGTGTCTTTAAACTGACATTAACAGTAAACTTGCAGTGTAACTAATGTAGAACAATAATGTTTCTTTAGCCAAGAAACTATACTGTGTTTGTCTGGTATGTTTTTTTTTTAAAATAACTTGGTATTATTGTGGGTTTGATTACATTTTTAGCACATTCAACAATAATGCGATTATAATGCAAACAGTGATCATTTTGGTCACAGTAACGGTGATATGACATTTTGGTATTGTTACATCACTGCTGTTTAGTTTAGTGTTTTTTTTACTTTTAACTTCCTAAGAAACTGTCATTTGCAATGGAAATGTTAGTATTAGTTTGTCAAATACTGATTCTTAAGAATTAACTACCGTAATAATTTGACTTTTAATCATGTAAATACCTCACAAATGGATATTTTCCCTTGCTGACGTCTTGGTTTCACATCAATGATATTTTCCAAATAATGGTTCTAACATATAACTCATTCCAATATATTACTCCTATTCCCTAACTTATTGTAGACATTGTGGTGTGAAGTGTCGGCAAATTTCTTATTTTGTGCATGTCCACGTTTCCTTTGGTGAGCTGCAACAGCTCTGGGCCGACTTGGAAATGGTCTGGATGAACGTGGCAAGCTTTACCTTGTATTATGCAGACTTTATTTAAGGTTAAACAAGCACGACAGTTATAGGCACAGAAATATTTCACAGCAACAATTCCTCGGATCACCGAAGCACAAACGTTCCCGTCACTCCTGCACACTTCCACTTTTTCACCCCTATATAATGTCCCCTGTTTGAACTTTGTTGTCCCACACTACGCGGGTTATCATGGGAGATCGAGTTTACTTCTCAGATGAGCCCACTTAATATTGTCAGAAAAAAACACACCCACTGGAGTTCTCGTTTGATAGCGTCACACATCACGGCATTATTGTGAGAATTTTGAAACCAATATAACGTAATATTTACAATAATGTTGCATCCCTCGTCAAGATCCTTTCTCATAGGTTTGGTTTGATGCTGTGTGTTTACTAAATCTTAGTCTTTTGAGTTTTTTGGTTCCTCTTCTTTGTGTCAGGGGATAGCAGCAGAATAACACTGAAGGAGGCGGTGCCTCCTGAAGGATCCCAAAACACTGCTCTTCAAATGGAACACATCCAACCTTCAGGTGACCGTGCAGGATGTACCACTCTGGAACATCAAGCCTCTCCCTACCTGCCAGGTACACCCACCGTCTTCTGTGTCTGACTATTGTTTTGTTGTGAATTTTGTCACGAAGCAAATCCTGCTAAAATATGACAAACTTTTGAGTGTAAGAATGTGAGCGATATGCTGAGATGTTATACGTTTTGCCTTTTGACAAAATGTTATAAAAAACCTTTAATGATTTGTATTCTATTTTAATTTCAGCACATGAAAATATTTCTACTTCTGACTATCAAAGACAATGGAAAAACATTTTCCAGAACAGCCCTCACAGATCCTCCTGATGGCCTAACAACTAAACTACATGTCGATGCTGAGTATGATTCATCTCAATCATTTGAGGAAGCTCTCCCTGATATAGGGGATTGGATGTACAATGACGGACATACGTTTTATGAAGGATTTGAAGATAGTTTGAGTGAGGAGTGTGCAGAAGAGTCAAATTTCAAGGACACAACAGACAAACCAATACATGACAATGCATCAGAAGCCATGGCAGAGTGCCTTCTGATCATCATGGGTTATGTAAACTGTCATAAAGTCACTGATAAGGCCCTAAGCGATATGCTCAAAATGTTCAAGTTGCTTTATCCCGATAGTCTGAACACAGACTGCTTAAACAGTGTGCAGAAGTTCAAAAACTTTTTTTATCCCACTCTGCATCATCGCTTATTATATTACATAAATCCTCCAGTAATTGTTTTGGGCCAATAGAAAGTAAACAAATAAAATGCCTGTTTTGTGGGACTAGTGTGTCAGAAGAAAGATTCTCATCCTTTTTTTTAAAGTATGTACAGATTGATTTCTTCTTTACCGTAGCACATTCATGTGCCAAACGGGCCCTCGTTCGTGAATTTAAACATGCAGGTTTTTCTTTGCTGCAAGATAGTGTAACATATGAGACATGCAGTTATGTTATTCCCCTATTGGAAACTTCTGCCAGTACAGTAGTATCCTTGGATGACATATTGGGTAAAGTTGTTTTCCTTGACTTCACATCTATGCTTGGCATTGTGTTTGCAGTTCATTTCCCCAATACACTTGAAAAGTTTTAGATAATTAAGAACTGAACTGGCCTAAGAAGCCACAAATCAATTTTTTGATCATTGTTATAAATGCTCTGAAAATACACACTGATGTGATGTTGCCGTGGATGCTGTAAAAGTCTGTAAATATGTACTGTATATGGAGTATCATTGTTGATTATGTTTTTGCATTGTGTGTAATATTTCAGTGGCCAATTTATTAAATTTACTTGTTTACTTGGCTTTTTTTAATGAATACATAGGCCTACTATGCTATTGTATTTTAATATTAGTCCTTATAATGGTGGTTGGAGAGCCAAATATCTTCTGAAGTGGTACCTTGTTAAAAGAGTTTGAGAACCACTGCTCTAGAAAGTTCACAAATGTTAAAAGCTCTTAAAAAGTGTCTTGTGATCATATCAGTATTGTTTGGGTTCAGTTTTAAATCTCACAATTGTAGTCACTGAGTTACTGCACATTGTGTGTGGATAAGAAATCAACAAATTAAGTAGAAAATTATTTAAATAAACCATTTAGATTACAGACCATATATCCATATTGCCTGAATTAATTATTTTCTCCAAATGTTAGCGTGAGATAAACTGGAGTATGATTGAGGTATAATTAAACTGTGTCAATTAAAATGCATTTTTGAAATTATTTTTTCTAAGCCAGAAAACGGGTATATTACAACTCAAATAGTGAGCAGTGAGAGACAAAACCAAGTATATCTCTCACTCAGACATCATTGAGACATATTGAAACCAATACTCATTGTCTTTTTGCCGAAATAGCAAAGAGACATCTGAGAACTCAAACAGTGAGTAGTGAGAAACAAAACCATGTGTATCTCTCACTGAGTCATTATTGAGACATATTGGAGACCAGCTCATTCATCTCTCATTTTGGTCTTTGTTGAAATCGGAAAAAGAGATAACTGTTAGACAACTTTGAGATCTCTCACAGTGCTCACTGCGAGCCTTATTTCTCAGGAGCTACATTTGAGAAGAATGAGAAATCTACTTTGGTCTCGATTAGTGCTCTTTTATGTCTAGGAGATATATATAAGACATATATGAGATCTCATCTTCAATTTTGCTTTGCTATGGGCTAGCTCTAAGTTCATCAGGAGTACTGATGTTGTATAAAGCTGGGCCTGGATTTGGTTGCACATTGCCTGATAGCAGAAGTAAGAGCAATATAAAGATTTTCCGTTTCATATGGCAAGGTGACCTCATGACAACATTATTTGGCTTCACAATATCAAAATGAGTAATATCAGAAGGAGAAAACCATCTGTTTAGCACAGAAATACACCATAACTGAAGCTGGTTAGAATTATTTAGCACTGACCCACATGTGGATATCAATAACCTTTGTGTAAATGCTGTAGTTTCAAAGGACCAGGTGATTGTTATTGCGTTTGGTAGAGTTAAAGGTTGGTGGAGCACCTGGTCAGGTACCCCACTACAATTGCAGAAAACAAGTCCAGGAAAAAGCATTAATATTAAATAGAGAGCTTTTGTCAAAGTCATTGTTAAATTGTTTTACTACCTACCCAGGTCCAATAATCAAAGTTCAGATGTCCAAGCTACAAGAGTTGGAAGACCAAGCTAAGGCTAGCAGAGGCCCAGCTTTAGTCAGTCTGAGGCTAAGATGGATCCAGGCCGTGGAAGACGGAAGGCCAAGATGAAGCCAGTCGACTCAGACTGTAGGTAGTGGAAGGCCAAGCTGAGACTAGTATAGATCCAGACTGTGGCAGATGGAAGGCCAAAATTTCAGCTAGCAAAACATCCCCCGGCTTCTGCAGGTCAGAGGCCTCCAGGTTTCCAAATCCGACAAAAGCAGTCAGAAATACCACTTTTTGGAAGTAAGCCTTCATTCATCAATTGTTACGCTTAAAACTAGTGCAATTTACTTAAATCGGCTAAAAAAAAGAGACTAAAACACATAGAAATTCAGACCACTTTGACAAGCAGACAAACAAAAGACAGTCCTGTCGGCCATCTTGGATTGGACATTCAACATTAACCCAATTTGGAAATCGGTCTGTAGTTATTTATATTTGTGGATTCACCTACTTTTGACGGAGGAAGTAGAAAGGCGGGTTTGCTGATTTTTGGAACAATTATGCTTGAAAGACTCAGGTTAAAAAGGCATGAAAAAGAAAAAAGCAATTAGAAATATTATATATAATGTCCCATATAAGCTCATACACGACACATTCTACAGATAGTGTATAAAAAAAACCTAAATAGTGGAATAAAAGAGGTGAAAACATGTGAAATGGAACAAAGAAAAGTTGCATTGTTGAGTCTAATAAAGCTGCCATGCAGGTTGTTTTCTCTTTAAAGCTGTCATTGCTCAAAAATAATAATGAATCAAACTCAATGTTGTTACAAATTATTTAAACTAGTCATGGCTCCAATTACGTCACTTACAAAATTTGACTTAAGAGTATTTTCATAGGATATTTTGTGTTTATCCTACAAAAAAAAGGGTGTTTGACTAATAGGGCAAAAAAAAAAAAAAACAGAAATGAAGAAGCTGTCACGTACTTGCATGGCTGCTCTAGTTGTGACCCCAAGATGCAGGAGACAGGAGGACGACGTGCGGGTGAGAGTCTTTTAATTCCCACAGGGAGCACAAGGAGGTGCAGCAGGGAAGTGCACAGAAGCATAAGCAGCATACAGAAAAACCAAAGTAACGTTTCACAAAACAATCCTTGAGCCCTGACTGGAGGGCGAGGCAGGCATAAATAGAAGCCAGTTGATTAAAGTAAAAGTACCAATGATTGTCACACACACACTAGGTGTGGTGAGATTTTCCTCTGCATTTGACCCATCACCCTCACCCCATGACCAGGTGTGGCCAGGCTGCCAATCAGCGACAGGTGAGGAGGGAAAAGGGCTCAGGGAGACAAACAGGAAGTGGGACCAAAATAAGAGCGCCGACTAGGAGATAAACACAAACGCAAACAGACCGCGTGACACCTGACGTGACAGGTCGTCACAGAAACGAGGGATGGATCTGAAGTTTATCGAGGGACTTAAGTGTTGAAAGTAAAAAATAATGTTTGACTTATTTTTATGAGTGGGGCCCGTTTGGATCCTAATAATTTCAGTGGGACAAGTTTTAATTGTCATTGCTCCAAAAAAAATTATGAATTAAAATCGATGATGTTATGAATTATTGACATATTTAAGATTGCAATTACGTTGAGTGAAAATTATTATTTTGTGCTTTTGCCATAACAAAACAAGGTGTTGACAAAAATGGCGTAAATTATGAAAAAAAAAGACTGATAAGGACGGATAGACCTGAAATTGATTTAGTGATTTAAGTGTTGAATGAAAAAATACAAACATGAATAAAAATGAACGACTTCTACCATTTTTATGACTGAGACTCTTCCTGGTCCCCAAGAAAGCAGTGCGAGGCGAGTGGAGGAAAAACGGATTTATTGACAGAGATGTGACACAATGTGATATTGATCATAAGCAGCGGCCATTGAAAGAAAAGAAGAAATCCTCGTCATGACGTCAAGGCCATGAAACGTGCGATTTTACAGCCACCAACGTTTGATCTTGAAAGTCTTTTAACGGCCAAAGAAGAATACATGGAATAGCGTGAGGAGCAGTCGGACGAAGAACAAAGCACATCTCCATCTCATCTCCGAGTGTGATGACGTCCCTCAGCGATGGAGACATCTCCCTGTGTTCCAGTGCACAAAGCATCCTGGAGGAAGAAGACCACTCAGCACATTCCCGACAGAAGCAGGTGAATCCAAGTTGAACATCATCTTCACACAAGAACATTTGGAGGTGCAGACAGTCCATGTGAGCTTACTCAGCCTTCAGCCGCCTGCACGTTCTCGTCGAGCTCCACGCCGCCGTGGCGAGCTGCGGGACAAACGCAAACGGTGAAGGAAGAACATCCAGAAGGTGCCTCGTCACTCACATCAGATCTTTGAGGTGTGACTTGGAAACATGACGAGTCAGCACACTTGATGTCTCATTTGGCTGATCCTCATCATGAGGACTCCTGTCAAAAGTGAGATATGCCAGACTTTGTATTGCGTGTGCTCACAGGAGGGACTTTTATTGTGAAGGAGTCAGCTCCAGTTGGGCTTTTCCGGCTAAACTTGTAACAAAGGTCCACATCAGACCTCCATGTGAGTGACGCTTCACCACGGCTTTGTTTCTTGCGGCTCAAAGAAAAGATGTTTTACTTACCAGCTGGACCGTACTGGGCTGAAATGAAAGAGAAACAAGGTGAAGTGGACTTTTCCCCTCACGTCACGCCGTGTTTCTACGTGAGAGTGTGCGCTCTGTCTCTGTGGATCTTTGAGTGTTTGGCTGGAAGGCAACTAAAAGATGGCCGCACCTTTGCAGCCCGGATGAAAGCATCAACTCACGGCCTGGACCGAGTGCACCGAGAAGAAGAAGACAGAGGACATTGGCGTCCCTCACCTTGTCTGTTTCTGTGACGCCTGACCATGACCATGATGATGATGATGATGATGATGGCCGCCACAGCGAGGACCGCCGCCGTGGCAGCGAGGGCGACGCTCAAGTTGTCTGTGGAGAGCAAAAAAGCACAAGTGGAGTGACAAAGCATGAAGAGGAAACCTTCATGACTACTTTGCATGCAGACGTCAAGCGTTGTCATGGTGACATGGATCAATAATGGTGACAGGTGGACTTGTGATGGGAAACATCTCCAACTAAATGTGTCTTTCTCACCTTCATGGCTTGCGTTGCTCAGGATGCTTCTTCTCTCCAGCTTGGTGACCAAGTCCTCCTTGACGCCTGACAGCTGAAACACACATTCGTACTTGCCCTCCACGTCGGCCGTCACCTCCACTTTCAGCGCCACCGACATCTGGAAGGTTCCGTCGTGGTTGGGGAGTATCTCTCCGTGCTCCACGTCCTCGAAGATCTGCTCGCCGTCTTTCCTCCAAAACAGGTCGGCACCGTCGGGGTAGAAACCTGTCGCCATGCAGCTGACCGGAGAGGACGGCGTCTTCTGGAGCAGGAACACCTCTGGAAGCTCTGCACAGGAAGTGATGTCACGTGTGAACACAGGACAACGTGGGGAGAAGGTGTGGATGGAGAGAAGGTGGGGATGGAGGTAAAGATGAGGAGAAGGTGTGGATGGAGAGAAGGTGTGGATGGAGGTAAAGATGAGGAGAAGGTGTGGATGGAGAGAAGGTGTGGATGGAGGTAAAGATGGAGAGAAGGTGTGGATGGAGGTAAAAATGAGGAGAAGGTGTGGATGGAGAGAAGGTGTGGATGGAGGTAAAGATGAGAAGGTGTGGATGGAGAGAATATGGAGAAAAGGTGTGGATGGAGACAAAGATAGAGAGAAGGTGGGGATGGAGGTAAAGATGGAGAGAAGAAGAGAATGGAAGTAAAGATGGAGAGGTGTGGATGGAGGCAAAGATGGAGAGGTGTGGATTAAAGTAAAGATGGAGAGAATGTAATAACGGAGGTAAAGATGGAGAGGAAGTGAGAACGGAGGTAAATATGGAGATAACGTGTGGATGGAGGTAAAGATGGAGAAAAGATGAGAACAGAGGTAAAGATGGAGTGAAGGTGTCGATGGAAAGAAGGTGTCAATGGAGGTAAAGATGGAGAAAATGGAGGTACAGAGAGAAGGTGTGGATGAAGGTAAAGATGGAGAGAAGATGAGAACGGAGGTAAGGATGGAGAGAAGATGAGAACAGAGGTAAAGATTGAGAGAAGATGAGGGTGGAAGTAAAGATAGAGAGAATGGAGGTACACATAGAGAGGTTTAGATGAAAGTAAAGATGGAGAGAAGGAGAGAACGGAGGTAAATATGGAGATGAGGTGTGGATGGAGGTAAAGATGGAGAGAAGTTGAGAATGAGATAAAGATGGAAAGTAAGAGTGCACAGCAGTAAAGATGGAGAGAACATGAGGATGGAGGTAAAGATGGAGGGAAAAGGAGAGAACAGAGGTAAAGATGGAGAGAAGGTGAGAATGAGGTAAAGATGGAGAAAAGGAGAGAATGAGGTAAAGATGGAGAGAAGGTAAGAATGAGGTAAAGATGGAGAGAAGGTAAGAATGAGGTAAAGATGGAGAGAAGGTAAGAATGAGGTAAAGATGGAGAGAAGGAGTAGATGGAGGTTAAGATGGAGAGAATGTGAGAATGGAGGTAAAGATGGATAGAAGGTGAGGATGGAGGTAAAGATGGAGAGAAGGAGAGAAGGATGTGAAGATGGAGAGAAGGTTAGATTGGAGGTAAAGATGGAGAGAAAGTGAGAACGGAAAAAGTGTAGATGGAAGTGGATGTAGAGGTGTGGATGGAGGTAAAGTTGGAGAAGAAGGGAAAATGGAGGTAAAGATGGAGAGAAGGTGACAACGGAGTGTACAAAAGACTGTCTCTGAAACGCTTGTTTTCTTTTTGTGTCATTGAGTTGCTTGAGTGTAGTTCACTTTTACGACACTGGAGGGGGCATTGAACACATCACTATATCAGCAAGCTCTGAAAGTTACGGTGAACTTCGATGTCATTTGTTTAATTGACAGTGTGCGTCAATACAAAGTGAGTTACTTTATATACACTTTAATATAACCTGTTTTGTGCTTAAAACTACATTGCAACTCATTTGGTCAGTTTTATTGTTGTCTAATGGCTGTTTGGCATCAGGTTCACAAGCTAACTGCTAGCTAAATATCATACCCTGATTGGGGCCTGTTTGTAGCATTGGACATGTTTGTTAGCCCCAATTGACAATTTAGAATTATTGTTGTGATGCTATTTAAATTCTAGTAATTATTACATTACTTAGGGCTGGGATGTTCAAATTCTGTGGATTTATGTAAACTGTGTATACACAGCTAAGTAATGTATATTTAACAGCCATGTTGCATGCTTGTGCCTATATTCAATTGTATTGTGGTCACTTTAGTTAATTTACAATAATTGTATTTGTTTGTTTAGGAAACCACACACATACACAAATGCAAACAAACAACTCAATATACAATTGAACCTGCAGATCTGGACTTGGACAATCTATTTTTTCTCCTGCACTCACCTGAATGAATAATTGCTGTCCTGACCCGACACCCTGATGTGATTGCTAATCCATATTTAACCAGTCATAGTCGTCATTACAATTTTTGGTCCTTCGAGCCGGATACAAGCAACCACTTCAGTCAATATGTTCAGGCCACATGAGAGAAAGCCTAGAGATATGGATCGTCCACAAAGATCAAGACAGCCGCCATCATATCTTCAGGACTACGAGGTCAGTTGCCCTATGAGGTACCACGTCCCTGGTGATGAGCTGGCCAGACGAATGTCTTCTCCAGAAATTCACAGATCTTTCCAGAGCATGAGGGAGGAAAATGACCAATTGCGCAAAGATGTCAAACATCTTACAGACATGATCCACAGTCTTCCCACAGCCTCCTCACAGAATCAGTCGCGGTCCAGACGCCAAAGGGAAGAAATATCGACAACACCAGCACATACTTGTAAGCCGACGCCATCTAGTGGTCATCAAGGCCCACGTCAGCCAGTAAGTGCCCCACCGGTGAGCAGGGATGATTCCCCATCTCCACAAGGCAACCGACCTGACACAGTCGAGGATCTAAGGCAGTGCTTGCAGGAAGCAGGATTAGTCACAGAGCACATTGAGTCACAAGCCACATCTGGCAGTTCATCTCCTTACTCTCAATACAATTTTGGGGTGACCGACATTAAGGAGTGTCAACCACTGCCTTTACTATGACAACAAAGACTGTCCACCACACAGTAAAGCCCACCACCAGTCCAAAGATATCCAACAAACACAATATAAATCTGTGCCAAGTCAAATATTGTCTGATGTCAAGTACCACCCGATTTATGAGGAAGACTACGTGCGCTATAATGATCGCTCCTATCAACGTGATGTCCAATACCATCACCCTTATAGCACACATCCACCCCATCTAAGTTATCCATCAAGCAGTAATGAATACAGTCATCCTGCTAAGCCCTATAGACCAAGTAGTCCAAGAGCTCATTACGAAAGCCGCTACTTTGGCCGCGAAAGAGGTTACTCTCCTGATTATAGAGGCCCCTATAATGACAATAACCCCCCTGACCATGTATATGACAGTAAAAAAGGGGAACACAGATACTCACCTGACCTGCCATATCATTTACCAAACCGTCAGACTCCATTAAGCAGAACGCCCGGTGTAGATGCCTACTGGGGACCTAAACCCACAATCCCAGACTTTAGGTCAGAGGACCCTCGTGAGTTTGCAAGACTTAAACTAGCCCTTGACAATTTACTACCATACAATGCCCCAGAGCACTTTAAATTTCAAATTCTCACAGACCATCTCAAATGTGAAGAAGCATTACTTCTTGCTGACTCATACAGTAACAGTCCATTCCCATTTACAGACACTATGAGGGCACTTACAGAGATGTATGGTCAACCACAGCAGTTGGCACTAAAGAAGATTTCTGAACTGATGGACGGGCCCAATATCAGGACTGGTGACATTAAAGCCTTTAAATCATTTGCACTTCAAGTTCGTGCATTGGTCGGGATGCTACATCAACTAGGAGGCCAAGGTTGGACAGAACTACGGTGTGGGTCACATGTTTCGCGCCTCTTAGCTAAGTTGCCACAGGACCTAAGAGCTAACTTCCATAGATTTGTGAACCCCATCAATACTCCCATTCCAACACTGCTTGATTTGGCTGACTGGCTCGAATATGAAGTGCGAGTTCAAATTAGTGGTGACCAACACAGTAGCACCTCATCGAGAGAGAGACAAGCTCTGCCCAAGAGTCGACGTCCTGACTACAAGTTACAGAGATCCACTACTATCCTCCATGGTAGTGAGTCTATGGAGTCAAGAGAGACATCAGATAAATCTCCAGTTAATTCAGTGAGAGAGGTAATTCAAGATAAGCCGAAAAAATACTGTCCCTTCTGCAATACTGTACAGCATTATCTGAACCAATGCAACAATTTTAAACTCTTGTCAGTGGAACAGAAAACACAGTGGATCAAGGAAAATCATCGATGCTGGAGATGCGGACGTGAACACCAAGCAGCTAAATGTAACCTCAAGGCCAAGTGCAAGCAGTGCGAAAGGAAGCACCTGGATGTCCTGCACCAGGTCAATACCAGCCAAAATGCCACAGCAACTGGTAAACTCCAAACACCTGAATCAAGCACTTGTTTAGTGAGTTCTGTGTCAGAGATTATGTACATTGATCGGCCAGCCAGTAGCCATCAAGTGTTACTCAAGTTGAGTAGAGTCATCCTCCAGAGCGGCAACAAGGTACTTGAGACATACGCAATATTGGATGACGGGTCAGAGCGCACAATACTCCTAAATGATGCTGCTGTTTACTTGGGCCTTCATGGGAAGACTGAAGACCTCGCCCTCCGTACAGTCCGGCAAGAAGTCTGCACCATCCACGGAGCAAATGTATCCTTCTCAGTATCTCCTGCATCACAACCAGGCAAGAGTTACAAGATTAATAAAGCTTTTACTGCCAGAGAACTGAATCTAGCCAGCCACACATATCCAGTCAGAGCTTTGCAGGAGAAGTATCGCCACCTGAAAGACATTCCACTACAGACCATCAACAATGCCCAGCCGCTACTGCTGATTGGGTCGGATAATCCCCATCTGGTCACTCCAGTGGAACCAGTACGTCTTGGCCCTCCAGGCGGACCTGCAGCGGTTCACACCAGGCTAGGATGGACACTACAAGGCCCTACAAGCCTCTTGAACCACCAACTGTCCACACAGCAATGCCTTTTTACCACATGCACTCCTCCAGAATCAGAGTTGCTTAATCATGTGGAGAGGCTGTGGCAGTTAGATATCTTACCATACAGGAGTGAGCGTTTGATCACCAGGTCAAAGCAAGATGACCAGGCAGTCCGAATTCTTGAACAGAAGACCACCAGGATAATGGTTGATGGTGTAAATAAGTATGCTACTCCATTACTATGGAAACAAAATATTCCATTGATTCATTCAACCAAAGAAGCAGTGCTGCCTCAGTTGCGTGCGACAGAGAGACGACTTGTGAAAGACCATGAAAAGGCTGTCATCTACTCTAGAGAAATCCACAAACTCATTGACGCAGGCTACGTCACAGCCATTTCTCCAATCAAGGCAGAAGAAAGCGACTATTCGTGGTTCATCCCCCATCACATGGTGCAGCACAACGGTAAAAACCGAATAGTCTTTAACTGCTCCTTCACATTCAATGGACAGAACCTTAATGACCACCTCCTTCCGGGACCCACGCTTGGAGCTAGCCTATTGGGAGTTCTATTGAGGTTCCGGGAACATCCAGTGGCCATCAGCAGTGATGTGAAAGGAATGTTTCACCAAGTTCACCAGCTTGAAGAGGACAAACCATTCTTTCGCTTTCTGTGGCGGGATGTTAAAGTCAACCAAGAACCTACCATATATGAGTGGCAAGTACTCCCTTTTGGCACAACATGCAGTCCATGTTGCGCCACCTTTGCACTCCAGACTCATGTCCAAAGACACACAGAACCTGATGAGAATGCTCGCCTGTCAGTAGAGCGCTGTTTCTACGTTGATAATTGTCTACAGAGTCTCCAGTCAGAATATCAGGCGAAGCAGCTTGTAAATCGATTGCACACATTATTGAAGCAAGGTGGATTTGAACTCCGAGAATGGGCCAGCAACGTTCCTGCAGTCATCGAACACCTGCCAAAGGAATCTCGGTCAGAAAACAGTACACTGTGGTTCACACAACAGACAGCTGACCCTCAAGAGCGGACTCTTGGACTCTTGTGGCAGTGCAAAGCAGACACACTCCGCTACAAGCAGCATCAAAGTGAGTGCTCTGAATTGACAATGCGTAACATTTATCGTCTTCTTGCCCAACAGTATGATCCTTTGGGATACATCATTCCATACACCACAAGAGCCAAGATCATCGTGCAACGCCTTTGGGACAAGAAGAGAGGATGGGATGATCCCAATCTCCCTGAAGATTTGCTGCAGGCTTGGAGATCATGGGAAGAAGAGCTTCCTCAGTTGTTAAAGGTAACATTACCCAGGTGCTACACCGACCGCAACATAGACTGTAGTAATAGCAGCCGGACCATCCACGTCTTCTGTGACGCATCGGAACGTGTGTATGGATCTGTGGCGTACCTGTTGACCGACAGTGGTGATGGACAGGTTCAAGTGGCATTTTTAGCAGCCAGATCCAGAGTGGCACCAAAAAAGCAACTTTCCATACCCAGACTCGAACTGTGTGGCGCCTTAACAGGGGCGCAGTTAGGTTCAGTACTAATTAAAGAGCTCACGATCAAGATCCAAGCGGTGGTATACTGGACTGATTCTACCACAGTCCTCAACTGGCTGCAGTCTGACTCCTGCAGATATAAAGTGTTTGTAGGTACAAGAGTTGCAGAGATACAAGAACTCACCGACATTAGAGCCTGGCACTACATTGACTCAGCCTCTAACCCAGCAGATGATATCACAAGGGGGAAAACACTGACTCAGCTCATAGGAGTGAGCCGATGGAGTCATGGACCTTCCTTTCTCCTACAGTCATCTGACAAGTGGCCTAAAGCACCAGCTGGTTCAGGCCCCAAAGAAGATGATGAACTGAGGAGGACTGTGTTTTGTGGTTTTACAGCCAGCTCAACTGATTCAAATATACCTGACATCCTGCAGTTTAAAACATTTCAAGATCTTTTGGAGGCAACCACACAGAAGTTACACGGGGCGGCCGACAACACACAACTCACCGCTGGTGACTACCATGAAGCAGAATTGACCCTCCTGAGGCATGCACATATGGAGACCTTTCCTGAAGAAGTATCACTGCTCAAATCTGCTAAGCCGCTCTCATCTAACAGTAGATTGCTAACCTTAGCTCCTGAATATGATGAGTCATCAGGCTTGATCCGTGTTGGAGGTAGGCTTAGAAGATGTGACAGCCTCAACCAGGAAGTGCTGCATCCCATTCTTCTGTCATCCTCGCACCCAGTATCCAAGCTTCTAATTCAGCAATATGACACCCAGCTGCATCATCCTGGAGCAGAGCGTGTTTTTGCAGAGCTGCGCAGAAAATACTGGATACTGAGGGGCAGAGAAGCCGTTAGGAAGTACCAGCACAACTGTGTGGACTGCAAAAGGTGGAGAAGCAGACCACAAGTACCAAGAATGGCTGATATACCACCTTCTAGTTTGAGGCTTTTCCGACCTGCATTCTACTCGACCGGTGTCGACTGTTTCGGACCTATGCATGTTAAAGTAGGACGACATACAGAGAAAAGGTGGGGCATCCTGTACAAGTGTCTCACTACTCGTGCTATCCACCTCGATCTTCTACCCAACATGGATACCGATTCTTTCTTGATGTCACTCAGACGTTTTATTGCTCGCAGAGGGAAGCCCTATGAACTTCTCTCAGACCAGGGCACCAATTTCAAAGGAGGAAGTAAGGAACTGCATGAAACCTTCTGTGCCTTAGAACCTGCAGTTAAAGACCAACTTGCAGCTGAACAGATTTTTTTCCGTTTCAATCCACCTAATGCTCCACATTTTGGTGGTTCTTGGGAACGAGAAGTGAGATCTGTAAAGAACGCCCTCCGTACCACTTTGGGAGCTCAGACTGTGCCAGAGGAAGTGTTAATGACAGTCCTTATTGAAGTAGAGGGAATCCTCAACTCAAGGCCATTAGGTTATGTCTCCTCCGACCTCGCTGACCCGGATCCTGTCACGCCCAACTGCTTGTTGATGGGGCGGCCAGACTCTTCACTCCCTCAAGTGGTCTACCCTGAGTCAGAACTGCTGACCAGAAAAAGATGGCGTCATTCGCAAGTTTTAGCTGATCACTTCTGGAAGCATTACATCAAACACTTCCTCCCCACCTTACAAGCCAGACAGAAATGGCTAACTGAAAAGGATGACATTACTGTTGGGACAGTAGTTCTTATCATTGATCAGCAAACGCCGAGGGCTCTTTGGCAAATAGGGACTGTGAAGAATGTTATTCCTGGAGCAGATGGCCGAGTGAGGACAGCTGTGATTCAGGTTAAGGACCGAACCTACACTCGCCCAGTTGTTCGTCTCATCAAGCTGCCAGCTTTACCTTAGGACAATATAAGCACCTAGTGGACAAATTGGTACACCAATTTGGGGGCGGCTGTACAAAAGACTGTCTCTGAAACGCTTGTTTTCTTTTTGTGTCATTGAGTTGCTTGAGTGTAGTTCACTTTTACGACACTGGAGGGGGCATTGAACACATCACTATATCAGCAAGCTCTGAAAGTTACGGTGAACTTCGATGTCATTTGTTTAATTGACAGTGTGCGTCAATACAAAGTGAGTTACTTTGTATACACTTTAATATAACCTGTTTTGTGCTTAAAACTACATTGCAACTCATTTGGTCAGTTTTATTGTTGTCTAATGGCTGTTTGGCATCAGGTTCACAAGCTAACTGCTAGCTAAATATCATACTCTGATTGGGGCCTGTTTGTAGCATTGGACATGTTTGTTAGCCCCAATTGACAATTTAGAATTATTGTTGTGATGCTATTTACATTCTAGTAATTATTACATTACTTAGGGCTGGGATGTTCAAATTCTGTGGATTTATGTAAACTGTGTATACACAGCTAAGTAATGTATATTTAACAGCCATGTTGCATGCTTGTGCCTATATTCAATTGTATTGTGGTCACTTTAGTTAATTTACAATAATTGTATTTGTTTGTTTAGGAAACCACACACATACACAAATGCAAACAAACAACTCAATATACAATTGAACCTGCAGATCTGGACTTGGACAATCTATTTTTTCTCCTGCACTCACCTGAATGAATAATTGCTGTCCTGACCCGACACCCTGAAGTGATTGCTAATCCATATTTAACCAGTCATAGTCGTCATTACAAGGTAAAGATGGAGAGAAGGTGAGAGAAAGAAAGAAGAGTATGAAGAGACAGGGTGTAATGTCAGTAATGTTCCTATAGGGGGAGTGCTAACAAGTTAAAAGGTGAAAGTACATGTTGTGTTTCTACCTGTTCTCATTAGGACCTCCTTCCCATTGTTCACATACTTCTTCAAGTAAGAAGGACATTCCTCAGTGAAGTAAAACTTCTCGTATTCTAGTAGATGTTTGTTCTGGTCCCACTTGAGTTTGTCGGGGAAAGCTTGTTGTTTTGCTGCAGTAAATGTCCATGTCTTCATGTCCAACGATATGAAATCTTCTCCATCATAACCTTGCTGACGCCAACCTTTAACTTCATCAGTCTCATCATTCCATTCACATCCAGTCATCCACTGGAGAATGTGAACACCTGAGACACACACAGTGTTGTAAAGCAGAGTGACACACACACACACACACACACACACACGCACGCACACACACACACGCACACACACACACGCACACACACACACGCACACACACACACACACACACACACACACACACACACACACACACACACACACACACACACACACACACACACACACACACACACAGTATTAGTGTAGGTTATTATGGGATGGACAGAGACAAGTATCAGTGCAGTAATGTGTGTTTACTACAGTATAAAAAGAGTACATCAAATACATTTAAGTAGTAGAAAGTTCAACATAAACAAACCTCCAGTTTGGTTGAAACGCTTCTTAAGAACTTCAAGGCTGTTTTTGTCCCTCAACTCACTAACAACACCGACCTCTGTTTGTCTCTGCCAGTATTTTGGATTCTCTGCTGTGATTTTGTTCATCCAGTCCTGTTTGGCTTCTGCTTTCCTGCTGTTGCTGTCATAGTGAACAATCTGAACTCCATCAACATAACCAACAATCACATACTCTGGGAAGTTTGGAACTTGAGAGGACGCAGTGTAGAAATACTGCAGCGTGTGAATCACTGAAAGAAGAAAACAACAACAGGATGACTTTTTATTATTTTGTTTCATGTTCAACAATCTTGCACTGTGAATATTTTAGCTCCTTCCGTCTTCAGTCGGGTCTTAAAGTGAACATCAAACACTGCTAGATATCACAGTCAAGACTCACATGTTCTATGACAAATACAACACATTAATAATATTACTAACATCTGTTGACAGTTTGAACATTTTGAAAATAAACATATATTTTCTACAATGGAGGCTGAATAAAAAGTACAACAGAGTTGAACACAACCTGTTCTGCCCATTTGATGTCGACTCTTACTGACATCTTGTGGCGGGGTGATGTTACTACACTTGATTAGTTTCTGACACTTCCGTGTTTGAAGATTTGTGTTCGTTCTTACAAGCCTTGGAAAAAATAAGTCTTTGAACAAGAAACACTAAAGTCAAAACAAATAAAGAGCTTAAATGGATTACTCTGCTTCTGTAACCTTATTGGAACATTATGAATTTTACTTAGAAAAAGGGAAAACAATAAAATATGTTTAAAAAGAACCAGGAATAAGTAAAAAAGGGCTTGAATAATACAACATTTATCTAATTAATGAGTAACAGAAACTCTCAGAAGTCAAATAAGTGAAGGCACAAAGAGGATTTATGAGTAACAATTAATAAACTTATAAAAAGGACTTACCAGGCGTCACGCTGTGCATTTGCACGACCAGAAGAAAGAATAAAAACAAGTTCATGATGTCAGCGCGAAACAAAAAGATGTTTGCCACTTTTAATCCCGCAGAGAAAGACAAAAGTGACGAACACTCGCTTGACTCGCAAACAGGAAAAATGAACCAGGAACTGTCGAGGCTCTTTTTATAATACTCCACCTGAGCCAATGAGGAGTCAGCATTCTGTGACGTCACAGTGAGGAGAGAAAACGAAACGCTATTCTGCACAGAAAAGTGGCAGCAGTCAACTGACAAGAAGTCTTCTACTGGACTCACTAGAGAGCGCCCCTTGTGGCCACGTCAGGTAAATGCTTGTGTGGCTTTTCTGGGAAATCACGTGACTTGACAACAAAAAGGTGTGTCAAGTTGGCCGCCAAACTTGGAAAGAAAAGAAAGAAAGAGGAATGAAGGTGAGATTGAGAGTTAAAAGTAATGACAGGGCTGGAACATCCGATCAGTGATCGTATTGTAGTCCTCTCAAGAAAGCATCAATACAAATAATGATTGAGGCAGACGCTTCTGCTGGCAGAATATCAAAGAAAGTGAAAGTAAAAGTAGACACGGTAAAGCCAAACATTGAATGCATGCTTGTTTCAAGTCACCTAAACTCGATGGTGATCATTTTTATTTTTATTTTGTCGTACCTGTCAAAGGTGAACACACTTATCCACGTAGGTGAGTAGTAACGAGTTACATTTACTTAGATAAGAAACACAACTTTTACTTTGCTATATAACATTTTATTACCATCGTTATATTCATTTATATCAGGGGTCAGCAACCTTTTTGAAACCAAGAGCTACTTCTTGGGTACTGATGAATGCAAAGGGCTACCAGTTTGATACACACTTAAATAAATTGCCAGAAATAACCAATTTGCTCAATCTACCTTTAATAAATAAATCTATATATGTAAAAAAATGGGTATTTCTGTCTGTCATTCCGTCATACATTTTTTTTCCTTTTACGGAAGGTTTTTTGTAGAGAATAAATGATGAAAAAAACACTTAATTGAACGGTTTAAAAGAGGAGAAAACAGGAAAAAAAGGAAAATTACATTTTGTACTACAACACTATGACTTATTGATTTAATTGAAGAGACTGGTTTAGTAAAAAGTAGCGATAGCAATGATGTATAAGGTTTCACTAATGACTGCAGTTCCAATTTCAGCCATAAGGGAGCAGAATTAAGAGATTCATTATTTGGGGACCCCATCTTCCAATAGGTCAATGCGTTCAGATTTGATGCCCAATAATAATTTTTGAACATTGGAAGACCCAGTCCCCCTTCCTCTGTAGACCTAAATAAGTGCTTTTTGGATATTCTGCGTTTTTTACATCCCCACACAAAATCTAGAACTAAAGATTCAAGTTTTTGGAAAAAATCTACAGGAATTACAATTGGTAAATTTTGAAAAAGATGAATACATTTTGGCAGAGTGATCATTTTAATAGCATTCACCTTCCCTAACATAGAGAGAGGTAGGGTCTTCCAATACTCAATACACACTTTCAGTTTCTCAAAGGCTTCAATAAAGTTCAACTTTAGTAATGATTCATAATTTTTAGATATTTTTAAGCCAAGATAGGATATGTAATTTTCTGCGACTTTAACTGGATTTTGACTGATCTCAACATGATCTCCTAGGAACATAAGCTCACTTTTGGACCAGTTTATTTTATAACCAGATATTCTACCAAAAGAGTCTACATATTCTAAAAGAAGTGGTAGTGCAACTTCTGGCTCAGTGAGTGTAACAAGTACATCATCTGCATAAAGTGAGATGAGACTCTCTGATGAGCCCACTGAAAATCCTTTAATATTAGAGTTCATTCTTAAACCAATAGCCAGTGGTTCGAGGGCCAAATTGAAGAGTAAGGGCGAAAGGCAGTCACCCTGTCTCACACCGCCATGTAATTCAAAACTATCCGATACCACATTATTAGTTATGACATATGATTTTGGTGCAGAATAAATTATTTCAACCCATTTTATAAAATGTTCTCCCAATCCAAATAATTTGAGAACATGAATAAGATAAGCCCACTCAATTGAATCAAAAGCTTTGCGAGCATCCAGAGTCAGGACGGCAGCCTTTTTGTTTCCTGTGCAGTCTGAGTACAATACGTTCAGTAATCTCCGTACATTGCCAAAAGAAGGTCTGTCCGGGATGAAACCCACCTGATCTGGATGAATAATTTCTGTTATGTGGTTGCTTAACCTTGTTGCGAGTACCTTAGTTAGAATCTTATGGTCTAAATTGAGCAGGGAGCTAGGTCTATAATTGGCTGGATCAAGTGGATTTTTTCCCTTTTTTGGTATTATACATATATGGGCTTCATACAAAGAACTTGGAAGTTTGTTGTTCACAAAAGAATCATTTAACATTCTAAGTATTATAGGAGATAGTATTTCACTGAAAGCTTGATAAAACTCCGCACCAAATCCATCTGGACCAGGGCTTTTATTCAAGGAGAAAGATTTCAGTGCTTTTTGCAGTTCTTCAGTTGAAATGGTGTTGTCTAAAGATTTCTGATGATTTGGACTCAGTTGAGGTAAGTTTAATGAGGTAAACAAATCATTTAAATCATTAACAGATATAGCTGAATTAGATTTATATAATTCTGAATAAATGTCTTTGAAGACATTATTGATATCCTTTAGATCTGTACATGTTTCACCTGTTTTTGAGCATATTTTGTGAATAGCAGCTTTGGCTTGATCTCTTTTGAGCTGTCTGGATAGAAGTTTTTGTGGTTTATCGGATATTTCAAAATGTTTTTGTTTATTTTTCAGCAGGAGTTTAGATACTTCCCCATGAAGAAGAGAGTTGTATTCATTTTTCAGTTTCAGCATCTTATTGTAATCAGACTGCAAAAGAGAATTTATATGACTTTTTTTTTCCATTTCTTTAATTTCTTTTTCTAATTCTCTCTGCCTTTTTCTTGTTTCTCTTTGTTTTGAGATTTCAAATGAAATGATATATCCTCTCACAGTAGCTTTAAGAGCTTCCCACAAAGTGGAGTCTGAGACCTCTCCGTTATCATTCACCTCAATAAAATCTTGGATAATCTTGTTTATATACTCTTTAAAATCTTCATATAATAATAGTTGTGGATTAAATCTCCATTTTTGTTTGATTTTAAGGAGATCAATTTGAATCTGCAAACTCACAGGACTGTGATCTGAGATTATTCGACTATGGTACTCAGGATTACTGACATTGGAGAGGGCAGAGGCTTCCACTAAAAAGTAATCAATTCTCGTGTAGGAATTGTGTACAGCGGAGTAAAATGAATACTCCCTTTTATTAGGGTGTTTTACTCTCCATATGTCTATGATATTTCTTGATCTCCCATCCATCCATCCATCTTCTTCCGCTTATCCGAGGTCGGGTCGCGGGGGCAACAGCCTAAGCAGGGAAGCCCAGACTTCCCTCTCCCCAGCCACTTCGTCTAGCTCTTCCTGGGGGATCCCGAGGCGTTCCCAGGCCAGCCGGGAGACATAGTCTTCCCAACGTGTCCTGGGTCTTCCCCGTGGCCTCCTTCCGGTTGGACGTGCCCTAAACACCTCCCTCGGGAGGCGTTCGGGTGGCATCCTGACCAGATGCCCGAACCACCTCATCTGGCTCCTCTCCATGTGGAGGAGGAGCGGCTTTACTTTGAGTTCCTCCCGGATGACAGAGCTTCTCACCCTATCTCTAAGGGAGAGACCCAAACTCATTTCGGCCGCTTGTACCCGTGATCTTATCCTTTCGGTCATGACCCAAAGCTCATGACCATAGGTGAGGATGGGAACGTAGATCGACCGGTAAATTGAAAGCTTTGCCTTCCGGCTCAGCTCCTTCTTCACCACAACAGATCGGTACAACGTCCGCATTACTGAAGACGCCACACCGATCCGCCTGTCGATTTCACGATCTACTCTTCCCCCACTCGTGAACAAGACTCTTTCTTGATCTCATAAGATTATTAATAGTTTTAGTTGAGTTAGCAATTACATGAGATTTAGTTGACAATCTATCTGAAGTGGGGTCCAAAAGGCAGTTAAAATCACCACCAATGTAGATATGAGAGGAGCTATCATCAGGAAGTAGACCAAAGACTTGATGATAAAAGTTTGAGTCATCAGTGTTTGGTCCATAGATATTCCAAAAAGTTACTGGGTAGGATGTAATATGACCATTCAATAAAATAAATCAATTATTTTTGATGTAAGTATGAAAGGCACATTTTTATGAACTAAAATAGCTACACCTCTAGCTTGTGAAGTAAAGGGTGCGTGATAAACCTGAGATATCCAGCTTGTTTTAAGTTTGTGTTGGTTGTCTTTACAGAGATGTGTTTCTTGTAAGAATACAACATCTGCTTTTAATGAATTTAAATGTGAAAAAACCTTCCCTGCTTTAATATTTTTGGCTGAGCCCCTAACATTCCATGAAACTAGTGTGATTTTTTTCTTACATGTTGACATTATGGTGTTTTAGGTTTTTTTTGTTTTTTTTTGTCCTTACATGAAAAAAAACAACTTAGTAATTAGTAAGTTGAAATATGATTGTACATCTCTTTCCTCCACATTCACACATACACAACACTCACACCCCATTGTTCCCCCCTCCCTCGGTTCCCATCGTGTGTAGTTCAATGTTTTGGAGTGAAATCTCCATTGTGGTGATGTCCATAAGACGTCGTTTTGGACGGTTCCCCAGTCCATGAGTCCCCCACCCCCATCTTCAGGCGCAGGGCACATGTTCGTAGCTGCGTTCATTGCCCCAAGCAATTAATAGCTCGGCAGTGAAGTGTTTGTTTTTTTTCCCCTGCGACCTCCGGTGAAATAAAGCTCAGTGAAAAAGTGTATTTCTGCTTTTATACTTATCATAAGCCTTGTGTGGTAGAGCCATTATTGATAATTAGTCACTAAAATGTTTTATAATAAAGGTCTTAGTGTCTGCAGGAGAGGTAAACACCTTTACCTGGTCGTTGCTCCAAACGACTTTGGTATCAGGTCCGCAACGAAATCCATAAGTCTACCCTTTTCTTCTTGCTCTGGTATCCCGACTATTTTTATGTTAAACCGTCTTGAGCGCCCTTCCAATTCGTCTATTTTAGCTACCAATTTCTCGTTCCTCTTCTGCGTTTGAGTCCATTTTTGTTCGAGCGCTTCAATGCGGCGCTCGTGTTCAGAACCTTGCTGCTCCATGTCCTGCACTCGGTTGGTCAGTGCCGACTGCTTGCTTGAAAGAGCCTCAAGCTTTTCCTCAAGCATGTCAAAACGTTTGTGTATAGACTCGAGTATCTTATCCAGCATCTTCTCCAGAGTTGATGACGCCATCTCAGCGCTAGCCTCAGGCTCGTTTACGGCCACAGGTGACTCTGATTGCTTCCCTCTTCGTGTCTTGGGCATAATCGTTGTTATCTATATCTTAATAGAGTCGAATTTACCCAGAGGGATAGGCATGCATATAATTGACCAAACGTTGTCAGTTTAAAAAAAAAAGAAAGAAAAAAAAAGCAGAATTAAGATTACATTTTATAGTTTTCACCGGAATAACTGCAGAGGCAAACTACTGCATGTGCATTTTAGCCCCGCCCCGGAAGCCCCGCCCCAATACAATTTTAAAGTGGAATATTTGAGATTATATAATAATTGGAGCCTTCAACACATAAAAACATTGATTCTAATTTTTTTTTTTTTTTTTTTAGCAATGACACAAAAGAAAAATCCTACTGAAATTATTGGAGATCCAAAAGTGTCCTACTCATTAGAAATAACAAAATATATATTTTTTTACTGTTTACTTTAAACACAATCGTCTTCAGATGAACTTCAGATCCATCCATCAATTATATGTCTAGCTCCATCCTATCTTGCCGATTGTATTGTACCATATGTCCCGGCAAGAAATCTGCGTTCAAAGGACTCCGGCTTGTTAGTGATTCCCAAAGCCCAAAAAAAGTCTGTGGGCTATAGAGCGTTTTCCGTTCGGGCTCCAGTACTCTGGAATGCCCTCCCGGTAACAGTTTGAGATGCCACCTCAGTAGAAGCATTTAAGTCTCACCTTAAAACTCATTTGTATACTCTAGCCTTTAAATAGACTCCCTTTTTAGACCAGTTGATCTGCCGTTTCTTTTCTTTTTCTTCTATGTCCCACTCTCCTTTGTGGAGGGGGTCCGGTCCGATCCGGTGGTCATGTACTGCTTGCCTGTGTATCGGCTGGGGACATCTCTGCGCTGCTGATCCGCCTCCGCTTGGGATGGTTTCCTGCTGGCTCCGCTGTGAACGGGACTCTCGCTGCTGTGTTGGATCCGCTTTAGACTGGACTCTCGCGACTGTGTTGGATCCATTGTGGATTGAACTTTCACAGTATCATGTTAGACCCGCTCGACATCCATTGCTTTCTTCCTCTCTAAGGTTCTAATAGTCATCATTGTCACCGATGTCCCACTGGGTGTGAGTTTTCCTTGCCCTTATGTGGGCCTACCGAGGATGTCGTGGTGGTTTGTGCAGCCCTTTGAGACACTAGTGATTTAGGGCTATATAAGTAAACATTGATTGATTGATATATATATATATATATATATATCCATCCATCCATCCATTTTCTACCGCTTATTCCCTTTCGGGGTCGCGGGGGGCGCTGGCGCCTATCTCAGCTACAATCATATATATATATATATATATATATATATATATATATATATATATATATATATATATATATATATATATATATATATATATACATATATATATTATTGGTGTTTATGTTTTTTCTTTTTTATATGGCAAACACAAAATATGCAACATTTCCCCCAAGAAATATCTCAAAGTGGAATATTTAATGTGGCGTCGTTGGAGCCTTGAATAGGTCAATAATCCATATTGACATTGATTTTGATTTATTATTATTTTTTTAGTAAACAACAGCCTAGATGGCAGCTTTGTGTTATTAGAGTAAACATTGCAACATTTTCTTGTCACATTTCACCTGTTTGCTCTTTAATAGCACTTTTTTTTTTTTAATCGTATTTTTAGAATTTGCTTTGGCCATTACAAAATTACCCGCGGGCCGCAAATGGCCCCCGGGCCACACTTTGGACACCCCTGTACGAGGATGACGGGATGCGAAAACAATAACACATGCCCTTCTTATTTATGATTTACTTTTTAAATTTGATCAAAGTTCTGTACAGTGCAACTGGAATTTTAAATTTTCCTGAGGGAACTCTACTGAAGGAATCAATAAAGTACTATCCTTCTATCTATCCTCGTTCATCCATGCGGACTTGGCTCTCTTGGTTGCTTTGTTGGGTCTGCTCCTGTCTCCGGCCATACTCCCCCCACCACAGCAGACGTTGGCGTGGAACACCACAGAGTGTATATGTTTGTTTTTTGTTGTTGTTTTACTTTTGCGTCTGGTTGCATCAGCTCTCATCTTTTAAAGTCTTTAATGTCCTTTGTGTTCTTTGACGTTTCCCTCTTACACACGTTTATGTGTGGTATGGCTATGAGGTTTGTTTCCCTTGGCCTCAGTCTGGACCCCCTCTACAGGGGCCCAGATGTTTGCTGTTGCACAGGCATGGGATAAAGTGTGTAACTTTTTGTCTGTAATATACATCATTGCAGTTTTTTTTTTATTAGCATGGATGTAATCTAGGAACAACATTTCATAATTAATATCCAAAACCCCTGTAGCGGTAAAGTCCTATACTTTTACTGCTACTGGTTGCCGAATATAAATGAAGCTAGTTCAGACGTGTGCAACCGGCTAATAATTGAGGCCCAGAATTGTGTCCATGTTTAACCAAAATATTTACTAACATAAAGTCACAATTATATAACACACTTTGTTCAAAAACGGAAAATACACGGGAGCAAACAAACACTAGCCTGGCACAGTCAAAAACTGTTGTGCCTCTACTCAGCAACACCTGGGCAAGATCCTGACTCCTCCCTAAATATCCGGGCACTTGGCCTTGGAGCCAACCCCTTGAGTGACGTCATCAATTTGACAGACAGAAAGTGTATTTGGCTCTAACACACCTGCCCCTAATTGCTGCTGGCGTGACGAACAGAGCGATTTAATTTGGAATCAATAAAACAAAAATAGAGCCATAATACCAAAAACAAACACCTCTTTCTTTGGTTTTCATGTTCCCTTTTGCAATAATGCAGTTAATTTACTCAATACCTTCACCTAGAAGGCATATCTTTGTAACAGGTCTTTAGATGATAATCCTTTTTGTTTGCAGACAAACTTTTTTCATTTGTCCACTTTTGTCGCTCTTGTAGCAACGGTAAATATTCGTGAAACCACCTGTTCCAAAAAAGGTCAGCGATATATTGACTCTGCCTCCATTTCCTTATGCACATCCAATACAGGTGATCTATTACCAACAGTACATGTAGACTGTAGCTGTCTTCTTTTCCTACTCCTGGCCATCAGCTTTCTTCGTCACCTTGGGGGTAGGAGAGCTTTTTTTTCTTCTCAGTTTCCTCCTCTTCTTCTCCCAAAGGACTCTCGGGGTCGTTTTCTTCCTCCTCTTTCGGGGAACTCTTCTCTTTTTGGACTTGCCATAGTCGCTGTCCTCGTCATCTTCCACCATGAAGTCTTCATCACTGCCAGACTCATCAGGATCCAGGTAAGCTTCCTCTGGGTCATCCTGCTCTTCATCCTCACGGCCTCCGTCACCCAGAAGGATTTCCCGCTGTTTCGACACGGCCTTGGAGACTGCCTGGCGTATTGTTCGCATTCGACTGACTTTTCTTTCATCGTCACTGTCATCTGCGCTCCGTTTTCTTTTTGGTGTCTTCCTGCTGGGCTTCTCTATCTTGGGCTTCTTTTCCTTTTTTGACATATCCTTTTGATCTTTGGATCCCTGCTCATTGAAATCATGCATGTACTGGTTCATAAGCGGTTCCTCCAAACTGTTAACAGTAACTGTGGGGCGGGTCACTGCCTTGTAATGGCCCATTAATCACCCACCCCAATAGGGTTCTGACAGCATAGGGTCCATCTCCGTGGCTGTTAATCACCTCCCGTGGTTCCATTCACTTGGAGGCGTTGGTACCAATTAACAGGTCCACGTTGGCAGTTATCCGAGAAATTTTAATGCCTTGGAGGTAAGGCCACTTATCAAGTTCTGCCTCACCAATCAGATTGTTAGTGTACACGGGCATCTGCCTTTGAGTGAAGACATCAGGAAGCTCAAAAAAACTTACTACAAGTAAGCTGAGAGATTTCCAGACCACTGCTCGGGACCACCTTACTGTGCCCCAAGGTGCGCAAGTGGATTTTTGTTTTTCGGCCTTCTGTGTTCAGCCTGTTCACCAATTGTTCAGAACAGAAGGTCCCTGTGCTTCCTGGACCTAGGAAAGCATATGTCTGGACTATCTTGCTGCCCTTTGAGTACTTCACTTGAACGGGCAGGATGGGTAAAATTCCATATTTGCCAGCCCCTGTATGGCCACAAGTTGAGGATGTAGTGCAAATATTTGCTTTTACCTTTGGAAGATTGCTATTTTCTCCACTTTCCAGATGTCTCCTGTCAATATGTAGCACTTTGGGATGCGTCTTGTTGCAGTAAGAGCACGTGATGCGCCTGTCGCAACTCTTGCTCAGGTGCCCTGTGCACAGGCAACCAAAACACAGGCCTTTTTCTTTTAGAAAGTCAAGCTTTTCCCTGTGTGCCTTATTTTCCAGTATTGGACAGTCCTCCAATGCATGTTCACTTGTACAGTAAAGACAGGAGGTATTCACAAACTTATTGAGGTGTGGAGCCGGTGTAGGTTTAACGACAACTGTCACATGAGTTGCGAAACTGTTCCTTCTGAACTGTGATTTGCGTTGATGTATAGGCTTGGGTTTGGTTACTGCTTTATTTCGAAGGATGTTTTGAATGTCGCCAAAGACAGGATCCGAAGCAATTCTGACTTGCTGTTCAATAAATTTCACAATGTCTGTGAAACAAGCACGTCGCCTTTGTTGGTCAACAATGTCGGCTGCTTTTCCTCTCCACTGGTCCCTTAATTTGTGTGGCAGCTTTTGTATGAGCATCTTCATGCTAGCTGGCACTAGCCTTGGCGTCACTATAGACCGCCATTTTAAACTAGACAAACAAGTCCATGGCGTTTTAAAATCGTGTTTTTATCACCTTCGTCTTTTAGTAAAGGTTAAACCGTTTTTATCTTTTAACCTTTTTGAACAAGTGGTGCATGCTTTTATTTCAAGTGGCCTGGACTACTGCAATGCACTTTATGCTGGCATTAGCCAAAAAGCTCTCTCCCGGTTGCAGTTAGTCCAGAACGCGGCAGCAGGACTTTTAACAGGGGCCAGGAAACGCCAGCATATAACCCCAATTCTTCAGAGTTTGCACTGGCTCCCTGTTCATTTTAGAATTGATTTTAAAACATTGCTGTTTGTTTTTAAATCTTTACATGGACTGGCACCTCAATATATCTCAGACCTCATCCAAATTTACATTCCTGCGCGCGCTCTGAGGTCCGAGAGCCAGTTCCAGCTCGTGGTGCCCAAGACCAGACTTAAGACCAGGGGAGACAGGGCCTTCTCTGTGGTCGGCCCTAAGCTCTGGAACACTCTGCCCCTCCATGTTCAAACTGCTTCCACAGTGGAGTGTTTTAAGTCTCGTCTTAAGAACCACTTTTATTCTTTGGCTTTTAACACTACGTGAGTTGTGTGGTCCTCTGTTCTCTGTTGTCCTCTGTGTTTTTTATACACTTTGATTTCTATTTTACTGTTTTAATTGATTTTACCCTTTAAAATAGTTTTTAATCATATTTGTTTTTATTGGTTTTATATTTATTTATTTATTGTTTTTATTCAGTCATTGGTGGAGCATAATATGTATATATATATTTTTTATTTTATTTTATTTTATTATTGTTTTTTTTACAATTGTTTTTAACATGGCTGTGCAGCACTTTGGAAACGTTATTGTTGTTTAAATGTGCTATATAAATAAAGTGGATTGGATTGGATGTTGAGTTCGTCCAAGTACTGCAGCTCATCCATGGCATTGGAGCATTCTCACAAGTACAGTGCGAAAGCTTGGAGATTTTTTACATCCTCAGACTTGATGTTTGGCCATGCCATAATTTTGTCCATGTAGGCTGCTGTTATTTTTGAAGGATTTCCAAAGTGTTCCCTTAGTAGGCGTTTTGCTGTAGCATAGCCTCTCTCTGTAGGCATATAGAGGCAACTGCGCACCAACTCTCTGGGCTGTCCTTTGGTAAACTGCTCCAGATAATACAAGCAGTCACCACGATCATTGCTACTTTCCCCAAAACCCAACAATTAAAAAGTTATTCAGGAGCGCTCCGTATCTTCCATTGTGTACGCGTGTTTGTCAACATGTGTGCGATGACAGCCTGTGCGCTACCTGTCAGTACAACACCCAATCAAATTACAGCCAATCAAATTACACCCGCGTTGTTTTCATCACACAGCATTCATCCAATCAAATTGCAGGAAAACCAACAAAGAAGAGCTTTCAAACAACAGAAGAATAAGTGAATAAAATTATGCCATAAAGTGTTTCGTTCGGGTATTAAAAGTACGACTTGGTCAACAAAACAGGAATCGCCGTATGCAAAACATGCGGTTGGAAGATTACAGACGGAGACGCAACAACTTCCAACTTCGTTCGACATTTGAAGTTGCACAAAGAAGGGTACGTTTTGAATGTAAGCTAACGTTTATTGGCTGAGTAACGTAACTTTTATTCGTTGTGTAGTTAAATGAGTGAGGCTGTAAACTCACTGCTAACGTTAGAACCATAGACATCTTATAAGTAGACACAGCATCGAGCGCTACTGCCTATTGCCGCTGACGTGACGCGCGGCCGCCATCTTGGAGTGGTGATCCGCTCCACTCAGGGCAATTCCTTTGGCAGGAGCAATGAATTGTCAGCACATTTAATTCATATTAACTCACTGAATACCACTGATACTCACGCGCTTTTTTTGTCATACGTGTAACTATGATAAAAGACACATGTCTTGGCATGTTCATAATTTGCTTAACAGTAATAGAATATTCTTATATGCTATAAGTGACCAGACGTCGGAGATCAAAACTGGGAATATAATCCCAGAGAAGGGGAAAAAAACAGTCAGCTATTTTTAAGTTAAAGAAACAATATGATTAGGTTATATATACATGCGTATATCTTACATAAACAATGTATGAATACATTAGATATCTATATATCTTACGGACCTATAGACCAGTGGTTCTCAAATGGGGGTACTTGAAGGTATGCCAAGGGGTACATGATATTTTTTTAAATATTCTAAAAATAGCAACAATTCAAAATCCTTTATAAATATATTTACTGAATAACACTTCAACAAAATATGAATGTAAATTCATAAACTGTGAAAAGAAATGCAACAATGCAATATTCAGTGTTGACAGCTAGATTTTTTGTGGACATGTTCCATGAATATTGATGTTAAAGTTTTTTTTTTTGTGAAGAAATGTTTAGAATGAAGTTGATGAATCCAGATGGATCTCTATTACAATCCCCAAAGAGGGCACTTTAAGTTGATTACTTTTATGTGTAGAAATCTTTATTTAAAATTGAATCACTTGTTTATTTTTCAACAAGCTTTTAGTTATTTTTACATCTTTTTTTTTTTCGAAATAGTTCTAGAAAGACCACTACAAATGAGCAATATTTTGTACTGTTATAGAATTTAATAAATCAGAAACTGATGACATAGTGCTGTATTTTACTTCTTTATCTCTTTTTTCAACCAAAAATGCTTTGCTCTGATTAGGGGGTACTTGAATTAAAAAAAATGTTCACAGGGGGTACAAGTGTCTGCCAAATACTTAAACATATATAAACACCTGAAAGTCTTTATTTCAGCTAAAACCACCAATCTGTTTCACTGGATTCAGAATAAAACAATTCTGTCTTACTCAACAAAGTTAGTATTTGAATATTGTTACTTGAAGACTTATCTGTGGTTACAATAAAATGAGAATGCATCATAATCAGTGGCGGCTGGTGAATTTTGTTTTAGTTGGGCCTGAAAGTTTGTAAACCACATACCTGTAGTGGGGTCATCCTCCCCCAGAAGATTTCTTTGTGATTTTCACATACAAATATTGTAGTTCTTTGCTCCTGCTTAACTCTGAGGTAATACTATTTTCACAAAATACAACCAATAGTATGTTAATGTAAATTCTTACTTGTGAAAAGTAATCCTCCAATTCCTATTTTCAACAGTCCGCTCAATTGAGCAGGAAAACGCTGAATACCAGCCCAGCATCTTTTTTTTCTACCTGTCAAATGTTGGTTTAGGCTGTTTGCCGGCTCCTCATCACCACTTCAAGATGGCGGCCAAATTGCTTGCGTCACAGCAGCCAATTCTGCGTCTACTTATAAGATGTCTATGGTTATAACGTCATTGCAAACACGGCAATCTGTTGCGCCCACTGCAGATGTTACCTTATTCATACTTATTGTCAAGTGATTTTTTTTAAGCAGGGTTGCATGAGGTACCTACACATAACGTTACGTTAATGAATGTATCACACACAGTAACGTAATATTAGACGGCGGTCAGCAGCACCGCGTATTTTAGCCACCTACAAAAAGACAAACATAGTCAAATAAAGGTCAGTTAAAATGTATACTATATTAAGAATGTGTACATATTGCATAGGGCCCTGACATCTAACAAGTACAGCACTGTTCATTGTTATGTTCATGTATTTGTGGTTTTTCATGTGTACACAGACATAAACACATACAGTATGAGATGAGATCAATGAGATAAGGTGACAACATGACATAAACTGCTGATGAACTAGTTACAATGCAATATTCCATGGAAATACAATGTTAACACTTTTGTGCAAATAAGTACAGTTGCACTTGTTTTTTCAGATGTGTTTGTACTGTAAAGGAATGAGTTAAATGTTTAGAATAACTGGTTAATAGTGCTATTATGAAGTGCAATGTCAGCACTGTTTTTTTTAAAATAATAAATACATACAGCGTTTTAAAAGCATACACAATCTGTGTACATATATTAGTCTGTGGTTAAAAAGACTTGAAATGACTCGAAACCCAAAATGCAGGACTTGGGACTTGACTTGAGACTTTCCAGTATTGACTTTGGACTTGACTCGGACTTGCCTGTCTTGACTCGGGACTTGACTCGAGACTTGAGGGCAAAGACTTGAGACTTACTTGTGACTCGCAAAAAAATGACTTGGTCCCACCTCTGGTAACGGGACACGCATCTGCCTCGCATGGGTTCGATTCCCGGCCAGGGTTGCATCAGGAAGTTTCATCCTGAGTAAAAAAGTCAGCAGAAAGCCTTCATGAGATGGACTCGCTGTGGCCAAAGTGCTGAACGTGGGGGAAAAGTGTGAGGCAGACGCTTCTGCTGGCAGAATATCAAAGAAAGTGAAAGTAAAAGTAGACACGGTAAAGCCAAACATTGAATGCATGCTTGTTTCAAGTCACCTAAACTCGATGGTGATCATTTTTATTTTTATTTTTATTTTGTCGTACCTGTCAAAGGTGAACACACTTATCCACGTAGGTGAGTAGTAACGAGTTACATTTACTTAGATAAGAAACACAACTTTTACTTTGCTATATAACATTTTATTACCATCGTTACATTCATTTATATCAGGGGTCAGCAACCTTTTTGAAACCAAGAGCTACTTCTTGGGTACTGATTAATGCGAAGGGCTACCAGTTTGATACACACTTAAATAAATTGCCAGAAATAACCAATTTGCTCAATCTACCTTTAATAAATAAATCTATATGTATAAAAAAATGGGTATTTCTGTCTGTCATTCCGTCATAGCTTGTTACAGCTTCAATCAACTGATAAAAAACAAAAACATGAAAATGCAAAATATGGTGATAAACAGCTATCCTTGACACGCAAAAACTGTTTTAATGTGTAAAAAAACTCAAGTGAATCAAGCTTTGTTCAAACCTGTTTAGCTGATGTTGCATCATGCTTATTCTCTTTTCGCTGTCTCTTGCGAGGGATCTCACCCATGGTAAGAGTTCCGCTTGAGTTGAAGCTAGAGTCAGAGATCTCAGATGCAGAGGACAAGGACAGGTCTGAAAATTCTAAAGGAATAAAAGAAAAAAACATTTGATCATTTTATTCAGTAGTGTACAGAGTGCCTGATAATACATGATTTTATATCTCACCCTGGCTTGAGAATATTGTCAGCACCACATTGCCTTGTCCAACCAGGTCGCTGAATATTTCCGCATCAACTTCTGTCCCTGTTGCATCCTTGTACATAATGCTTGCATCGGGTGGCAGGCAAAATCTCTCAATGACTGGGAAACAGTATGAGAAAATTGTGATTTATGTGCTTTATGTGCAGTTTCATTTGTCTCACAGCAAATGACTGTTCTAGTTAGATGGAGTCATCCACTGGTGATTTTTTCCCTCAAGTAACCCTGACACTTCTTAAGTCCAAATTTAAAAGTTAAGTATTGGCTTTTCTCAGTTAACTGTTCTTGTGTATAAAATGCTTTACATTCTAGGTGGCACACATGTTGAGTAAATTATCCCCATTTATAAAAGAATCTGCTTCAGGCATGTAAAGACACCAGAGTATACAACATGAGGTTTTTAAAGAAAGTGGGTCTATTTTTAAACAGTTTTTAAGGCAAGATTAAGTAAATTGAAACACCTTTTCCATGGAATTGGAGAAAGTCAAACTGTCCCTCAACGTCATCCAGCTTCACATACTTCTGCTGTTGGTTGTACTTCACCTGGACCAGCATCTTCACTGAGACATGCAAAACATATATTAAAGAAAGTCAATATTTAAAGAAAGAACAGTTTAGAGGTCAATGTGTCACAGTAAAGGATAAGATTTGTTAATATTTTGCAGGGGCCTCTATCAATAATTTTCTTTTTCATTCCTAAATGATTGCTTTATAATATATATATATATATATATATATATATATATATATATATATATATATATATATATATGTCTTGATTGGATTATCCAGAGAATAGTGCTCGATACCGTGGTAGAGCGTAATATGTAGGTGTGGGAAAAAAATCACAAGACTACTTCATCTCTACAGATCTGTTTCATGAGGGGTTCCCTCAATCATCAGGAGATTTTAATCATCCAGCAAAGCTGAATTCGACCAAGCAACCCCCCCGTACCAGAAAGCACTTGATGAAAGCGGATACAACTTCACCCTCACCTATGAACCCACTCCAGGAAACCAACCAAAAAAGAGCAGAAAACGAAACAACATCATCTGGTACAATCCACCATTCAGCAAAGACGTCTCAACCAACATCGGCCGCAAGTTCCTCACTCTGATCGACAAACACTTCCCCAAAGGCAACACCCTAAGAAAAATATTCAACAAGAACAACATTAAACATTAGGGACGGAGTGGCGCAGTGGGAGAGTGGCCGTGCGCAACCCGAGGGTCCCTGGTTCAAATCCCACCTAGTACCAACCTCGTCACGTCCGTTGTGTCCTGAGCAAGACACTTCACCCTTGCTCCTGATGGGTGCTGGTTGGCGCCTTGCATGGCAGCTCCCTCCATCTGTGTGTGAATGGGTAAATGTGGAAGTAATGTCAAAGCGCTTTGAGTACCTTGAAGGTAGAAAAGCGCTATACAAGTACAACCCATTTATTTATTTATTTAAATTGAGCTACAGCTGTATGAATAACATACAACAAATCATTTCAAACCACAACAAAGCAATTGCAAAAGCACTGCCTACCCCCAGACTAAACGACTCTGAAACCAATAATGAATGTAACTGTGGCAAGAAACCTGATTGCCCTCTCAACGGAAGGTGCTTACAGACATCAGTCGTTTACCAAGCAAAGGTAATACGCAAGGACATTAACACATCCGACACGTACGTAGGATTAACCGAAGGAGCGTTCAAAACAAGATGGAATAATCACAACGCCTCCTTTAGAAACCAGACTCTGCGGAATTCTACAGAACTCAGCAAACACATTTGGAACCTCAAAGACAATAATGTTGAATATTCAATAACATGGCAAATTCTTGCATCCAGCTCACCTTACAACAGTGGTAATAAAAGATGCAACCTATGCTTAAAAGAGAAACTGCTTATTATATATCATCCAGATTTATCATCCCTCAACAAGCGCAGTGAAATCATTTCAACATGCCGCCACAGACGGAAACACCTCCTAGGTAACACATGAGCCAATCACCACACCCTACGCCTGCTTGTACCCACCCACTCTGTGCCCTATATAAACCATTGTATGTGAATGCTTCCATTAAAATCTCCTGATGATTGAGGGAATCCCTCATGAAACAGATCTGTAGAGATGAAGTAGTCTTGTGATTTTTTTCCCACACCTACCTACCTACCTACCTACCTACCTATATATATATATATATATATATATATATATATATATATATATATATATATATATATATATATATATATATATATATATATATATATATATATATATATATATATATGTGTCTATATTTATGTAGAGGGAGAGAATTTTGAAAGGGATCACAATTGAATATTGTAATTAAAACTAAATGTTAGAGCAGTAACAGTAATTTCTACAACAGAAAAGTCACAATATCATCTGAACAATATCTCACTGGAAACAAGTCATTTTAATCATATTCCTGTTGTCACAACATTGAATAATTTCAAAATAGGATTAAAAACACAGCAAAAAAGAAAAAAAAACATTTGTTATTCTTCCTGTCCTATCTCTTTCCTCCTTTCTCAGCTGTTTATGTGGCAGTGAGGGCTGGTTGGGTCTGCCAGCAGAAACTTTTAACACAATCATTTCAGTGGCGAGTTATGGTTAGCAGAAAGTATAAGGACAACGACTGCTAGATTGTTTGCTACAGCTTAAAGATGAGCCAGCATGCTGTGTCAGAGGATAAATGAGAGATGGAGGAGCAAACGGATTTAAAAAGTATTTCACATGTTTGCGCAGGTTTTACAGATGTTTATACTCGAGGTTTTTCTTCACATACAGTACTTACAGTTAGATGTCATCAAACTGATGTTACAGTTACTGTCATTTCACGGGATCCACCGTAACCTCTGCTCTGCTGCTCACTGACGTGCGTGTGTTTCTGTGCCCCTGAGAACAGAGGAGAGGCTGCAGCTATATTAATTTGTACCTAATCAAGAAAAAAAAACCCAACAATCAGTTCTTACATTTATATATTCCTAGGTCAAGACAGTTTCAGATGCTTGTAAAGGTCCTGGTATGAATTAAATACTAAATTAAATTAAATCTCATTTAATATTTAATACAATGTGTCCATGACCCAGTGAATACCCTGATAATAAATAACACCAAAACTTGAAGAGTAGCAATAAATGAACCAGTAACTACTGAGCTTATCCCTCCGCAGACAAAATTGGACAAGAGAAACATGTCTCCACAGGTTTTTGCAGTTTTTTGAAGTTTAGAGTGTGAGGGACAAAATAACAAAAGCCCCCACAACTGTTAGTTCCAGCCTTAAATAATATTTTGTACAGTAAAAACTTTGTTTATCATGGCTTTGAGGAAGTGACTTACTGTCATTTTTAAAGTTGAAGTGACTTGCTACTACTGTCTGCTAGCTTAGAAATGCAAGCTAATAGCATGACCGATTTTGTTGTTCAGAACTGGTGACAAAAAAAGCTTAGTTGCTAAAACACATATTCTCCATACATGTTTTATTGTACATGCTACATTTCACAGCATTAATTTGCAGCTGTTTCAGTACATTTGATTAAATTGCACTTACCTTGTGGAACTGCACGAGAGAAGCGAAATGGTTCCTATTGTCTCTTTTCCCTCCAACTGAAGTGAAATGCAGGGCGGGGCTTAATTGCATCTCAGCAGAGTTAAACTAACTCATGAGTGATCAACTCTGTCAAATAACTCCCCATAGCAAAAATTTGCTTGCTCATCTGTTGCTTAATCTCGTATCTTGAGAACATTTTGAGCTTCTCATATCTGTCTAATTCTGTGATCAATTGTTTCTCTTTTATTGCTCCTAAGGGACCCTTAGGAGCAGTAAATAAGCTAAAAAGAGACAAGACATCACTGAGACAAAGGAGGTTGAGTTGAGACAACCCTTTGAGCAATATTTGAGAAGTGGGATACACTGACGAGAGCTCATATATGTATGCCATTGATCTCAATTATGTCTCATTTATTTTGAAGGATAATAAAAAGAGAAAGAAACAAGATGTATGAGCAATAAAAGAGATCTTATGTATGTCTTTTTCATGTCTTGATTATTTCTCTTAAATTTATTATCATATCTCAAATTTGAGAATCATGAGAACAAATTGAGAGTGCAATTTAAATATTCATCTGACTTAATTAGAAATAACACTAAACAAATACTCAAATATTGAAAGGTGTATCACTTTATTTGGCTACACAAAAATACAAAATATAATATAAAAATAGATTAAATACAAAAATGTAAATGTAGTTAATTAGTACATACATAATGTACATATTGACATTCACAATACTTAAAACAGAAAACAATATACAAAAAATAAAACAAATACAAAAATAAATGAATTTGACCTTGAGTACTCACTTTGCTATTGTGAAAAAGTCAGGTGTAGCTTTTTAACTCCTTGTTGAGCAAACCATGTACCTTAGTTAAAAAAACACTTGACTTCATCTCAGTAAGAGGGTGAGTAAATGACAAAATTTCCATTTTTGAAATATTCCAAGTAAAAACTGAAATAATTTATAAAATTGTAACCGTGCTGTCTGGAACTAGTCTACATACAAAAAAATAATCACAGTGAAAACCAGGGATACTTAACATTTTTATCTTGGGGCACGACCAACTTTTCCACTACACAAGGGTCTGGAACCAACTGAAATATAAACACTGAATTAGTCATCTTACACTAAAGTGTAAGACAACCGAGTACCATTGCTGCCCATATGGACGGACAACAGCTAAGAAACAGATATTTATTGGCGGCTTCCAAGGGGTACTCGCAGCCAAACAGTGGGCCCCAGCCCTATGATTAAGAAACACTGTTGTAAACAATAGAACAGCCTCCTGCGATAACAATATAACATTTGGTACACACATGATCATTGAAATATTTTGAAATTGGTTACAAAAGCTACTAATATACCTGATTATGTAAGCAGCAACATACTGCGTAATTTCCAGTTGCATTATTTTTTTATTTGGAAAAAACTTTGCACTGTGAAAGGATATTAGCCGCTAGCTTGTTAGCGAGGTTGCATCCATCCATCCATCCATCCATTTCCTACCACTTATTCCCTTTTGGTGTCGCGGGGGGCGCTGGCATCAGTGCCAAATTTGCTTGGCACAGCACACCTCAATATGCATTATCACAGAATAACGTGGTACTAAAAGCTACATCATAGGGCAATTTTTTACAATATATACTGCGCAAACCTAGACCAAAATATTGAACATGTTTACCAAGGAAACATCCTACCATAGAATGAACTTGACAGGTACAAGGGCCTACTTAAAACCGGCTCTGGCCCGACATTTGTTTACCAAAGCTTTCTTGAGCTTGGCCTCCTCAATATGGTCCCAATCAGGAAGGGTACCGCATCTCAGGACATACGCTGCAAGGCAAGAACATAATAATCAGCCATTCGTAATTTTGTCCCACATCAGTTTCTACAGGTATCAAATCTATGCAATGCAATGCAATAAGAATAATAATGCAAATTCAAATGTAATGCTTTTTAATGCCATTTTTTGGTACTTGAAAAAATGTAATGCCCATGTGCGACTGCATATAGTTGTTGTTTTTTTATATAGTCAAAAGCTTACAATTATCTATCTGTATACACACAGTTGCAAGCATTAGTTAATTAGTTGAAAAGTTTACATTAACTGTTACTATCTAATGTATTAGAATTGGCTTACAAAGCTGTTTAATTGGAGAATGTATTTTTATTTATTTATTTTTGTGGAGTAGCATCTGGTGTTTTGACCGTATGCATGGCCGTAGACAATCGCTAATTAAAAGGCTATCAAAAATATTAAAGGAGAACTGCACTTAAACCCTCTAAACAAACATCCCATTCTGCATCAGATGATCAATATAATATACCCATTAGCCATTTATTTAGTTGTGTCTGTTTGAAACATGCTGTAAGTATATATATATATTCTCTGAAAATATGATTTATAATAGCCACAAACTGGAGGATACCATTTTTAATCAGGATACAATTTGTTTTAAATAGTTAAAAGGTTTTATGGAATAATAAATGAACATCATACCAGGATTGCAAATTATGCATGTGTTTGGAAATGGATGATCTATTTAAACATTTTAGAAAAATACAGAACAATATTGGTAAAAATGCCAATAAGATGCATTTGAAAAAAAGCTATGGCAATTAAACATTTTGAAATTATTGTATTTTACACCTTCTGTTTAAAATGTTTACAGTAAATAGCAAGTATGTATCAAGTGTCCGGCAGCTGAAGGAACTTGTATTCATTTATTGTGGGAATGTCAGAAAATAAAAGAGTTGTGGTCTGCTGTGAAAATTGCCTCGCTAGCGTAGATCACTTGCGTCACAACAGTTGCTAATGTTAGGCAAGTTAGCTCATATGTGTTGAAGTGCAGATGATTGAAATAAACGACTCAGTGTATTAAAAAAGCTCAGCTTTTCCATTATCCTGACATGGTGTCACAGTTAAGGACTACACGCCTACAGTGACCAAAGAATGGAAAAGTTTAGGCCCCCAGAGCAGTTTCATTTTGCTTTATTGAAGCAGTGCTTTTGTCGTGTTCCCACCTTACAATACCTCTTGTATGCAGTTTGACAGCCGCAGTTAAAAAAAGAAACACACAGGAAGACTAACAATTTCGATGACCGTAACCTTCTTAAGTTAATTTTCATTTACCGTTTGACATATTGACTGTCCACCATGTTCTACAATCGTATTAAATTTTTTAAATGCCTCTGGGCAAAGCATTTAATGCTTTTTATTGCCGTTTAAAGCCTTAATTTACGCAAAATCATTAATACACACAACCACACTTCAAGTTGATGGACATAACACTATATTGCTCATCATAACGCTAGTTTTTAGTCAATCACAAATTGTAATTATGTAACATTGAGTTATACTTCCAGTGTGCTGTAATCGATAAGGGATTAACATTTCTCATATTGAACTTCTATTTAATTATTGTTACCCAATTTTGGCCTGAAAACACCCTCAGTTTGGGAAAACTTACTTAGGATTCCTTCAACTTTTTTCCGGTCAAGGATGCGCTTTCGTGTTCCTGCAGGTTTGTTTTCAGGGCGACCAAAAGGGACACTCCTCTACTGTAAAAAAGAGGTCAAAAAGTGCGTGGAATAAACGCATACATTTGGGCTTTGAAGCATGTCTCATGGCAGCAAGGCGGAACGATGATATGAATACGCCGCTATCAGGAAAGAGCTCTTGCTGGTCCGATTAATGAGGGCCGTCGGTGTATTTGTCTCCAACGAGGTCGCAGGGAGTTTGAAGTACTCTGACCTGGCCCGGATCTGAAAGGGAAAAAATAGCACAAACAATACCAGAATGAGAAAATAATGTGTTCAGGGCCCAATCACAAGTTTAAGTAAACAAAACAATTACATCATGAATGAATTAGCATTGGGTACTTACCTATTTTCAAGAGGACTTCTTTGATTCGTTGCTTTTCTCGCCGGATTTTTTCCAACTCCTCCCTACATCCATCACATGGCGTCCATGATTTTTCTGCCTGTGGTTGATAACAGATAGTGTCCTCAACAGATGGGTTGAGTGCATCTCTCCTGTCTGGTGCCAGGAAAGCTGCGTTTTTATTCTCAGGTGGATTCACCCGGCTAGGTGGCAAGCTATTGTGTACGCCGGGTGAAGGACCAGAGGTGTTGTGGACATTTGGTGATGGGCCAGCGGTGTTGAAGTCGTGTGGGGATGGGCGGGGTGTACAGCCTCCAGAGTGATCAACCTTCGGTGGTGAGGCCATTGGTTGATGGGCAGGATGCATGGTCTTCGTAGGGAAATGGACCTTTTATGTTGAGACCATATGGCAGGGGTGTCCAAACTTTTTCCACTGAGGGCCGCACACTGAAAAATCAAAGCAAGCGGGGGCCATTTTCATATTTTAAAAACCAATACAATAAATGTATAAAAAAATATACAGTTAGGCCTCCACTTAGTTATGATCCCGGGACCCCAAAGGGTTTTGGTCAAAAAAAATATTAAAAATGTGTCATTATTCAGTATTATTATCATTATTCATGTTTTAAATCTCTAGATCGACATTAGGAAAAAAAAAATGGAAAAAACACAAAATATGCAATATTTTCATCCAATAACTTTTTGGGGTGGAATTTTTGAGATTATATAATAATTGGAGCCTTAATTTTGGATATTTAATCTTTTTTTTTTGGGAGGAATGACACTTAAAAACAAATCACACTAAAATAATTGGGGATCCCAAAGTGTCCTACTCGTTAAAGTGTTAAAAAATAAATAATACATTTTTTTTACTGTTTACTTTTAGCACAATAATCTCGAGATCAACCTCAGATATATCCGTCAATTTTAGAACTTTTATTGTTGTTTAATTTTTTTGGTTTGTTTGTTTTAGGCCCTTCTTTAAAAAAAACAAAAACAGCTCAGTTTTTTTATATGACAAAACACAAAATATGCAACATTTTCCCCCAAAAATATCTTAAAGTGGAATATTTAACGTGACGTAATTGAAGTTTTGAATAGGTCAATAATTCAAAATGACATTGATTTTGATTCATTATTTTTTAAAGAAAGAAACAGCCTGCATGGCATCTTTGTGTTATTAAAGCATTGCAACATTTTCTTGTTACATTTCACCTGTTTGCGCTTTTTATCACTTTTTATTTTTTTCAGTTGTATTTTTAAAATGTGCCGTTAAAGAATGACCTGGGGGCCCCAAATGGCCCCCGGGCCGCACTTTGGACACCCCTGTCATATGGTGATAGGCTAGATATATGGCCTCCGTAAGGAAATTGACAATTGATGTGGAGGTCATACAGTGATGGGATGGCTGTATTGCCGCTGTAGGGTGATGGACCAATGGTTCCCTCTCTGGTAAACCTATCGTGATATTTCATTGAACAATAGATTACAATTGTATAAACCCAATTTGTCCATATATGTATATACAACATCAAAAGAGATGAGAAATACTGAACTACAAAAAAATTACTGAAATGACCTACAGTATATTTTAACCTGCAGCGGCCAAAGTGGACCTTAGTCTATGTGCAGTGAGGAGAACAAGTATTTAATAGACTGGCGGTTCTGTAAAATCTAAAACAAAACAAAAAATTACACATTTTATTATTTTCAAGTAACTTGCATTTTTTTTTCTCCACGGAATTGATCACCTAGTAACCTCTACTTCTCTGAAGTATCAAATATAAATTTCATGCAATAAGATGCAAATTAATTACTTTTAAAAAAATTCATACAATGTGATTTTACGGATTTTTGTTTTGGATTCTATCACTTACAATTGAAGTGTGCCTATAATGATATTACTAAAAATAATAATATAAGTAACAGACATCGAACTACAAAATCACCAATGTATAAATGATTTGTTCTCCTCATTCTATGATGGACAGTACCAATAATGAAAATAAATGTACCATGACCAAAATTGATTATATCTATAATCATTCTGTACAGTACTCCTTAACAAAAACATTTCACATCAAAGACAAAGGAACTGGACCAGTACTGAAGATGAAATCATCTTGACTGCAAGGAAATAGACAACTCACTTAGTCAACAATAACAAATAACAGATTTTTTTAATAGTAAGTGATACATAACATTGACTATCACGAAAAAGTTATTACTTTATATATCTCAGGATTATTTATGAAATGTACAATTAAGTATAAACTGTCAAACCAGTACTTATATTTGGTTTAAATATGTTTTTTTTTTAAACTATTGCTTATTGAGATTTCTGCCCTACCTCCTTTCTCCACAAAGGAAGCACAGGCATGTGAGCACCCTTTGACAAAAGAGGAGGAAAATTCACAAAAAAGAGGAACATTTCCATCCGCATGTAGGGCTCCGACAAAAGCCCCGAAAATATTTTTTAAGAATCAATACTACATAGCACTGGGCCAATAAAACAATAATTATACATCGCAATACACATAATCATATCAATATTAAATGCTTTCGATAAAATATTCGAGCCAGCATGATTCGCTGCATGAGGTCACTCGCGCTTTGGGAACCCAGTAAACAGAAAACAGGAAGTGTCACTGAGCAATGGAAGTGACATGCTACAACAGACAATCATCCATCCCATCCATTTTCTACCGCTTATTCCCTTTTGGGGTCGCGGGGGGCGCTGGCGCCTATCTCAGCTACAATCGGGCGGAAGGCGGGGTACACCCTGGACAAGTCGCCAACTTATCGCAGGGCCAACACAGATAGACAGACAACATTCACACTCACATTCACACACTAGGGCCAATTTAGAGTTGCCAATCAACTTATCCCCAGGTGCATGTCTTTGGAGGTGGGTGGAAGCCGGAGTACCCGGAGAGAACCCACGCATTCACGGGGAGAACATGCAAACTCCACACAGGAAGATCCCGAGCCTGGATTTGAACCCAGGACTGCAGGAACTTCGTATTGTGAGGCAGACGCACTAACCCCTCTGCCACCGTGAAGCCAACAGACAATCAGTTAACAGTATTTACTGAGCAATGGAAGGGACACGCCAACAGCCAATCATGTAACAGTATCAACAACAAGTAAGCTAGCTCGATGATGATAATTATGCTAACTAGCAAGCCAAGCTTGTTTTGGTGTCCCTGTCCTGAAATTCAGTGCGGTGTTTAGGCAAGAGCAGCAGCAAGTACCAGCGGCCAAGGAGAGCGTTCCACAAATTTTGTTTGGATCCTATTTTTTGGATATTGTTTACTTACTTCATCCATGGAATTTTTGTTATTGTTGAACGCTCCGATCGGACAGGTTTTTACTGGACACATTTCCGATGAGTGTTGCTCTGAGAACCTACAAGTGTTTAGTTAATACTTGATTGCTGATAAGAAGTTAGCTCCGGATTTTTTGACACTCATCCTTGAACTCCCATCCTTAAACTACTTTTATTTATATTTCTCATATTCTTATTTATATTTAATTGAAAAATAAAACAAACGGAATTTATATTTTGACGTGAAACTGAATGTTTAAAAACTGTTAAGAAAGTACATATTGTGTAAATTTTTCTCAATAAAACTTGTTTATAAGATTTCAGTGTGTGTTCAAGTACTTCTTGAGCACATTCATCAATACTGTGATAACAATTGTAACCATGACATGAAATGTTCATTTTGTTACTCCCTAGTTTTGACACATGAGATTGTAGAGTGGATATTTACACTCTATGAACGTTTTGACCATAACTAAAAAGTAATAAAATGATGGCAACAAATTGTTTTCAGGGTCCACAAGTTCAGAACTTTTAATCCTGAAATCAGAGTGGATACAGATGTTGGGTTTTGGGCAACTTAATACATCAAATATTTGTATTTGTCATTAACATACTATTTACTGAAACAATGATTTGATGGCAAATAAAATAATGTTTAAATTAATGCTGTTTTTTTTGGTTTTGAAATTCACTAAATTTGCTAAAGATTAAACGTTTTGAACTTGTAGACCCACAGGCATGAGGTAATAAATGTCAAGCTTACCCATAGGCAGTGTTGCCGCCTGTTAGAAGTCCCCCGTCACTTGATAGATTCAGCGCTGTAATATTATCATGTTCAGACAGTGGTTTCTGATCTACTGTAATGGTTTCAGACCCTGATGTTGAGTGTGATGGCTCACTGGCTTCCAACATATTTAAAAATAACTCCTGTGGAGTTTGGCAGCCTTTTGGTGACTGAGTCTGATCTTTTCCTAAAATATGTTCAACAGTTGCCCTATAAAATTTACTATCTGACCACTTTGCTAAAACAGAATCTCCTGTTTTAAGTTCTAAGATCTGCACAGGAGCTTCATCTCTTGGCAAAATGTCTGCTCCTGTAAAGATTTTGCCGGTATAACCGTCCTCCCATCTGACGAATGCCAAACAATCTGAAAGAGAGAGTGCAAAAGAGAAAGTGTTTAAAATTGTTTATTTGAGCATAAAAAATTGGACTGGTATTTGTCATCTCATTTGGACATCAATGTTATGATTATTCCCTCTCCCCATCCCTATTTGCATTTTAAAGGAGATGCAGTAGGAAGAGCTTGCCCATCGCTGTCTTAGAGGTGTGTGGCCTCATTACAATTAGGGTATTGTTACCTAACTGCCTTGGGGCGACTTTCTCAAGGTGGTATTTTCAGCTGTTCTTTAAATACTACACAAATTAATAAAGTCATTTTTCCAGTTTGTTAGCTACATGTACTGCAATTTGGCTTAACCGTAGTCCGCTTTGCTACACATACATAGAAACTTACCAGATTGCTTAATTGGGGGAGGAGAATTATGCAGGTCCTTCATTTTCTTTGTGGGAACTCTTAACCTCTTTCTTGTAGTCGTTTCCTTTTGGTCCATGCTGTAAATGAAAAAATACATTTTGGATCACAAACTAAGGATAGGTTGATTGGCAACACTAAATTGACGCGTGTGTGAATGTTGTCTGTCGATCTAAGTTGACTTGTCCATGGTGTACCCCGCCTTTCGCCCGAGCGGAACTGGGATAGGACATAGCACCCCCACGACACGAAAGGGAAAAGCAGTAGAAAATATATGGATGGAACTATTATATAAATTGAAATTATTTACATATATGGGGTCACTCCATATGGATGGTAACTTTTAGGGTGAATCATATTTAACTTCTGTTAAAAACAAGTAAACAAAATTATAATTTATGATCGTTCTGGCTATAGTAAAAAAAAAATCTTAACCCAGACAGTTTAATTCTTATTTTAATTCATATCTATTTTGAGGTGCGGTGGGCTTGATGGCACCTTTTTATAATGGGGTACATTTTAGGAAAGTTATAGTATTTTTAACAAAAAGGTCATGAATATAATCTCGAGCCCCAATGACTTTGTATTGAAGAGGTTGACCATAATTAGTGCATTTTGACCCGGTTAAAACAATCATAATTTTTTAAACATGTATCACAGGAAAACTATTCTTATATCATGTTGCTAGTCTTAACAAGACCTGTCTGATAATACCATCCATCCATCCATTTTCTACCGCTTATTCCCTTTCGGGGTCGCTGGCGCCTATCTCAGCTACAATCGGACGGAAGGCGGTGTACACCCTGGACAAGTCGCCACTTCATCGCAGATAGACAGACAACATTCACACTCACATTCACACACTAGGGCCAATTTAGTGTTGCCAATCAACCTATCCCCAGGTGCATGTCTTTGGAAGTGGGAGGAAGCCGGAGTACCCGGAGGGAACCCACGCATTCACAGGGAGAACATGCAAACTCCACACAGAAAGATCCCGAGCCTGGATTTGAACCCAGGACTGCAGGAACTTCGTATTGTGAGGCAGACGCACTAACCCCTCTTCCACCGTGAAGCCCAATAATACCGGGTTCATTTAATGAATGTTTAACATTTTACACACATACCTACTTTATTTTCCTAAATATATGCAGTTTATACAATCGATAGCATGATACAAAACATACTGTGCCTCTGCCAGCGAGTAAGCAAATATACTGCTGCTTTCAAAATGGCGGGGCAAATTAGTGAATAATTTAATACTTTTGGATGTAATCTCTTATTTATTGCAAATAGCCAGCCTTACCGATAAAATTCAACCCGGACCTCCTTTGTCGAGTGTCACTTTATCTACAACAGTATTATAAAAAACATTTTTAAGTTAAGCTCCCCAAATTAATATGCACTGTAGAATCCAATTGTGAAGGTCATTATGTATGCTAACATTACTTGTTGGGCAGACGCCATTATGGTTACCGCAGCCTCCTAAAGGACCGCTCCGTTGTCACAACAGTTAAATATTTTCATTTCACAACAGTTAAATATTTTCATTTCACAACATTACATGGTTGACCAACTAAAAAATATTAGCATACTTACCTCTCCAAGTCTCATGTCGCAAGCGTTGCGACTGTCGTTTCCAAAAACTTTCCCGCTTCTTCTTCTCTTTCTTCTTCGCTTTCTTCTTCTTCCTCGTTTTAGTTTAAGGTAGGCGCACAGACAACGTTCAAATGTTACGCCACCTACTGTTTCCCCGCCTCTTCTTCTTCTGACGTTAACTGACGGCAAACCACGCGTCATGTCCGCCGCCGTCTGATAGAAAGCGTAAATTTTCTAAATTTCCTTCCTTTGAAAGTTACTCATAGCCAAAAATGGCTATTTTCAGATGGTCATATAAGGAGAAAATCAACTTTATCAAAATTCTGAGATGTGGATCTCAACGACACTCTCGCGAGATTTGGCACCGCGCCCCATGAATCTGTCCAATCATATTTGCTCTACCTGAAAAACACGCATGCGCATTTAGTGGGCGGATGTGACTTGAAGAAACAATTCGGCACTGAAGGAATAACAACTGCAAGTAAGTAATACCATTTATTGTTTTTGTTTTGGTATTTAAATTACTTTAACATACACGAGTTAGTATTTATTAAACTACTGTAACGTCACTGATTTACGGAAATATAGCTATAAATGCCGCATTCAACGTCACAACCACCTTGCTAGAAGCTATGAAAGTTACCTCCAGCGAGGCATCTCAAGTGATAAACTACACTTCATACATCCCATAGTGAAATAGCAATGATAGAAGTAAATGTTCAGAGAACATTTGAAGTTGAACAATATAAATTACTGAACATACACTGCTTCGACATAATATAGAGTTTTACATTTACAAGAAGTTCCACTGTATATTCCAGCAACCCTTGTCTGTATTTACATAGTATTGGAGTGTCGAAATGACAAAATGAAAACCTGGAAAACGATGGAGAAGAACTGGTAAAGAAGTCGACTCAAATAAATGATCAAGAAGGACTGTAAAGCTGGTAAGTAGACTGGCATAGTTGTGGTGCATTAAACTGGCAGCAGATATATGATATTTTATTTTTCTTCCTGCAGTCATGTCGTCCTGCAACCACCTATGTGAAGACTGATGAGCAATGGCTAAGTAAGTTACATGTAAATGCGTGTTCTTTGTTTAAGTGAATTAGTTCTGATTGAGATTTACAGACCAGATAGAAGGATAAAAAGCTGTCCACAGTTTGTCAGGAACAAGCATGGAAATATTGCTTTCTTTTACCCTGATTACAGTATGAAGAATGAAACTTGAAATATAAGTAATCTCAGCATGTGTAATTAATGTTTTTTGAATCTTTCACCTTCAAGTTAAGGCTGGTAGGTAACATCAGGTCATGATTAGGGATGTAACAATATCAACATTTCACTGTATGATATCGTCACAGTGTTAAAGCCACAATAAGATATTGTTACAAAAATGTCAAAGTCCAAAGACATGCACCTGGGGATAGGTTAATTGGCAACACTAAATGGTCCCTGGTGTGTGAATGTGAGTGTGAATGTTGTCTGTCTATCTGTGTTGGCCCTGCGATGAGGTGGCGACTTGTCCTGGGTGTACACCGCCTTCCGCCCGATTGTAGCTGAGATAGGCACCAGCGCCCCCCGCGACTCCAAAGGGAATAAGCGGTAGAAAATGGATAGATGGATGGTGTTAAATGAAGTGGCAGGAATGTTTAGGATAAACACACTTACTAAAATTGAACACAAACATAATGTTCATATGTTGTAATCATATTTATTATTATAAACAGGTATTTCAGGTGCAAAGGAATGGTGCGGAATTCCAGATTTTCAAGTAACACACAAAAACAAACAAAAAACAAAACTTTCAAATATGTGTCTTTAAACTGACATTAACAGTAAACTTGCAGTGTAACTAATGTAGAACAATAATGTTTCTTTAGCCAAGAAACTATACTGTGTTTGTCTGGTATGTTTTTTTTTTAATATAACTTGGTATTATTGTGGGTTTGATTACATTTTTAGCACATTCAACAATAATGCGATTATAATGCAAACAGTGATCATTTTGGTCACAGTAACGGTGATATGACAATTTGGTATTGTTACATCACTGCTGTTTAGTTTAGTGTTTTTTTACTTTTAACTTCCTAAGAAACTGTCATTTGCAATGGAAATGTTAGTATTAGTTTGTAAAATACTGATTCTTAAGAATTAACTAATAATTTGACTTTTAACCATATAAATACCTCACAAATGGATATTGTCCCTTGCTTACGTCTTGGTTTCACATCAATGATATTTTCCAAATAATGGTTCTAAAATACAACTCATTCTAATATATTACTCATATTCCTTAACTTATTGTAGACATTGTGGTGTGAAGTGTCGGCAAATTTCTTATTTTGTGCATGTCCACATTTCCTTTGGTGAGGTGCAACAGCTCTGGGCCGACTTGAAAATGGTCTGGATGAACGTGGCAAGCTTTACCTTGTATTATGCAGACTTTATTTAAGGTTAAACAAGCACGGCAGTTATAGGCACAGAGATATTTCACAGCAACAATTCCTCGGATCACCGAAGCACAAACATTCCCGTCACTCCTGCACACTTCCACTTTTTCACCCCTATATAATGTCCCCTGTTTGAACTTTGTTGTCCCACACTACGCGGGTTATCATGGGAGATCGAGTTTACTTCTCAGATGAGCCCACTTAATATTGTCAGAAAAAAAACACACCCTCTGGAGTTCTCGTTTGATAGCGTCACACATCACGGCATTATTGTGAGAATTTTGAAACCAATATAACGTAATATTTACAATAATGTTGCATCCCTCGTCAAGATCCTTTCTCATAGGTTTGGTTTGATGCTGTGTGTTTACTAAATCTTAGTCTTTTGAGTTTTTTGGTTCCTCTTCTTTGTGTCAGGGGATAGCAGCAGAATAACACTGAAGGAGGCGGTGCCTCCTGAAGGATCCCAAAACACTGCTCTTCAAATGGAACACATCCAACATTCAGGTGACCGTGCAGGATGTACCACTCTGGAACATCAAGCCTCTCCCTACCTGCCAGGTACACCCACCGTCTTCTGTGTCTGACTATTGTTTTGTTGTGAATTTTGTCACGAAGCAAATCCTGCTAAAATATGACAAACTTTTGAGTGTAAGAATGTGAGCGATATGCTGAGATGTTATACGTTTTGCCTTTTGACAAAATGTTATAAAAAACCTTTAATGATTTGTATTCTATTTTAATTTCAGCACATGAAAATATTTCTACTTCTGACTATCAAAGACAATGGAAAAACATTTTCCAGAACAGCCCTCACAGATCCTCCTGATGGCCTAACAACTAAACTACATGTCGATGCTGAGTATGATTCATCTCAATCATTTGAGGAAGCTCTCCCTGATATAGGGGATTGGATGTACAATGACGGACATACGTTTTATGAAGGATTTGAAGATAGTTTGAGTGAGGAGTGTGCAGAAGAGTCAAATTTCAAGGACACAACAGACAAACCAATACATGACAATGCATCAGAAGCCATGGCAGAGTGCCTTCTGATCATCATGGGTTATGTAAACTGTCATAAAGTCACTGATAAGGCCCTAAGCGATATGCTCAAAATGTTCAAGTTGCTTTATCCCGATAGTCTGAACACAGACTGCTTAAACAGTGTGCAGAAGTTCAAAAACTTTTTTTATCCCACTCTGCATCATCGCTTATTATATTACATAAATCCTCCAGTAATTGTTTTGGGCCAATAGAAAGTAAACAAATAAAATGCCTGTTTTGCGGGACTAGTGTGTCAGAAGAAAGATTCTCATCCTTTTTTTTAAAGTATGTACAGATTGATTTCTTGTTTACCGTAGCACATTCATGTGCCAAATGGGCCCTTGTTCGTGAATTTAAACATGCAGGTTTTTCTTTGCTGCAAGATAGTGTAACATATGAGACATGCAGTTATGTTATTCCCCTATTGGAAACTTCTGCCAGTACAGTAGTATCCTTGGATGACATATTGGGTAAAGTTGTTTTCCTTGACTTCACATCTATGCTTGGCATTGTGTTTGCAGTTCATTTCCCCAATACACTTGAAAAGTTTTAGATAATTAAGAACTGAACTGGCCTAAGAAGCCACAAATCAATTTTTTGATCATTGTTATAAATGCTCTGAAAATACACACTGATGTGATGTTGCCGTGGATGCTGTAAAAGTCTGTAAATATGTACTGTATATGGAGTATCATTGTTGATTGTGTTTTTGCATTGTGTGTAATATTTCAGTGGCCAATTTATTAAATTTACTTGTTTAATAAAACCACTGTCTTTTTTTAATGAATACATAGGCCTACTATGCTACTGTATTTTAATATTAGTCCTTATAATGGTGGTTGGAGAGCCAAATATCTTCTGAAGTGGTACCTTGTTAAAAGAGTTTGAGAACCACTGCTCTAGAAAGTTCACAAATGTTAAAAGCTCTTAAAAAGTGTCTTGTGATCATATCAGTATTGTTTGGGTTCAGTTTTAAATCTCACAATTGTAGTCACTGAGTTACTGTACATTGCGTGTGGATAAGAAATCAACAAATTAAGTAGAAAATTATTTAAATAAACCATTTAGATTACAGACCATATATCCATATTGCCTGAATTAATTATTTTCTCCAAATGTTAGCGTGAGATAAACTGGAGTATGATTGAGGTATAATTAAACTGTCACTTAAAATGCATTTTTGAAATTATTTTTTCCAAGCCAGAAAACGGGTATATTACAACTCAAATAGTGAGCAGTGAGAGACAAAACCAAGTATATCTCTCACTCAGACATCATTGAGACATATTGAAACCAATACTCATTGATTGTCTTTTTGCCGAAATAGCAAAGAGACATCTGAGAACTCAAACAGTGAGTAGTGAGAAACAAAACCATGTGTATCTCTCACTGAGTCATTATTGAGACATATTGGAGACCAGCTCATTCATCTCTCATTTTGGTCTTTGTTGAAATCGGAAAAAGAGATAACTGTTAGACAACTTTGAGATCTCTCATAGTGCTCACTGCGAGCCTTATTTCTCAGGAGCTACATTTGAGAAGAATGAGAAATCTACTTTGGTCTCGATTAGTGCTCTTTTATGTCTAGGAGATATATATAAGACATATGAGATCTCATCTTCCATTTTGCTTTGCTATGGGCTAGCTCTAAGTTCATCAGGAGTACTGATGTTGTATAAAGCTGGGCCTGGATTTGGTTGCACATTGCCTGATAGCAGAAGTAAGAGCAATATAAAGATTTTCCATTTCATATGGCAAGGTGACCTCATGACAACATTATTTGGCTTCACAATATCAAAATGAGTAGTATCAGAAGGAGAAAACCATCTGTTTAGCACAGAAATACACCATAACTGAAGCTGGTTAGAATTATTTAGCACTGACCCACATGTGGATATGAATAACCTTTGTGTAAATGCTGTAGTTTCAAAGGACCAGGTGATTGTTATTGCGTTTGGTAGAGTTAAAGGTTGGTGGAGCACCTGGTCAGGTACCCCACTACAATTGCAGAAAACAAGTCCAGGAAAAAGCATTAATATTAAATAGAGAGCTTTTGTCAAAGTCATTGTTAAATTGTTTTACTACCTACCCAGGTCCAATAATCAAAGTTCAGATGTCCAAGCTACAAGAGTTGGAAGACCAAGCTAAGGCTAGCAGAGGCCCAGCTTTAGTCAGTCTGAGGCTAAGATGGATCCAGGCCGTGGAAGACGGAAGGCCAAGATGAAGCCAGTCGACTCAGACTGTAGGTAGTGGAAGGCCAAGCTGAGACTAGTATAGATCCAGACTGTGGCAGATGGAAGGCCAAAATTTCAGCTAGCAAAACATCCCCCGGCTTCTGCAGGTCAGAGGCCTCCAGATTTCCAAATCCGACAAAAGCAGTCAGAAATACCACTTTTTGTAAGTAAGCCTTCATTCATCAATTGTTACGCTTAAAACTAGTGCAATTTACTTAAATCGGCTAAAAAAAAAGAGACTAAAACACATAGAAATTCAGACCACTTTGACAAGCAGACAAACAAAAGACAGTCCTGTCGGCCATCTTGGATTGGACATTCAACATTAACCCAATTTGGAAATCAGTCTGTAGTTATTTATATTTGTGGATTCACCTACTTTTGACGGAGGAAGAAGAAAGGCGGGTTTGCTGATTTTTGGAACGATTTTGCTTGAAAGACTCAGGTTAAAAAGGCATGAAAAAGAAAAAGGCAATTAGAAATATTATACATTATGTCCCATATAAGCTCATACACGACACATTCTACAGATAGTGTATAAAAAAACTAAATAGTGGAATAAAAGAGGTGAAAACATGTGAAATGGAACAAAGAAAAGTTGCATAGTTGAGTCTAATAAAGCTGCCATGCAGGTTGTTTTCTCTTTAAAGCTGTCATTGCTCAAAAATAATAATGAATCAAACTCAATGTTGTTACAAAGTATTTAAACTAGTCATGGCTCCAATTACGTCACATACAAAATTTGACTTAAGAGTATTTTTATAGGATATTTTATGTTTATCCTAAAAAAAAAAGGGTGTTTGACTAATAGGGGAAAAAAAAAAAAAAACAGAAATGAAGAAGCTGCCACGTACTTGCATGGCTGCTCTAGTTGTGACCCCAAGATGCAGGAGACAGGAGGACGACGTGCGGGTGAGAGTCTTTTAATTCCCACAGGGAGCACAAGGAGGTGCAGCAGGGAAGTGCACAGAAGCATAAGCAGCATACAGAAAAACCAAAGTAACGTTTCACAAAACAATCCTTGAGCCCTGACTGGAGGGCGAGGCAGGCATAAATAGAAGCCAGTTGATTAAAGTAAAAGTACCAATGATTGTCACACACACACTAGGTGTGGTGAGATTTTCCTCTGCATTCGACCCATCACCCTCACCCCATGACCAGGTGTGGCCAGGCTGCCAATCAGCGACAGGTGAGGAGGGAAAAGGGCTCAGGGAGACAAACAGGAAGTGGGACCAAAATAAGAGCGCCTACTAGGAGATAAACACAAACGCAAACAGACCGCGTGACACCTGACGTGACAGGTCGTCACAGAAACGAGGGATGGATCTGAAATTTATCGAGGGACTTAAGTGTTGAAAGTAAAAATAAATGTTTGACTTATTTTTATGAGTGGGGCCCGTTTGGATCCTAATAATTTCAGTGGGACAAGTTTTAATTGTCATTGCTCAAAAAAAATGATGAATTAAAATCGATGATGTTATGAATTGACATATTTAAGATTGCAATTACTTTGAGTGAAAATTATTATTTTGTGCTTTTGCCATAACAAAACAAGGTTTTGACAAAAATGGTGTAAATTATGAAAAAAAAAAAGACTGATAAGGACGGATAAACCTGAAATTGATCTAGGGACTGAAGTGTTGAATGAAAAAGTAAAAACATAAACAAAAATGACCTACTTCTACCATTTTTATGACTGAGACTCTTCCTGGTCCCCAAGAAAGCAGTGCGAGGCGAGTGGAGAAAAAACGGATTTATTGACAGAGATGTGACACAATGTGATATTGATCATAAGCAGCGGCCATTGAAAGAAAAGAAGAAATCCTCGTCATGACGTCAAGGCCATGAAACGTGCGATTTCACAGCCACCAACGTTTGATCTTGAAAGTCTTTTAACGGCCAAAGAAGAATACATGGAATAGCGTGAGGAGCAGTCGGACGAAGAACAAAGCACATCTCCATCTCATCTCCGAGTGTGATGACGTCCCTCAGCGATGGAGACATCTCCCTGTGTTCCAGTGCACAAAGCATCCTGGAGGAAGAAGACCACTCAGCACATTCCCGACAGAAGCAGGTGAATCCAAGTTGAACATCATCTTCACACAAGAACATTTGGAGGTGCAGACAGTCCATGTGAGCTTACTCAGCCTTCAGCCGCCTGCACGTTCTCGTCGAGCTCCACGCCGCCGTGGCGAGCTGCGGGACAAACGCAAACGGTGAAGGAAGAACATCCAGAAGGTGCCTCGTCACTCACATCAGATCTTTGAGGTGTGACTTGGAAACATGACGAGTCAGCACACTTGATGTCTCATTTGGCTGATCCTCATCATGAGGACTCCTGTCAAAAGTGAGATATGCCAGACTTTGTATTGCGTGTGCTCACAGGAGGGACTTTTATTGTGAAGGAGTCAGCTCCAGTTGGGCTTTTCCGGCTAAACTTGTAACAAAGGTCCACATCAGACCTCCATGTGAGTGACGCTTCACCACGGCTTTGTTTCTTGCGGCTCAAAGAAAAGATGTTTTACTTACCAGCTGGATCGTACTGGGCTGAAATGAAAGAGAAACAAGGTGAAGTGGACTTTTCCCCTCACGTCACGCCGTGTTTCTACGTGAGAGTGTGCGCTCTGTCTCTGTGGATCTTTGAGTGTTTGGCTGGAAGGCAACTAAAAGATGGCCGCACCTTTGCAGCCCGGATGAAAGCATCAACTCACGGCCTGGACCGAGTGCACCGAGAAGAAGAAGACAGAGGACATTGGCGTCCCTCACCTTGTCTGTTTCTGTGACGCCTGACCATGACCATGATGATGATGATGATGATGATGGCCGCCACAGCGAGGACCGCCGCCGTGGCAGCGAGGGCGACGCTCAAGTTGTCTGTGGAGAGCAAAAAAGCACAAGTGGAGTGACAAAGCATGAAGAGGAAACCTTCATGACTACTTTGCATGCAGACGTCAAGCGTTGTCATGGTGACATGGATCAATAATGGTGACAGGTGGACTTGTGATGGGAAACATCTCCAACTAAATGTGTCTTTCTCACCTTCATGGCTTCAATCAATCAATCAATCAATGTTTACTTATATAGCCCTAAATCACTAGTGTCTCAAAGGGCTGCACAAACCACTACGACATCCTCGGTAGGCCCACATAAGGGCAAGGAACAATTCACACCCAGTGGGACGTCGGTGACAATGACGACTATGAGAATTAATGGTGAATATGTTCCCCATACTAAAGTGTAACCATGTTTTTTTACTGGTGCACAAAATGAAGCGTGCATGAACATCACCATCTTCAAAGAACAAAACCAACACTGTGCATAAACTCACAATTACTTCTGCTGTTGCCGTATCCGTACTACGCCGAAAGGGAGAAGTTTTTATTTACACGATGAGTCGGGCGTGTCTTGACCTCCGCCGAACCCCAAGAGTTCGATTGAACCCAGGTTAAGAACCACTGGTTTAGTATAAACAGACTTACTGTAATTAAATGCTTAATGAAATGTTCTAGTCCTCTTTCACACTACAAAAAGGAATCAATAAAGTACCATCTATCTATCTATGTATTTTTAAGTGCAGGAACATCCGATGTTATGAGTAAATATAAAAATTTAAAAAACCTTACATTTACGTGTCTTCAAAACAATAATTTAAACATCCAGTGCAACAAATGTCAAACAATAATGTTCACTTTAGTGAATTTCAACTTCAACTTTCTGAGAACGTGGACATGTTTTTTTTATATATCAGCTTGGAAAATGCAGTGTCTCACAAAATTCTACTTATAATAATGTATATATATATACACATGTATATGCATAAAAGTATATATGCATATATAATACTGTAGATGCCTCACGGTCTTCAAATATAATTTCTGTAGATGGTGGTGATGTTTGTCAGAGTTATTTATGGTCCCCATGTTGTGGTGTAGTCTAAAAAAAAGCCGGGTGACATAAAGGATGGACTTACTTGTTCTTCTTGAACAGTTGATTTAAAAAAGTAATCTTCGCACAAAAGATAATGTTGCTGATAATGTGAGTTGTGACTCTCGCAAAACAAAATGTAGTTTTTTTCCAAGACCAGCCAAACCGAAGGTGCCAGAAAAAAATAAAAAAAATAATGGAGTTTTGGTGTGATATCGTCACACGTCATGGCATTAGAAGACGTTAGAACCGCAAAACCTACAATACCGTTAGATCTGTAATAATTAACATTCATGTTTATAATTGTTGTTTGCCGAGTCAGAACAGTTGCGAACATTTTGCCTCATATTTCCAAATTACATACAATTAGTTGAAAGTACAATCACAATAACAAATACAGTATTATTAAAAATCTTAAACATACACACATGTGTATATATATATATATACACACATATATATATGTATATACTGTATATATATATATTTATATATATATATATATATACACACACACACAATATACTTTGTATATTGTGTGTATACACACAATATACTTTGTATATTGTGTGTATACACACACACACACATGTATATATAACACACACACACAAACATATACATGTAAATATACACACACATGTATATACATATTTTTTACATACACACATATACATATACACATTTTTACATAGACATACATATACACACATATATACACATACATATATACATATACACACATATGTACATATACATACATACATACATATATATACACATATATATATATATATATATATATACACACACACATACACATACATATATATACATATACACACATACATATATGTATATATATATACATATACACACATATATATATACACACACACGTACATACATACATACACATATATACATACATATATGTATATACACATATATATATATATATATATATATATATATATATATATATATATATATATATATATATATATATATATATATATATATATATATATATATATATACATACATACACACACACACACACACGTACATACATGCATACACATATATACATACATATATGTATATACATAAATACACAAACACAATATACAAAATATATTGTGAATATATATACACACAATATATGTTGTATATATGTAAGTACACCATATATTTTGTATATTGTGTGTGTGGGTGTATACACACACACACAATATATATGTTGTATACTGTGTGTATATATATATATATATATAGATATATATCTATATACATACACACACACATACATATATATATATATATATATACATATATATATATATATATATATATATACACACACACACACACACACACATATATATATTAGATTAGATTAGATAGTACTTTATTTATTCCGTCAGGAGAGTTCCTTCAGGAAAAAAAAATATATATATATACATATATATATATATTTATATATATATATATACATATATATACATATATATATATACACATATATATATATATATATATACATATATATACATATATATATATATACACATATATATATATATATATATATGTATATATATATATATATATATATACACACAAACACACACAATATGCAAAAAAGGTTAGTTTTTTTTACTTGCGTTGCTCGGGATGCTTCTTCTCTCCAGCTTGGTGAACAAGTCCTCCTTGACGCCTGACAGCTGAAACACACATTCGTACTTGCCCTCCACGTCGGCCGTCACCTCCACTTTCAGCGCCACCGACATCTGGAAGGTTCCGTTGTGGTTGGGGAGTATCTCTCCGTGCTCCACGTCCTCGAAGATCTGCTTGCCGTCTTTCCTCCAAAACAGGTCGGCACCGTCGGGGTAGAAACCTGTCGCCATGCAGCTGACCGGAGAGGACGGCGTCTTCTGGAGCAGGCACACCTCTGGAAGCTCTGCACAGGAAGTGATGTCACGTGTGAACACAGGACAACGTGGAGAGAAGATGTGGATGGAGAGAAGGTGTGGATGGAGGTAAAGATGAAGAGAAGGTGTGGATGGAGATAAAGATGGAGAGAAGGAGAGAAGGTGAGAATGAAGGTAAAGATGGAGAGAAGGTGAGGATGGAGGTAAAGATGGAGAGAAGGTGAGAGAAAGAGAGAAGAGTATAAAGAGACAGGGTGTAATGTCAGTAATGTTCCTATAGGGGGAGTGCTAACAAGTTAAAAGGTGAAAGTACATGTTGTGTTTCTACCTGTTCTCATTAGGACCTCCTTCCCATTGTTCACATACTTCTTCAAGTAAGAAGGACATTCCTCAGTGTAGTAAAACTTAATGTCTTCTAGTAGATGTTTGTTCTGGTCCCAATTGAGTTTGGTGGGGAAAGCTTGTTGTTTTGCTGCAGTAAATGTCCATGTCTTCATGTCCAACGATATGAAATCTTCTCCATCATAACCTTCCTGATCCCAACCTTTAACTTCATCAGTCTCATCATTCCATTCACATCCAAACATCCACTGGAGAATGTGAACACCTGAGACACACACACACACACACACACACACACACACACACACACACACACAGTATTAGTGTAGGTTATTATGGGATGGACAGAGACAAGTATCAGTGCAGTAATGTGTGTTTACTACAGTATAAAAAGAGTACATCAAATACATTTAAGTAGTAGAAAGTTCAACATAAACAAACCTCCAGTTTGGTTGAAACGCTTCTTAAGAACTTCAAGGTTGTGTTTGTCCCTCAACTCATTACCAACACTGATCTCTGTTTGTCTCTGCCAGTATTTTGGATCCTCTGCTGTGATTTTGTTCATCCAGTCCTGTTTGGCTTCTGCTTTCCTGCTGTTGCTGTCATAGTGAGAAATCTGAACTCCATCAACATAACCAACACTCACATACTCTGGGAAGTTTGGAACTTGAGAGGACGCAGTTTGGAAATACTGCAGCGTGTGAATCACTGAAAGAAGAAAACAACAACAGGATGACTTTTTATTATTTTGTTTCATGTTCAACAATCTTGCACTGTGAATATTTTAGCTCCTTCCGTCTTCAGTCGGGTCTTAAAGTGAACATCAAACACTGCTAGATATCACAGTCAAGACTCACATGTTCTATGACAAATACAACACATTAATAATATTACTAACATCTGTTGACGGTTTGAACATTTTGAAAATAAACATATATTTTCTACAATGGAGGCTGAATAAAAAGTACAACAGAGTTGAACACAACCTGTTCTGCCCATTTGATGTCGACTCTTACTGACATCTTGTGGCGGGGTGATGTTACTACACTTGATTAGTTTCTGACACTTCCGTGTTTGAAGATTTGTGTTCGTTCTTACAGGCCTTGGAAAAAATAAGTCTTTGAACAAGAAACACTAAAGTAAAAAAAAAATAAAGAGCCTAAACGGATTTATCTGCTTCTGTAACCTTATTGGAACATTTTGAATGTTTACTAGGAAAAAGGGAAAACAATAAAATGTGTTAAAAAAAAGAACCAGGATTAAGTAACAAAGGGCTTAAATAATACAACAATAATTTAATCAATAAGTAACAGAAACTCTCAGAAGTCAAATAAGTGAAGGCACAAAGAGGATTTATGAATAAAATATTAATAAACTTATAAAAAGGACTTACCAGGCGTCACGCTGTGCATTTGCACGACCAGAAGAAAGAATAAAAACAAGTTCATGATGTCAGCGCGAAACAAAAAGATGTTTGCCACTTTTAATCCCGCAGAGAAAGACAAAAGTGACGAACACTCGCTTGACTCGCAAACAGGAAAAATGAACCAGGAACTGTCGAGGCTCTTTTTATAATACTCCACCTGAGCCAATGAGGAGTCAGCATTCTGTGACGTCACAGTGAGGAGAGAAAACGAAACGCTATTCTGCACAGAAAAGTGGCAGCAGTCAACTGACAAGAAGTCTTCTACTGGACTCACTAGAGAGCGCCCCTTGTGGCCACGTCAGGTAAATGCTTGTGTGGCTTTTCCGGGACATCACGTGACTTGACAACAAAAAGGTGTGTCAAGTTGGCCGCCAAACTTGGAAAGAAAAGAAAGAAAGAGGAATGAAGGTGAGATTGAGAGTTAAAAGTAATGACAGGGCTGGAACATCCGATCAGTGATCGTATTGTAGTCCTCTCAAGAAAGCATCAATACAAATAATGATTGATAGACATAAAGTCGCTACACCGCAGGACATCCTCACTTCTTTTTATTTCACGTCTTAACTTTCACCTCCGTTATGTCTCCCAAGCGTGAGGCGTCCCTGCTGGGGTAACGGGACACGCATCTGCCTCGCATGGGTTCGATTCCCGGCCAGGGTTGCATCAGGAAGTTTCATCCTGAGTAAAAAAGTCAGCAGAAAGCCTTCATGAGATGGACTCGCTGTGGCCAAAGTGCTGAACGTGGGGGAAAAGTGTGAGGCAGACGCTTCTGCTGGCAGAATATCAAAGAAAGTGAAAGTAAAAGTAGACACGGTAAAGCCAAACATTGAACTCGATGGTGATCATTTTTATTTTTATTTTGTCGTACCTGTCAAAGGTGAGCACACTTATCCACGTAGGTGAGTAGTAACGAGTTACATTTACTTAGATAAGAAACACAACTTTTACTTTGCTATATAACATATTCAATATATGTATAAAAATATACATTTAGGCCTCCACTCAGGCTTCATCCCAGGGACCCCAAAGGATTTATTTTTGTATTATTATTATTCCAGGTTTAAATCTGTAGATCAACATTAGGTCTATCTGTCAATATAACCTTTTCAAAGATTTAAGTTGTATGCCCTTTTTGTCAAAGAAAACCCTGTTTTGTTATGGAAAAAAACACAAAATATGCAATAGTTTCCCCTAATAGAATTTTAAAGAGGAATATTTGAGATTATATAATAATTGGAGCCTTAAAAAATTCAACACATAAAAACATTGATTTTAATTTATTTTTATTTTTTAGCAATGACACAAAAGAAAAATCCTACTGAAATTATTGGAGATCCAAAATTGTCCTACTCATTAGAAATAACAAAATATATATTTTTTTACTGTTAGCTTTAAACACAATCATCTTCAGATGAACTTCAGATCCATCCATCAAGTATATATATATATATTATTGGTGTTTATGTTTTTTCTTTTTTATATGGCAAACACAAAATATGCAACATTGTCCCCCCAAAAATATCTCAAAGTGGAATATTTAATGTGGCGTCGTTGGAGCCTTGAATAGGTCAATAATCCATAATGACATTGACTTTGATTTATTGTTATTTTTTTAGTAAACAACAGCCTAGATGGCAGCTTTGTGTTATTAGAGTAAACATTGCAACATTTTCTTGTCACATTTCACCTGTTTGCTCTTTAATAGCACTTTTTTTTATTTTTGTTGTATTTTTAGAATTTGCTTTGGCCATTACAAAATTACCCGCGGGCCGCAAATGGCCTCCGGGCCACACTTTGGACACCCCTGTACGAGGATGACGGGATGCGAAAACAATAACACATGCCCTTCTTATTTATGATTTACTTTTTAAATTTGATCAAAGTTCTGTACAGTGCAACTGGAATTTTTAATTTTCCTGAGGGAACTCTACTGAAGGAATCAATAAAGTACTATCCTTCTATCTATCCTCGTTCATCCATGCGGACTTGGCTCTCTTGGTTGCTTTGTTGGGTCTGCTCCTGTCTCCGGCCATACTCCCCCCACCACAGCAGACGTTGGCGTGGAACACCACAGAGTGTATATGTTTGTTTTTTGTTGTTGTTTTACTTTTGCGTCTGGTTGCATCAGCTCTCATCTTTTAAAGTCTTTAATGTCCTTTGTGTTCTTTGACGTTTCCCTCTTACACACATGTTTATGTGTGGTATGGCTATGAGGTTTGTTTCCCTTGGCCTCAGTCTGGACCCCCTCTACAGGGGCCCAGATGTTTGCTGTTGCACAGGCATGGGATAAAGTGTGTAACTTTTTGTCTGTAATATACATCATTGCAGTTTTTTTTTATTAGCATGGATGTAATCTAGGAACAACATTTCATAATTAATATCCAAAACCCCTGTAGCGGTAAAGTCCTATACTTTTACTGCTACTGGTTGCCGAATATAAATGAAGCTAGTTCAGACGTGTGCAACCGGCTAATAATTGAGGCCCAGAATTGTGTCCATGTTTAACCAAAATATTTACTAACATAAAGTCACAATTATATAACACACTTTGTTCAAAAACGGAAAATACACGGGAGCAAACAAACACTAGCCTGGCACAGTCAAAAACTGTTGTGCCTCTACTCAGCAACACCTGGGCAAGATCCTGACTCCTCCCTAAATATCCAGGCACTTGGCCTTGGAGCCAACCCCTTGAGTGACGTCATCAATTTGACAGACAGAAAGTGTATTTGGCTCTAACACACCAGCCCCTAATTGCTGCTGGCGTGACGAACAGAGCGATTTAATTTGGAATCGATAAAACAAAAATAGAGCCATAATACCAAAAACAAACACCTCTTTGTTTGGTTTTCATGTTCCCTTTTGCAATAATGCAGTTAATTTACTCAATACCTTCACCTAGAAGGCATATCTTTGTAACAGATGATAATCCTTTTTGTTTGCAGACAAACTTTTTTCATTCGTCCACTTTTGTCGCTCTTGTAGCAACGGTAAATATTCGTGAAACCACCTGTTCCAAAAAAGGTCAGCGATATATTGCCTCTGCCTCCATTTCCTTATGCACATCCAATACAGGTGATCTATTACCAACAGTACATGTAGACTGTAGCTGTCTTCTTTTCCTACTCCTGGCCATCAGCTTTCTTCGTCACCTTGGGGGTAGGAGAGCTTTTTTTTCTTCTCAGTTTCCTCCTCTTCTTCTCCCAAAGGACTCTCGGGGTCGTTTTCTTCCTCCTCTTTCGGGGAACTCTTCTCTTTTTGGACTTGCCATAGTCGCTGTCCTCGTCATCTTCCACCATGAAGTCTTCATCACTGCCAGACTCATCAGGATCCAGGTAAGCTTCCTCTGGGTCATCCTGCTCTTCATCCTCATGGCCTCCGTCACCCAGAAGGATTTCCCGCTGTTTCGACACGGCCTTGGAGACTGCCTGGCGTATTGTTCGCATTCGACTGACTTTTCTTTCACCGTCACTGTCATCTGCGCTCCGTTTTCTTTTTGGTGTCTTCCTGCTGGGCTTCTCTATCTTGGGCTTCTTTTCCTTTTTTGACATATCCTTTTGATCTTTGGATCCCTGCTCATTGAAATCATGCATGTACTGGTTCATAAGCGGTTCCTCCAAACTGTTAACAGTAACTGTGGGGCGTGTCATTGCCTTGTAATGGCCCATTAATCACCCACCCCAATAGGGTTCTGACAGCATAAGGTCCATCTCCGTGGCTGTTAATCACCTCCCGTGGTTCCATTCACTTTGAGGCGTTGGTACCAATTAACAGGTCCACGTTGGCAGTTATCCGAGGAATTTTAATGCCTTGGAGGTAAGGCCACTTATCAAGTTCTGCCTCACCAATCAGATTGTTAGTGTACACGGGCATCTGCCTTTGAGTGAAGACATCAGGAAGCTGAAAAAAACTTACTACAAGTAAGCTGAGAGATTTCCAGACCACTGCTCGGGACCACCTTACTGTGCCCCAAGGTGCGCAAGTGGATTTTTGTTTTTCGGCCTTCTGTGTTCAGCCTGTTCACCAATTTAAAACATGTAATTTAAAACATTTGTATGCACGTACAACACTTAAAACCTTCAGTATATCAGTATGTGGAATTAAATTATGGAAGGGATTAAGCAAAGCAATCAAACAATGTACTAATATGATCCACTTCAAGAAACTCTTCAAACTGGAAGTGTTAACAAAGTACAAAAATGAAGAACCATGATAAACATTCTGATTTTACTCACTCATTCATTCTCAAAATAATCTGACTTATCTCATCGTATGGATTAAAATTTAAGCAATTATTTATTTATTTATTTATTTGTATTGTGATTACTTATTACTTATGGAGTATACATTGTGAATACATTGAGAACAGGAAGTGAACAAAAGTTTTAGCAACTGTTATGTAAAGAAAAGGGGTAGGATTAAATAAGCTCTGCTTCTTCCTCCTCCTTTTTGAACATGTTGAAAAGAGAAACTGGAAATTGTGATGTATCATGTTGTATGCTTGCATGTTCGAAATAAACTAAAACTCAAACTCAATTGTTCAGAACAGAAGGTGCCTGTGCTTCCTGGATCTAGGAAAGCATATGTCTGGACTATCTTGCTGCCGTTTGAGTACTTCACTTGAACGGGCAGGATGGGTAAAATTCCATATTTGCCAGCCCCTGTATGGCCACAAGTTGAGGATGTAGTGCAAATATCTGCTTTTACCTTTGGAAGTTGGCTATTTTCTCCACTTTCCAGATGTCTCCTGTCAATATGTAGCACTTTGGGATGCGTCTTGTTGCAGTAAGAGCACGTGATGCGCCTGTCGCAACTCTTGCTCAGGTGCCCTGTGCACAGGCAACCAAAACACAGGCCTTTTTCTTTTAGAAAGTCAAGCTTTTCCCTGTGTGCCTTATTTTCCAGTATCGGACAGTCCTCCAATGCATGTTCACTTGTACAGTAAAGACAGGAGGTGTTCACAAACCTATTGAGGTGTGGAGCCGGTGTAGGTTTAACGACAACTGCCACATGAGTTGCGAAACTGTTCCTTCTGAACTGTGATTTGCGTTGATGTATAGGCTTGGGTTTGGTTACTGCTTTATTTCGAAGGATGTTTTGAATGTCGCCAAAGACAGGATCCGAAGCAATTCTGACTTGCTGTTCAATAAATTTCACAATGTCTGTGAAACAAGCACGTCGCCTTTGTTGGTCAACAATGTCGGCTGCTTTTCCTCTCCACTGGTCCCTTAATTTGTGTGGCAGCTTTTGTATGAGCATCTTCATGCTAGCTGGCATGTTGAGCTCGTCCAAGTACTGCAGCTCATCCATGGCATTGGAGCATTCTCACAAGTACAGTGCGAAAGCTTGGAGATTTTTTACATCCTCAGACTTGATGTTTGGCCATGCCATAATTTTGTCCATGTAGGCTGCTGTTATTTTTGAAGGATTTCCAAAGTGTTCCCTTAGTAGGCGTTTTGCTGTAGCATAGCCTCTCTCTGTAGGCATATAGAGGCAACTGCGCACCAACTCTCTGGGCTGTCCTTTGGTAAACTGCTCCAGATAATACAAGCAGTCACCACGATCATTGCTACTTTCCCCAAAACCCAACAATTAAAAAGTTATTCAGGAGCGCTCCGTATCTTCCATTGTGTACGCGTGTTTGTCAACATGTGTGCGATGACAGCCTGTGCGCTACCTGTCAGTACAACACCCAATCAAATTACAGCCAATCAAATTACACCCGCGTTGTTTTCGTCACACAGCATTCATCCAATCAAATTGCAGGAAAACCAACAAAGAAGAGCTTTCAAACAACAGAAGAATAAGTGAATAAAATTATGCCATAAAGTGTTTCGTTCGGGTATTAAAAGTACGACTTGGTCAACAAAACAGGAATCGCCGTATGCAAAACATGCGGTTGAAAGATTACAGACAGAGACGCAACAACTTCCAACTTCGTTCGACATTTGAAGTTGCACAAAGAAGGGTACGTTTTGAATGTAAGCTAACGTTTATTGGCTGAGTAACGTAACTTTTATTCGTTGTGTAGTTAAATGAGTGAGGCTGTAAACTCACTGCTAACGTTAGAACCATAGACATCTTATAAGTAGACACAGCATCGAGCGCTACTGCCTATTGCCGCTGACGTGACGCGCGGCCGCCATCTTGGAGTGGTGATCCGCTCCACTCAGGGCAATTCCTTTGGCAGGAGCAATGAATTGTCAGCACATTTAATTCATATTAACTCACTGAATACCACTGATACTCACGCGCTTTTTTTGTCATACGTGTAACTATGATAAAAGACACATGTCTTGGCATGTTCATAATTTGCTTAACAGTAATAGAATATTCTTATATGCTATAAGTGACCAGACGTCGAAGATCAAAACTGGGAATATAATCCCAGAGAAGGGGAAAAAAACAGTCAGCTATTTTTAAGTTAAAGAAACAATATGATTAGGTTATATATACATGCGTATATCTTACATAAACAATGTATGAATACATTAGATATCTATATATCTTACGGACCTATAGACCAGTGGTTCTCAAATGGGGGTACTTGAAGGTATGCCAAGGGGTACATGATATTTTTTTAAATATTCTAAAAATAGCAACAATTCAAAATCCTTTATAAATATATTTACTGAATAATACTTCAACAAAATATGAATGTAAATTCATAAACTGTGAAAAGAAATGCAACAATGCAATATTCAGTGTTGACAGCTGGATTTTTTGTGGACATGTTCCATAAATATTGATGTTAAAGTTTTTTTTTTGTGAAGAAATGTTTAGAATGAAGTTGATGATTCCAGATGGATCTCTATTACAATCCCCAAAGAGGGCACTTTAAGTTGATTACTTTTATGTCTAGAAATCTTTATTTAAAATTGAATCACTTGTTTATTTTTCAACAAGTTTTTAGTTAATTTTACATCTTTTTTTTTCAAATAGTTCTAGAAAGACCACTACAAATGAGCAATATTTTGCACTGTTATACAATTTAATAAATCAGAAACTGATGACATAGTGCTGTATTTTACTTCTTTATCTCTTTTTTCAACCAAAAATGCTTTGCTCTGATTAGGGGGTACTTGAATTAAAAAAAATGTTCACAGGGGGTACAAGTGTCTGCCAAATACTTAAACATATATAAACACCTGAAAGTCTTTATTTCAGCTAAAACCACCAATCTGTTTCACTGGATTCAGAATAAAACAATTATGTCTTACTCAACAAAGTTAGTATTTGAATATTGTTACTTGAAGACTTATCTGTGGTTACAATAAAATGAGAATGCATCATAATCAGTGGCGGCTGGTGAATTTTGTTTTAGTTGGGCCTGAAAGTTTGTAAACCACATACCTGTAGTGGGGTCATCCTCCCCCAGAAGATTTCTTTGTGATTTTCACATACAAATATTGTAGTTCTTTGCTCCTGCTTAACTCTGAGGTAATATTATTTTCACAAAATACAACCAATAGTATGTTAATGTAAATTCTTACTTGTGAAAAGTAATCCTCCAATTCCTATTTTCAACAGTCCGCTCAATAGAGCAGGAAAACGCTGAATACCAGCCCAGCATCTTTTTTTTCTACCTGTCAAATGTTAGTTTAGGCTGTTTGCCGGCTCCTCGTCACCACTTCAAGATGGCGGCCAAATTGCTTGCGTCACATTAGCCAATTCTGCGTCTACTTATAAGATGTCTATGGTTATAACGTCATTGCAAACACGGCAATCTGTTGCGTTCACTGCAGATGTTACCTTATTCATACTTATTGTCAAGTGATTTTTTTTAAGCAGGGTTGCATGAGGTACCTACACATAACGTTACGTTAATGAATGTATCACACACAGTAACGTAATATTAGACGGCGGTCAGCAGCACCGCGTATTTTAGCCACCTACAAAAAGACAAACATAGTCAAATAAAGGTCAGTTAAAATGTATACTATATTAAGAATATGTGTACATATTGCATAGGGCCCTGACATCTAACAAGTACAGCACTGTTCATTGTTATGTTCATGTATTTGTGGTTTTTCATGTGTACACAGACATAAACACATACAGTATGAGATGAGATCAATGAGATAAGGTGACAACATGACATAAACTGCTGATGAACTAGTTACAATGCAATATTCCATGGAAATACAATGTTAACACTTTTGTGCAAATAAGTACAGTTGCACTTGTTTTTTCAGATGTGTTTGTACTGTAAAGGAATGAGTTAAATGTTTAGAATAACTGGTTAATAGTGCTATTATGAAGTGCAATGTCAGCACTGTTTTTTTTAATAATAAATACATACAGCGTTTTAAAAGCATACACAATCTGTGTACATATATTAGTCTGTGGTTAAAAAGACTTGAAATGACTCGAAACCCAAAATGCAGGACTTGGGACTTGACTTGAGACTTTCCAGTATTGACTTTGGACTTGACTCGGACTTGCCTGTCTTGACTCGGGACTTGACTCGAGACTTGAGGGTAAAGACTTGAGACTTACTTGTGACTTGCAAAAAAATGACTTGGTCCCACCTCTGGTAACGGGACACGCATCTGCCTCGCATGGGTTCGATTCCCGGCCAGGGTTGCATCAGGAAGTTTCATCCTGAGTAAAAAAGTCAGCAGAAAGCCTTCATGAGATGGACTCGCTGTGGCCAAAGTGCTGAACGTGGGGGAAAAGTGTGAGGCAGACGCTTCTGCTGGCAGAATATCAAAGAAAGTGAAAGTAAAAGTAGACACGGTAAAGCCAAACATTGAATGCATGCTTGTTTCAAGTCACCTAAACTCGATGGTGATCATTTTTATTTTTATTTTTATTTTGTCGTACCTGTCAAAGGTGAACACACTTATCCACGTAGGTGAGTAGTAACGAGTTACATTTACTTAGATAAGAAACACAACTTTTACTTTGCTATATAACATTTTATTACCATGGTTACATTCATTTATATCAGGGGTCACCAACCTTTTTGAAACCAAGAGCTACTTCTAGGGTACTGATTAATGCGAAGGGCTACCAGTTTGATACACACTTAAATAAATTGCCAGAAATAACCAATTTGCTCAATCTACCTTTAATAAATAAATCTATATGTATAAAAAAATGGGTATTTCTGTCTGTCATTCTGTCATACATTTTTTTTCCTTTTACTGAAGGTTTTTTGTAGAGAATACATGATGAAAAAAACACTTAATTGAACGGTTTAAAAGAGGAGAAAACAGGAAAAAAATAAAAATTAAATTTTGAAACATAGTTTATCTTCAATTTCGACTCTTTAAAATTCAAAATTCAACCGAAAAAAAGGAGAGAAAAACTAGCTAATTCGAATCTTTTTGAAAAAATTAAAAAAAAGAATTTATGGAACATCATTAGTATTTTTTCCTGATTAAGATTAATTTTAGAATTTTGATGACATGTTTTAAATAGGTTAAAATCCAATCTGCACTTTGTTAGAATATATAACGAGTTGGACCAAGCTATATTTCTAACAAAGACAAATCATTTCTTCTAGATTTTCCAGAAGAAGAATTTTAAAAGAAATTCAAAAGACTTTGAAATAAGATTTAAATTTGATTCTAAAGGTTTTTCTAGATTTGCCACAATAATTTTTTTTAATTTTAATCATAATTGAAGAAATACTTCACAAATAATTTTTGTCGAAAAAACAGAAGCTAAAATAAAGAATTAGATTAAAATGTATTTATTATTCTTTACAATAAAAAAAAATTAATTTACTTGAACATTGATTTAAATTGTCAGGAAGAGGAAGGAATTTAAAAGGTAAAAAGGTATATGTTTTTGAAAATCCTAAAATCATTTTTAAGGTTGTATTTTTTCTCTAAAATTGTCTTTCTGAAAGTTATAAGAAGCAAAGTAAAAAAATAAATGAATTTATTTAAACAAGTGAAGACCAAGTCTTTAAAATATTTTCTTGGATTTTCAAATTCTGTTTGAGTTTTGTTTCTCTTAGAATTAAAAATGTCGAGCAAAGCGAGACGAGCTTGCCAGTAAATAAATACAATTTAAAAAATAGAGGCAGCTCACTGGTAAGTGCTGCTATTTGAGCTAATTTTAGAAGAGGCCAGCGGGCGACTCATCTGGTATTTGCCTTAAAACTCCACAGACATTTTTCGACCCGTATGTACAGTCACCGTGTGCTCGGAGAAGAGGTAGGATTAAATATAAGTCTTACTTCTTAATATTCCTTTTCAGATTTGTTGAAAGGTGCAAATGGAACCATGTGATGTTACTTGACGTAAACATGTCTGTAACAAATACATCAAAACCATAGCCACATGTGTAATGACTAACATTTACATAACATTTTGTAGATGACATTGCATGTCTTGTCTTGTTCTAGTCTGTCTTTTGAACGTACAAGTAAATGTCTTGTTTTTAGTGTGAGGTTTAACTGTTGTGTTTATTTTGTGTCATTGTGAAGTTTTTTGTACCTGAAAATCAGATATCCCGGCCCCCCAGACACATTTTTTCCTCTAAATCTGCTCCCCAGGTCAAAATAATTGCCGAGTGTGACCGTGTGTCTTGGCTACCACTCTTTACCGCATCTCTCCATGAACCCCGATACAAACATCCGACCAGGAGCGTTGGGCTGCAGTGCATTGTGGGTAGGCGAGTCTTGTACATGATCATGTTCTGTCGGTTCATTTGCAAAATAAACCAGAGAGCACAACTCAGCTTTGATACAAAATGAAAGTAAAAAGTCATGTTGGAATATTTTCAAAAACTCAGCTCGGATTAATTACTGTTCTCTTGGTAGTGGAGAAGAAGTGGGGGTTAGGGGCAAAGGTGGTCTCTGATCCATCTTTGACACGGCAGATAAAGGGCTGGGAGAGGTTAGACCGAGGAGGCATGGGGTTTTTTTTTTTTTACTACAGCCGACGAGGCACATATGTTTTTCAAATTAGACTGTGTCGTATTTTGGGGGAATCAAACAAACATTACAAAGAGATTCTAGGACCAGACAATCCATTGGATTCGATACAATTATCTTATTCAGGAATTACATTTTATTTTGAAAAAGTTATCAGTAATCTGGAAATACGTGTTATTTATTGGAATTGTAGATTGAAAAAGAAATAATCAAAAGCCATACATCATGAAACAGGCTACAGAAGTACAACACATCAAAGTTGAAAGAAACAACAAGCCCAACTTTATATTAATCAAAATGTGCTTTGAAAAGTTTAACAAATGCCCCAAGGGAGCGGTTTGCCTGGCATGGGATGAGATGCTTATCCATGGCGATGTAGAAGCTGTCGATCTTGCTCTTCTGACGGCCAACAGCGAGGAGGTATGGCTGCCGACCCTGCTGGTTGCGGAGATGCTCCTCCATACTGCAGCATGACTTAGGTTGAGAGAAGGAAACTAAGTATTAGACACCAGAATATTGTGCTGCCACAAAAAAACATTATTAAAGTCATTATTCAAACATCCTCTCAATCTCAGTGCAAAGATAGGAATGAGTGTTAAGACTTAATTTAAGTTTCATTCACTTTTTAACTGCCTTCATTTTCACATGTGGCTAAGAACATGACAAGTAGTTATCACTTTCATAATATTACCTTATGAAAGACAACAAGTCTCTCAATGGCATCACATGCACTGATTTTTGGAGACTTCGGTCCTCCTGGTGGTGGTGGAAGGAGATGTATGAGCAACAACAGGGAGGCCATTTCATGGTCGTAAGCTGAGGACAAAGATTCACAAGAATTAACTCAAGAATTTTCACATTTCCTCTATCTAATGTTCATATTTATTCCAAATATCAGATACATTTTCAGAGATACAGGAGATACTTTAAAACAAGAAAAACAAATAAAACTCACATGTTGCCTCCTCACTTCCAATGGAACATTCTGCTGACTGTAACAAGCGCCGCAACTCTGGTGCTGAAGTAAGTCGCTTAGCCTCTTTTATGATGTTTGGTTTGAAGAACACATCCCACTTCTGAAGCAGCCTGGAGGATGTCTCATCATCAAATAGGAGAATGAAGTCTTGCTCCACCTTTAAGAAAGAAGATATTTAACTACCACCGAAGGAAATACTTTCAAATGTCAGGCTGCTCCAAACATCTCATTCCAAACTTACCAATCCTTTTGTATCGAGGAATCTTGGGAAGATGGAGAGGATATCAGCACTTGTACCTGGGTCATTAACAAGCTTCTGACGGTGCTGAAATGTCTCTCTCATCTTCTGGAGAATCACGGAATTGTCTGTGTTATGGTTGAGCAACGATACTGCCTCTTGACAAGCATCCCCATCAAGCTGATTGTCGACATTGACAATCCTTTGGAACTTTGGGCCTCCTGAAGAAAGGTTCAAAGAGCTACTTGGTGGCGCCTCAGATCCACGCCGAATTTTCCTTTGGACTGTTTTCAGACGCCAAGAAATGTATCCTGTGCTACTAGCAGCATCATAGAAGTGTTCCTGAAATGAAAAAAGATTAAATTCATTGTCATACTTAGTTCATGAGAAATCTCAGAGAATTCATAGCAGTGCTATGCACATAGCATCAGGGCCAAAAATTGCAATTATTGAAATAAATGTTGATGCAAGAATGAGATGAAAATAGTCATATAAATAATAAAAATAAGAATTACATAGCCTTTCTTGGTGTATGGATCCTTGAGAGACGGGAACACTGTCACTATGCCAAGAGCATATTCCTCTCTGACTGCCTTAGTGGGAAGGTTTCTGATAGGAGATATCAATTTTTTAATCTAGATCCATGTAATGGCCATGTTGTTATCAAGCACAAAAAAATAGAATGTAAAAACATACATACCCATGACTATCAATCATGTGAGCCACCAGTATGTTGACCATTTGTCGTCTTGTGATATCTGTTAGGGTTTCTGTTGTTTGGTACTCCTGAAGTACTGCTTCACTGCCAGACTTGGCTTTTAACACAGCTTCAATCAACTGATAATAAACAAAAACATGAAAATGCAAAATATGGCAAAAACTGTTTTAATGTGTAAAAAAACTCAAGTGAATCAAGCTTTGTTCAAACCTGTTTAGCTCATGTTGCATCATGCTTATTCTCTTTTCGCTGTCTCTTGCGAGGGATCTCATCCATGGTAAGAGTTCCGCTTGAGTTGAAGCTAGAGTCAGAGATCTCAGATGCAGAGGACAAGGACAGGTCTGAAAATTCTAAAGGAATAAAAGAAAAAAACATTTGATCATTTTATTCAGTAGTGTACAGAGTGCCTGATAATACATGATTTTATATCTCACCCTGGCTTGAGAATATTGTCAGCACCACATTGCCTTGTCCAACCAGGTCGCTGAATATTTCCGCATCAACTTCTGTCCCTGTTGCATCCTTGTACATAATGCTTGCATCGGGTGGCAGGCAAAATCTCTCAATGACTGGAAAACAGTATGAGAAAATTGTGATTTATGTGCTTTATGTGCAGTTTCATTTGTCTCACAGCAAATGACTGTTCTAGTTAGATGGAGTCATCCACTGGTGATTTTTTCCCTCAAGTAACCCTGACACTTCTTAAGTCCAAATTTAAAAGTGAAGTATTGGCTTTTCTCAGTTAACTGTTCTTGTGTATAAAATGCTTTACATTCTAGGTGGCACACATGTTGAGTAAATTATCCCCATTTATAAAGGAATCTGCTTCAGGCATGTAAAGACACCAGAGTATACAACATGAGGTTTTTAAAGAAAGTGGGTCTATTTTTAAACTGTTTTTAAGGCAAGATTAAGTAAATTGAAACACCTTTTTCATGGAATTGGATAAAGTCAAACTGTCCCTCAACGTCATCCAGCTTCACATACTTCTGCTGTTGGTTGTACTTCACCTGGACCAGCATCTTCACTGAGACATGCAAAACATATATTAAAGAAAGTCAATATTTAAAGAAAGAACAGTTTAGAGGTCAATGTGTCACAGTAAAGGATACGATTTGTTAATATTTTGCAGGGGCCTCTATCAATAATTTTCTTTTTCATTCCTAAATGATTGCTTTATAATATATATATATGTATATATATGTGTCTATATTTATGTATACATGAGACAGAGAGAGGGAGAGAATTTTGAAAGGGATCACAATTGAATATTGTAATTAAAACTAAATGTTAGAGCAGTAACAGTAATTTCTACAACAGAAAAGTCACAATATCATCTGAACAATATCTCACTGGAAACAAGTAATTTTAATCATATTCCTGTTGTCACAATATTGAATAATTTCAAAATAGGATTAAAAACACAGCAAAAAAGAAAAAAAAAACATTAGTTATTCTTCCTGTCCTATCTCTTTCCTCCTTTCTCAGCTGTTTATGTGGCAGTGAGGGCTGGTTGGCTCTGCCAGCAGAAACTTTTAACACAATCATTTCAGTGGCGAGTTATGGTTAGCAGAAAGTATAAGGACAACGACTGCTAGATTGTTTGCTACAGCTTAAAGATGAGCCAGCATGCTGTGTCAGAGGATAAATGAGAGACGGAGGAGCAAACGGATTAAAAAGTATTAAACATGTTTGCGCAGGTTTTACAGATGTTTATACTCGAGGTTTTTCTTCACATACAGTACTTACAGTTAGATGTCGTCAAACTGATGTTACAGTTACTGTCATTTCACGGGATCCACCGTAACCTCTGCTCTGCTGCTCACTGACGTGCGTGTGTTTCTGTGCCCCTGAGAACAGAGGAGAGGCTGCAGCTATATCAATTTGTACCTAATCAATAAAAAAAAACCAACAATCAGTTCTTACATTTATATATTCCTAGGTCAAGACAGATTCAGATGCTTGTAAAGGCCCTGGTATGAATTAAATACTAAATTAAATTAAATCTCATTTAATATTTAATACAATGTGTCCATGACCCAGTGAATACCCTGATAATAAATAACACCAAAACTTGAAGAGTAGCAATAAATGAACCAGTAACTACTGAGCTTATCCCTCCGCAGACAAAATTGGACAAGAGAAACATGTCTCCACAGGTTTTTGCAGTTTAGAGTGTGAGGGACAAAATAACAAAAGCCCCCACAACTGTTAGTTCCAGCCTTAAATAATATTTTGTACAGTAAAAACTTTGTTTATCATGGCTTTGAGGAAGTGACTTACTGTCATTTTTAAAGTTGAAGTGACTTGCTACTACTGTCTGCTAGCTTAGAAATGCAAGCTAATAGCATGACCGATTTTGTTGTTCAGAACTGGTGACAAAAAAAGCTTAGTTGCTAAAACACATATTCTCCATACATGTTTTATTGTACATGCTACATTTCACAGCATTAATTTGCAGCTGTTTCAGTACATTTGATTAAATTGCACTTACCTTGTGGAACTGCACGAGAGAAGCGAAATGGTTCCTATTGTCTCTTTTCCCTCCAACTGAAGTGAAATGCAGGGCGGGGCTTAATTGCATCTCAGCAGAGTTAAACTAACTCATGAGTGATCAACTCTGTCAAATAACTCCCCATAGCAAAAATTTGCTTGCTCATCTGTTGCTTAATCTCGTATCTTGAGAACATTTTGAGCTTCTCATATCTGTCTAATTCTGTGATCAATTGTTTCTCTTTTATTGCTCCTAAGGGATCCTTAGGAGCAATAAATAAGCTAAAAAGAGACAAGACATCACTGAGACAAAGGAGGTTGAGTTGAGACAACCCTTTGAGCAATATTTGAGAAGTGGGATACACTGACGAGAGCTCATATATGTATGCCATTGATCTCAATTATGTCTCATTTATTTTGAAGGATAATAAAAAGAGAAAGAAACGAGATGTATGAGCAATAAAAGAGGTCTTATGTATGTCTTTTTCATGTCTTGATTATTTCTCTTAAATTTATTATCATATCTCAAATTTGAGAATCATGAGAACAAATTGAGAGTGCAATTAAAATATTCATCTGACTTAATTAGAAATAACACTAAACAAATACTCAAATATTGAAAGGTGTATCACTTTATTTGGCTACACAAAAATACAAAATATAATATAAAAATAGATTAAATACAAAAATGTAAATGTAGTTAATTAGTACATACATAATGTACATATTGACATTCACAATACTTAAAACATAGAAAACAATATACAAAAAATAAAAAAAATACAAAAATAAATGAATTTGACCTTAAGTACTCACTTTGTTATTGTGAAAAAGTCAGGTGTAGTTTTTTAACTCCTTGTTGAGCAAACCATGTACCTTAGTTTAAAAAAACACTTGACTTCATCTCAGTAAGAGGGTGAGTAAATGACAAAATTTCCATTTTGGAAATATTCCAAGCAAAAACTGAAATAATTTATAAAATTGTAACCGTGCTGTCTGGAACTAGTCTACATACAAAAAATAATCACACATTGAAAACCAGGGATACTTAACATTTTTACCTTGGGGCACGACCAACTTTTCCACTACACAAGGGTCTGGGACCAACTGAAATATAAACACTGAATTAGTCATCTTACATTAAAGTGTAAGACAACCGAGTACCATTGCTGCCCAAATGGACGGACAACAGCTAAGAAACAGATATTTATTGGCGGCTTCCAAGGGGTACTCGCAGCCAAACAGTGGGCCCCAGCCCTATGATTAAGAAACACTGTTGTAAACAATAGAACAGCCTCCTGCGATAACAATATAACATTTGGTACATAAATGATCATTGAAATATTTTGAAATTGGTTACAAAAGCTACTAATATACCTGATTATGTAAGCAGTAACGTACTGCGTCATTACCGGTTGCATTATTTTTTTTATTTGGAAAAAACTTTGCACTGTGAAGGGATATTAGCCGCTAGCTTGTTAGTGATGTTGCATCAGTGCCAAATTTGCTTGGCACAGCACAGCTCAATATGCATTATCACAGAATAACGTGGTACTAAAAGCTACATCATAGGGCAATTTTTTACAATATATACTGCGCAAACCTAGACCAAAATATTTAACATGTTTACCAAGGAAACATCCTACCATAGAATGAACTTGACAGGTACAAGGGCCTATTTAAAACCGGCTCTGGCCCGACATTTGTTTACCAAAGCTTTCTTGAGCTTGGCCTCCTCAATATTGTCCCAATCAGGAAGGGTACCGCATCTCAGGACATACGCTGCAAGGCGAGAACATAATAATCAGCCATTCGTAATTTTGTCCCACATCAGTTTCTACAGGTATCAAATCTATGCAATGCAATAACAATAATAATGCAAATTCAAATGTAATGCTTTTTAATGCCATTTTTTGGTACTATAAAAAATGTAATGCCCATGTGCGACTGCATAGTTTTTTTTTTTATATAGTCAAAAGCTTACAATTATCTGTATACACACAGTTGCAAGCATTAGACAAGTTAATTAGTTTACATTAACTCTTACTATCTAGTGTATTAGAATTGGCTTGCAAAGCTGTTTGATTGGAGAATGTATTTTTATTTATTTATTTTTGTGGAGTAGCATCTGGTGTTTTGACCGTATGCATGGCCGTAGACAATCGCTAATTAAAAGGTTCTGACTATCAAAAATATTAAAGGAGAACTGCACTTAAACCCTCTAAACAAACATCCCATTCTGCATCAGATGATCAATATAATATACCCATTAGCCATTTATTTAGTTGTGTGTTTGAAACATGCTGTAAGTATATATATATATTCTCTGAAAATATGACTTATAATAGCCACAAACTGGAGGATACCATTTTTAATCAGGATACAATTTGTTTTAAAATAGTTAAAAGGTTTTATGGAATAATAAATGAACATCATACCAGGATTGCAAATTATGCATGTTTGGAAATGGATGATCTATTTAAACATTTTAGAAAAATACAGAACAATATTGGTAAAAATGCCAATAAGATGCATTTGAAAAAAAGCTATGGCGATTAAACATTTTGAATTTATTGTACTTTACACCTTCTCTGTTTAAAATGTTTACAGTAAATAGCAAGTATGTATCAAGTGTCCGGCAGCTGAAGGAACTTGTATTCATTTATTGTGGGAATGTCAGAAAATAAAAGAGTTGTGGTCTGCTGTGAAAATTGCCTCGCTAGCGTAGATCACTTGCGTCACAACAGTTGCTAATGTTAGGCAAGTTAGCTCATATGTGTTGAAGTGCAGATGATTGAAATAAACGACTCAGTGTATTAAAAAAGCTCAGCTTTTCCATTATCCTGACATGGTGTCACAGTTAAGGACTACACGCCTACAGTGACCAAAGAAAGAAAAAGTTTAGGCCCCCAGAGCAGTTTCATTTTGCTTTATTGAAGCAGTGCTTTTGTCGTGTTCCCACCTTACAATACCTCTTGTATGCAGTTTGACAGCCGCAGTTAAAAAAAGAAACACACAGGAAGACTAACAATTTCGATGACCGTAACCTTCTTAAGTTAATTTTCATTTACCGTTTGACATATTGACTGTCCGCCATGTCCTACAATCGTATTAAATTTTTTAAATGCCTCTGGGCAAAGCATTTAATGCTTTTTATTGCCGTTTAAAGCCTTAATTTACGCAAAATCATTAATACACACAACCACACTTCAAGTTGATGGACATAACACTATATTGCTCATCATAACGCTGGTTTTTAGTCAATCACAAATTGTAATTATGTAGCATTGAGTTATACTTCCAGTGTGCTGTAATCGATAAGGGATTAACATTTCTCATATTGAACTTCTATTTAATTATTGTTACCCAATTTTGGCCTGAAAACACCCTCAGTTTGGGAAAACTTACTTAGGATTCCTTCAACTTTTTTCCGGTCAAGGATGCGCTTTCGTGTTCCTGCAGGTTTGTTTTCAGGGCGACCAAAAGGGACACTCCTCTACTGTAAAAAAGAGGTCAAATAGTGCGTGGAATAAACGCATACATTTGGGCTTTGAAGCATGTCTCATGGCAGCAAGGCGGAACGATGATATGAATACGCCGCTATCAGGAAAGAGCTCTTGCTGGTCCGATTAATGAGGGCCGTCGGTGTATTTGTCTCCAACGAGGTCGCAGGGAGTTTGAAGTACTCTGACCTGGCCCGGATCTGAAAGGGAAAAAATAGCACAAACAATACCAGAATGAGAAAATAATGTGTTCAGGGCCCAATCATAAGTTTAAGTAAACAAAACAATTACATCATGAATGAATTAGCATTGGGTACTTACCTATTTTCAAGAGGACTTCTTTGATTCGTTGCTTTTCTCGCCGGATTTTTTCCAACTCCTCCCTACATCCATCACATGGCGTCCATGATTTTTCTGCCTTTGGTTGATAACAGATAGTGTCCTCAACAGATGGGTTGAGTGCATCTCTCCTGTCTGGTGCCAGGAAAGCTGCGTTTTTATTCTCAGGTGGATTCACCCGGCTAGGTGGCAAGCTATTGTGTACGCCGGGTGAAGGACCAGAGGTGTTGTGGACATTTGGTGATGGGCCAGCGGTGTTGAAGTCGTGTGGGGATAGGCGGGGTGTACAGCCTCCAGAGTGTTCAACCTTCGGTGGTGAGGCCATTGGTTGATGGGCAGGATGCATGGTCTTCGTAGGGAAATGGACCTTTTATGTTGAGACCATATGGCAGGGGTGTCCAAACTTTTTCCACTGAGGGCCGCACACTGAAAAATCAAAGCAAGCGGGGGCCATTTTCATATTTTAAAAACCAATACAATAAATGTATAAAAAAAATATACAGTTAGGCCTCCACTTAGTTATGATCCCGGGACCCCAAAGGGTTTTGGTCAAAAAAAATATTAAAAATGTGTCATTATTCAGTATTATTATCATTATTCATGTTTTAAATCTCTAGATCAACATTAGGAAAAAAAAAATGGAAAAAACACAAAATATGCAATATTTTCATCCAATAACTTTTTGGGGTGGAATTTTTGAGATTATATAATAATTGGAGCCTTAATTTTGGATATTTAATCATTATTTTTTTTTGAGGAATGACACTTAAAAACAAATCACACTAAAATAATTGGGGATCCCAAAGTGTCCTACTCGTTAAAGTGTTAAAAAATAAATAATACATTTTTTTTACTGTTTACTTTTAGCACAATAATCTCGAGATCAACCTCAGATATATCCGTCAATTTTAGAACTTTTATTGTTGTTTAATTTTTCTGGTTTGTTTGTTTTAGGCCCTTCTTTAAAAAAAAAAAAAACAGCTCAGTTTTTTTATATGGCAAAACACAAAATATGCAACATTTTCCCCAAAAAATATCTTAAAGTGGAATATTTAACGTGACGTAATTGAAGTTTTGAATAGGTCAATAATTCAAAATGACATTGATTTTGATTCATTATTTTTTAAAGAAAGAAACAGCCTGCATGGCATCTTTGTGTTATTAAAGCATTGCAACATTTTCTTGTTACATTTCACCTGTTTGCGCTTTTTATCACTTTTTATTTTTTTCAGTTGTATTTTTAAAATGTGCCGTTAAAGAATGACCTGGGGGCCCCAAATGGCCCCCGGGCCGCACTTTGGACACCCCTGTCATATGGTGATAGGCTAGATATATGGCCTCCGTAAGGAAATTGACAATTGATGTGGAGGTCATACAGTGATGGGATGGCTGTATTGCCGCTGTAGGGTGATGGACCAATGGTTCCCTCTCTGGTAAACCTATCGTGATATTTCATTGAACAATAGATTACAATTGTATAAACCCAATTTGTCCATATATGTATATACAACATCAAAAGAGATGAGAAATACTGAACTACAAAAAAATTACTGAAATGACCTACAGTATATTTTAACCTGCAGCGGCCAAAGTGGACCTTAGTCTATGTGCAGTGAGGAGAACAAGTATTTAATAGACTGGTGGTTCTGTAAAATCTAAAACAAAACAAAAAATTACACATTTTATTATTTTCAAGTAACTTGCATTTTTTTTTCTCCACGGAATTGATCACCTAGTAACCTCTACTTCTCTGAAGTATCAAATATAAATTTCATGCAATAAGATGCAAATTAATTACTTTTAAAAAATTCATACAATGTGATTTTGCGGATTTTTGTTTTGGATTCTATCACTTACAATTGAAGTGTGCCTATAATGATATTACTAAAAATAATAATATAAGTAACAGACATCGAACTACAAAATCACCAATGTATAAATGATTTGTTCTCCTCATTCTATGATGGACAGTACCAATAATGAAAATAAATGTACCATGACCAAAATTGACTATATCTATAATCATTCTGTACAGTACTCCTTAACAAAAACATTTCACATCAAAGACAAAGGAACTGGACCAGTACTGAAGATGAAATCATCTTGACTGCAAGGAAATAGACAACTCACTTAGTCAACAATAACAAATAACAGATTTTTTTAATAGTAAGTGATACATAACATTGACTATCACGAAAAAGTTATTACTTTATATATCTCAGGATTATTTATGAAATGTACAATTAAGTATAAACTGTCAAACCAGTACTTATATTTTGTTTAAATATGTTTTTTTTTTTAAACTATTGCTTATTGAGATTTCTGCCCTACCTCCTTTCTCCACAAAGGAAGCACAGGCATGTGAGCACCCTTTGACAAAAGAGGAGGAAAATTCACAAAAAAGAGGAACATTTCCATCCGCATGTAGGGCTCCGACAAAAGCCCCGAAAATATTTTTTAAGAATCAATACTACATAGCACTGGGCCAATAAAACAATAATTATACATCGCAATACACATAATCATATCAATATTAAATGCTTTCGATAAAATATTGGAGCCAGCATGATTCGCTGCATGAGGTCACTCGCGCTTTGGGAACCCAGTAAACAGAAAACAGGAAGTGTCACTGAGCAATGGAAGTGACATGCTACAACAGACAATCAGTTAACAGTATTTACTGAGCAATGGAAGTGACACGCCAACAGCCAATCATGTAACAGTATCAACAACAAGTAAGCTAGCTCGATGATGATAATTATGCTAACTAGCAAGCCAAGCTTGTTTTGGTGTCCCTGTCCTGAAATTCAGTGCGGTGTTTAGGCAAGAGCAGCAGCAAGTACCAGCGGCCAAGGAGAGCGTTCCACAAATTTTGTTTGGATCCTATTTTTGGGATATTGTTTACTTAATTCATCCATGGAATTTTTGTTATTGTTGAACGCTCCGATCGGACAGGTTTTTACTGGACACATTTCCGATGAGTGTTGCTCTGAGAACCTACAAGTGTTTAGTTAATACTTGATTGCTGATAAGAAGTTAGCTCCGGATTTTTTGACACTCATCCTTGAACTCCCATCCTTAAACTACTTTTATTTATATTTATCATATTCTTATTTATATTTAATTGAAAAAAAAAACAAACGGAATTTATATTTTGACGTGAAACTGAATGTTTAAAAACTGTTAAGAAAGTACATATTGTGTAAATTTTTCTCAATAAAACTTGTTTATAAGATTTCAGTGTGTGTTCAAGTACTTCTTGAGCACATTCATCAATACTGTGATAACAATTGTAACCATGACATGAAATGTTCATTTTGTTACTCCCTAGTTTTGACACATGAGATTGTAGAGTGGATATTTACACTCTATGAACGTTTTGACCATAACTAAAAAGTAATAAAATGATGGCAACAAATTGTTTTCAGGGTCCACAAGTTCAGAACTTTTAATCCTGAAATCAGAGTGGATACAGATGTTGGGTTTTGGGCAACTTAATACATCAAATATTTGTATTTGTCATTAACATACTATTTACTGAAACAATGATTTGATGGCAAATAAAATAATGTTTAAATTAATGCTGTTTTTTTGGGTTTTGAAATTCACTAAATTTGCTAAAGATTAAACGTTTTGAACTTGTAGACCCATAGGGATGAGGTAATAAATGTCAAGCTTACCCATAGGCAGTGTTGCCGCCTGTTACAAGTCCCCCGTCACTTGATAGATTCAGCGCTGTAATATTATCATGTTCAGACAGTGGTTTCTGATCTACTGTAATGGTTTCAGACCCTGATGTTGAGTGTGATGGCTCACTGGCTTTCAACATATTTAAAAATAACTCCTGTGGAGTTTGGCAGCCTTTTGGTGACTGAGTCTGATCTTTTCCTAAAATATGTTCAACAGTTGCCCTATAAAATTTACTATCTGACCACTTTGCTAAAACAGAATCTCCTGTTTTAAGATCTAAGATCTGCACAGGAGCTTCATCTCTTGGCAAAATGTCTGCTCCTGTAAAGATTTTGCCGGTATAACCGTCCTCCCATCTGACAAATGCCAAACAATCTGAAAGAGAGAGTGCAAAAGAGAAAGTGTTTAAAATAGTTAATTTGAGTATAAAAAATTGGACTGGTATTTGTCATCTCATTTGGACATCAATGTTATGATTATTCCCTCTCCCCATCCCTATTTGCATTTTAAAGCAGATGCAGTAGGAAGAGCTTGCCCATCGCTGTCTTAGAGGTGTGTAGCCTCATTACAATTAGGGTATTGTTACCTAACTTCCTTGGGGCAACTTTCCCAAGGTGGTATTCTCAGCTGATATTTAAATACTACACAAACTAATAAAGTCCTTTTTCCAGTTTGTTAGCTACATGTACTGCAATTTGGCTTAACCGTAGTCCGCTTTGCCACACATACATAGAAACTTACCAGATTGCTTAATTGGGGGAGGAGAATTATGCAGGTCCTTCATTTTCTTTGTGGGAACTCTTAACCTCTTTCTTGTAGTCGTTTACTTTTGGTCCATGCTGTAAATGAAAAAATACATTTTGGATCACAAACTAAGGATAGGTTGATTGGCAACACTAAATTGACGCGTGTGTGAATGTTGTCTGTCGATCTAAGTTGACTTGTCCATGGTGTACCCCGCCTTTCGCCCGAGCGGAACTGGGATAGGACATAGCACCCCCACGACACGAAAGGGAAAAGCAGTAGAAAATATATGGATGGAACTATTATATAAATTGAAATTATTTACATATATGGGGTCACTCCATATGGATGGTAACTTTTAGGGTGAATCATATTTAACTTTTGTTAAAAACAAGTAAACAAAATTATAATTTATGATCGTTCTGGCTATAGTAAAAAAAAATCTTAAACCAGACAGTTTAATTCTTAGTTTAATTCGTATCTATTTTGATGTGCGGTGGGCTTGATGGCACCTTTTTATAATGGGGTACATTTTAGGAAAGTTATAGTATTTTTAACAAAAAGGTCATGAATATAATCTCGAGCCCCAATGACTTTGTATTGAAGAGGTTGACCATAATTAGTGCATTTTGACCAGGTTAACACAATCATAATTTTTTAAACATGTATCACAGGAAAACTATTCTTATATCATGTTGCTAGTCTTAACAAGACCTGACTGATAATACCGAATTCATTTAATGAATGTTTAACATTTTACACACATACCTACTTTATTTTCCTAAATATATACAGTTTATACAATCGATAGCATGATACAAAACATACTGTGCCTCTGCCAGCGAGTAAGCAAATATACTGCTGGTTTCAAAATGGCGGGGCAAATTAGTGAATCATTTAATACTTTTGGATGTAATCTCTTATTTATTGCAAATAGCCAGCCTTACCGATAAAATTCAACCCGGACCTCCTTTGTCGAGTGTCACTTTATCTACAACAGTATTATAAAAAACATTTTTAAGTTAAGCTCCCCAAATTAATATGCACTGTAGAATCCAATTGTGAAGGTCATTATGTATGCTAACATTACTTGTTGGGCAGACGCCATTATGGTTACCGCAGCCTCCTAAAGGACCGCTCCGTTGTCACAACAGTTAAATATTTTCATTTCACAACAGTTAAATATTTTCATTTCACAACATTACATGGTTGACCAACTAAAAAATATTAGCATACTTACCTCTCCAAGTCTCATGTCGCAAGCGTTGCGACTGTCGTTTCCAAAAACTTTCCCGCTTCTTCTTCTCTTTCTTCTTCGCTTTCTTCTTCTTCCTCGTTTTAGTTTAAGGTAGGCGCACAGACAAAGTTCAAATGTTACGCCACCTACTGTTTCCCCGCCTCTTCTTCTTCTTCTGACGTTAACTGACGGCAAACCACGCGTCATGTCCGCCGCCGTCTGATAGAAAGCGTAAATTTTCTAAATTTCCTTCCTTTGAAAGTTACTCATAGCCAAAAATGGCTATTTTCAGATGGTCATATAAGGAGAAAATCAACTTTATCTAAATTCTGAGATGTGGATCTCAACGACACTCTCGCGAGATTTGGCACGGCGCCCCATGAATCTGTCCAATCATATTTGCTCTACCTGAAAAACACGCATGCGCATTTAGTGGGCGGATGTGACTTGAAGAAACAATTCGGCACTGAAGGAATAACAACTGCAAGTAAGTAATACCATTTATTGTTTTTGTTTTGGTATTTAAATTACTTTAACATACACGAGTTAGTATTTTTTAAACTACTGTAACGTCACTGATTTACGGAAATATAGCTATAAATGCCGCATTCAACCTTGCTAGAAGCTATGAAAGTTACCTCCAGCGAGGCATCTCAAGTGATAAACTACACTTCATACATCCCATAGTGAAATAGCAATGATAGAAGTAAATGTTCAAAGAACATTTGAAGTTGAACAATATAAATTACTGAACATACACTGCTTCAACATAATATAGAGTTTTACATTTACAAGAAGTTCCACTGTATATTCCAGCAACCCTTGTCTGTATTTACATAGTATTGGAGTGTCGAAATGACAAAATGAAAACCTGGAAAACGATGGAGAAGAACTGGTAAAGAAGTCGACTCAAATAAATGATCAAGAAGGACTGTAAAGCTGGTAAGCAGACTGGCATAGTTGTGGTGCATTAAACTGGCAGCAGATATATGATATTTTATTTTTCTTCCTGCAGTCATGTCGTCCTGCAACCACCTATGTGAAGACTGATGAGCAATGGCTAAGTAAGTTACATGTATATGCGTTTTCTTTGTTTAAATGGATTAGTTCTGATTGAGATTTACAGACCAGATAGAAGGATAAAAAGCTGTCCACAGTTTGTCAGGAACAAGCATGGAAATATTGCTTTCTTTTACCCTGATTACAGTATGAAGAATGAAACTTGAAATATAAGTAATCTCAGCATGTGTAATTGATGTTTTTTGAATCTTTCACCTTCAAGTTAAGGCTGGTAGGTAACATCAGGTCATGATTAGGGATGTAACAATATCAACATTTCACTGTATGATATCGTCACAGTGTTAAAGCCACAATAAGATATTTTTACAAAAATGTCAAAGTCCAAAGACATGCACCTGGGGATAGGTTAATTGGCAACACTAAATGGTCCCTGGTGTGTGAATGTGAGTGTGAATGTTGTCTGTCTATCTGTGTTGGCCCTGCGATGAGGTGGGGACTTGTCCTGGGTGTACACCGCCTTCCGCCCGATTGTAGCTGAGATAGGCACCAGCACCCCCCGCGACTCCAAAGGGAATAAGCGGTAAAAAATGGATGGATGGATGGTGTTAAATGAAGTAGCAGGAATGTTTAGGATAAACACAATTACTATAATTGAACACAAACATAATGTTCATATGTTGTAGTCATATTTATTATTATAAACAGGTATTTCAGGTGCAAAGGAATGGTGCAGAATTCCAGAATTTCAAGTAACACACAAAAACAAACAAAAAACAAAACTTTCAAATATGTGTCTTTAAACTGACATTAACAGTAAACTTGCAGTGTAACTAATGTAGAACAATAATGTTTCTTTAGCCAAGAAACTATACTGTGTTTGTCTGGTATGTTTTTTTTTAATATAACTTGGTATTATTGTGGGTTTGATTACATTTTTAGCACATTCAACAATAATGCGATTATAATGCAAACAGTGATCATTTTGGTCACAGTAACGGTGATATGACATTTTGGTATTGTTACATCACTGCTGTTTAGTTTAGTGTTTTTTTTACTTTTAACTTCCTAAGAAACTGTCATTTGCAATGGAAATGTTAGTATTAGTTTGTAAAATACTGATTCTTAGGAATTAACTAATAATTTGACTTTTAATCATATAAATACCTCACAAATGGATATTGTCCCTTGCTTACGTCTTGGTTTCACATCAATGATATTTTCCAAATAATGGTTCTAAAATACAACTCATTCTAATATATTACTCATAGTCCCTAACTTATTGTAGACATTGTGGTGTGAAGTGTCGGCAAATTTCTTATTTTGTGCATGTCCACATTTCCTTTGGTGAGGTGCAACAGCTCTGGGCCGACTTGAAAATGGTCTGGATGAACGTGGCAAGCTTTACCTTGTATTATGCAGACTTTATTTAAGGTTAAACAAGCACGACAGTTATAGGCACAGAAATATTTCACAGCAACAATTCCTCGGATCACCGAAGCACAAACATTCCCGTCACTCCTGCACACTTCCACTTTTTCACCCCTATATAATGTCCCCTGTTTGAACTTTGTTGTCCCACACTACGCGGGTTATCATGGGAGATCGAGTTTACTTCTCAGATGAGCCCACTTAATATTGTCAGAAAAAAACACACCCACTGGAGTTCTCGTTTGATAGCGTCACACATCACGGCATTATTGTGAAAATTTTGAAACCAATGTAACGTAATATTTACAATAATGTTGCATCCCTCGTCAAGATCCTTTCTCATAGGTTTGGTTTGATGCTGTGTGTTTACTAAATCTTAGTCTTTTGAGTTTTTTGGTTCCTCTTCTTTGTGTCAGGGGATAGCAGCAGAATAACACTGAAGGAGGCGGTGCCTCCTGAAGGATCCCAAAACACTGCTCTTCAAATGGAACACATCCAACCTTCAGGTGACCGTGCAGGATGTACCACTCTGGAACATCAAGCCTCTCCCTACCTGCCAGGTACACCCACCGTCTTCTGTGTCTGACTATTGTTTTGTTGTGAATTTTGTCACGAAGCAAATCCTGCTAAAATATGACAAACTTTTGAGTGTAAGAATGTGAGCGATATGCTGAGATGTTATACGTTTTGCCTTTTGACAAAATGTTATAAAAAACCTTTAATGATTTGTATTCTATTTTAATTTCAGCACATGAAAATATTTCTACTTCTGACTATCAAAGACAATGGAAAAACATTTTCCAGAACAGCCCTCACAGATCCTCCTGATGGCCTAACAACTAAACTACATGTCGATGCTGAGTATGATTCATCTCAATCATTTGAGGAAGCTCTCCCTGATATAGGGGATTGGATGTACAATGACGGACATACGTTTTATGAAGGATTTGAAGATAGTTTGAGTGAGGAGTGTGCAGAAGAGTCAAATTTCAAGGACACAACAGACAAACCAATACATGACAATGCATCAGAAGCCATGGCAGAGTGCCTTCTGATCATCATGGGTTATGTAAACTGTCATAAAGTCACTGATAAGGCCCTAAGCGATATGCTCAAAATGTTCAAGTTGCTTTATCCCGATAGTCTGAACACAGACTGCTTAAACAGTGTGCAGAAGTTCAAAAACTTTTTTTATCCCACTCTGCATCATCGCTTATTATATTACATAAATCCTCCAGTAATTGTTTTGGGCCAATAGAAAGTAAACAAATAAAATGCCTGTTTTGTGGGACTAGTGTGTCAGAAGAAAGATTCTCATCCTTTTTTTTAAAGTATGTACAGATTGATTTCTTGTTTACCGTAGCACATTCATGTGCCAAATGGGCCCTTGTTCGTGAATTTAAACATGCAGGTTTTTCTTTGCTGCAAGATAGTGTAACATATGAGACATGCAGTTATGTTATTCCCCTATTGGAAACTTCTGCCAGTACAGTAGTATCCTTGGATGACATATTGGGTAAAGTTGTTTTCCTTGACTTCACATCTATGCTTGGCATTGTGTTTGCAGTTCATTTCCCCAACACACTTGAAAAGTTTTAGATAATTAAGAACTGAACTGGCCTAAGAAGCCACAAATCAATTTTTTGATCATTGTTATAAATGCTCTGAAAATACACACTGATGTGATGTTGCCGTGGATGCTGTAAAAGTCTGTAAATATGTACTGTATATGGAGTATCATTGTTGATTATGTTTTTGCATTGTGTGTAATATTTCAGTGGCCAATTTATTAAATTTACTTGTTTAATAAAACCACTGTCTTTTTTTAATGAATACATAGGCCTACTATGCTACTGTATTTTAATATTAGTCCTTATAATGGTGGTTGGAGAGCCAAATATCTTCTGAAGTGGTACCTTGTTAAAAGAGTTTGAGAACCACTGCTCTAGAAAGTTCACAAATGTTAAAAGCTCTTAAAAAGTGTCTTGTGATCATATCAGTATTGTTTGGGTTCAGTTTTAAATCTCACAATTGTAGTCACTGAGTTACTGTACATGGCGTGTGGATAAGAAATCAACAAATTAAGTAGAAAATTATTTAAACAAACCATTTAGATTACAGACCATTTATCCATATTGCCTGAATTAATTATTTTCTCCAAATGTTAGCGTGAGATAAACTGGAGTATGATTGAGGTATAATTAAACTGTGTCAATTAAAATGCATTTTTGAAATTATTTTTTCCAAGCCAGAAAACGGGTATATTACAACTCAAATAGTGAGCAGTGAGAGACAAAACCAAGTATATCTCTCACTCAGACATCATTGAGACATATTGAAACCAATGCTCATTGATTGTCTTTTTGCCGAAATAGCAAAGAGACATCTGAGAACTCAAACAGTGAGTAGTGAGAAATAAAACCATGTGCATCTCTCACTGAGTCATTATTGAGACATATTGGAGACCAGCTCATTCATCTCTCATTTTGGTCTTTGTTGAAATCGGAAAAAGAGATAACTGTTAGACAACTTTGAGATCTCTCACAGTGCTCACTGCGAGCCTTATTTCTCAGGAGCTACATTTGAAAAGAATGAGAAATCTACTTTGGTCTCGATTAGTGCTCTTTTATGTCTAGGAGATATATATAAGACATATATGAGATCTCATCTTCAATTTTGCTTTGCTATGGGCTAGCTCTAAGTTCATCAGGAGTACTGATGTTGTATAAAGCTGGGCCTGGATTTGGTTGCACATTGCCTGATAGCAGAAGTAAGAGCAATATAAAGATTTTCCGTTTCATATGGCAAGGTGACCTCATGACAACATTATTTGGCTTCACAATATCAAAATGAGTAATATCAGAAGGAGAAAACCATCTGTTTAGCACAGAAATACACCATAACTGAAGCTGGTTAGAATTATTTAGCACTGACCCACATGTGGATATCAATAACCTTTGTGTAAATGCTGTAGTTTCAAAGGACCAGGTGATTGTTATTGCGTTTGGTAGAGTTAAAGGTTGGTGGAGCACCTGGTCAGGTACCCCACTACAATTGCAGAAAACAAGTCCAGGAAAAAGCATTAATATTAAACAGAGAGCTTTTGTCAAAGTCATTGTTAAATTGTTTTACTACCTACCCAGGTCCAATAATCAAAGTTCAGATGTCCAAGCTACAAGAGTTGGAAGACCAAGCTAAGGCTAGCAGAGGCCCAGCTTTAGTCAGTCTGAGGCTAAGATGGATCCAGGCCGTGGAAGACAGAAGGCCAAGATGAAGCCAGTCGACTCAGACTGTAGGTAGTGGAAGGCCAAGCTGAGACTAGTATAGATCCAGACTGTGGCAGATGGAAGGCCAAAATTTCAGCTAGCAAAACATCTCCCGGCTTCTGCAGGTCAGAGGCCTCCAGGTTTCCAAATCCAACAAAAGCAGTCAGAAATACCACTTTTTGGAAGTAAGCCTTCAGTCATCAATTGTTACGCTTAAAACTAGTGCAATTTACTTAAATCGGCTAAAAAAAAGGGACTAAAACACATAGAAATTCAGACCACTTTGACAAGCAGACAAACAAAAGACAGTCCTGTCGGCCATCTTGGATTGGACATTCAACATTAACCCAATTTGGAAATCGGTCTGTCGTTATTTATATTTGTGGATTCACCTACTTTTGACGGAGGAAGAAGAAAGGCGGGTTTGCTGATTTTTGGAACGATTTTGCTTGAAGGACTCAGGTTAAAAAGGCATGAAAAAGAAAAAGGCAATTAGAAATATTATACATTATGTCCCATATAAGCTCATACACGACACATTCTACAGATAGTGTATAGAAAAAACCTAAATAGTGGAATAAAAGAGGTGAAAACATGTGAAATGGAACAAAGAAAAGTTGCATTGTTGAGTCTAATAAAGCTGCCATGCAGGTTGTTTTCTCTTTAAAGCTGTCATTGCTCAAAAATAATAATGAATCAAACTCAATGTTGTTACAAATTATTGAAACTAGTCATGGCTCCAATTACGTCACATACAAAATTTGACTTAAGAGTATTTTTATAGGATATTTAGTGTTTATCCTACAAAAAAAAGGGTTTTTGACTAATAGGGCAAAAAAAAAAAAAAAAAAAGGAATGAAGAAGCTGTCACGTACTTGCATGGCTGCTCTAGTTGTGACCCCAAGATGCAGGAGACAGGAGGACGACGTGCGGGTGAGAGTCTTTTAATTCCCACAGGGAGCACAAGGAGGTGCAGCAGGGAAGTGCACAGAAGCATAAGCAGCATACAGAAAAACCAAAGTAACGTTTCACAAAACAATCCTTGAGCCCTGACTGGAGGGCGAGGCAGGCATAAATCGAAGCCAGTTGATTAAAGTAAAAGTACCAATGATTGTCACACACACACTAGGTGTGGTGAGATTTTCCTCTGCATTTGACCCATCACCCTCACCCCATGACCAGGTGTGGCCAGGCTGCCAATCAGCGACAGGTGAGGAGGGAAAAGGACTCAGGGAGACAAGCAGGAAGTGGGACCAAAATAAGAGCGCTGACTAGGAGATAAACACAAACGCAAACGGACCGCGTGACACCTGACGTGACAGGTCGTCACAGAAACGAGGGATGGATCTGAAGTTTATCGAGGGACTTAAGTGTTGAAAGTAAAAATAAATGTTTGACTTATTTTTATGAGTGGGGCCCGTTTGGATCCTAATAATTTCAGTGGGACAAGTTTTAATTGTCATTGCTCAAAAAAAAATTATGAATTAAAATCGATGATGTTATGAATTATTGACATATTTAAGATTGCAATTACGTTTAGTAAAAACTATTATTTTGTGCTTTTGCCATAACAAAACAAGGTTTTGACAAAAATGGCGTAAATTATGAAAAAAAAAAGACTGATAAGGACGGATAAACCTGAAATTGATCAAGGGATTTAAGTGTTGAGTGAAAAAGTAAAAACATAAACAAAAATTACCTACTTCTACCATTTTTATGACTGAGACTCTTCCTGGTCCCCAAGAAAGCAGTGCGAGGCGAGTGGAGAAAAAAACGGATTTATTGACAGAGATGTGACACAATGTGATATTGATCATAAGCAGCGGCCTTTGAAAGAAAAGAAGAAATCCTCGTCATGACGTCAAGGCCATGAAACGTGCGATTTTACAGCCACCAACGTTTGATCTTGAAAGTCTTTTAACGGCCAAAGAAGAATACATGGAATAGCGTGAGGAGCAGTCGGACGAAGAACAAAGCACATCTCCATCTCATCTCCGAGTGTGATGACGTCCCTCAGCGATGGAGACATCTCCCTGTGTTCCAGTGCACAAAGCATCCTGGAGGAAGAAGACCACTCAGCACATTCCCGACAGAAGCAGGTGAATCCAAGTTGAACATCATCTTCACACAAGAACATTTGGAGGTGCAGACAGTCCATGTGAGCTTACTCAGCCTTCAGCCGCCTGCACGTTCTCGTCGAGCTCCACGCCGCCGTGGCGAGCTGCGGGACAAACGCAAACGGTGAAGGAAGAACATCCAGAAGGTGCCTCGTCACTCACATCAGATCTTTGAGGTGTGACTTGGAAACATGACGAGTCAGCACACTTGATGTCTCATTTGGCTGATCCTCATCATGAGGACTCCTGTCAAAAGTGAGATATGCCAGACTTTGTATTGCGTGTGCTCACAGGAGGGACTTTTATTGTGAAGGAGTCAGCTCCAGTTGGGCTTTTCCGGCTAAACTTGTAACAAAGGTCCACATCAGACCTCCATGTGAGTGACGCTTCACCACGGCTTTGTTTCTTGCGGCTCAAAGAAAAGATGTTTTACTTACCAGCTGGATCGTACTGGGCTGAAATGAAAGAGAAACAAGGTGAAGTGGACTTTTCCCCTCACGTCACGCCGTGTTTCTACGTGAGAGTGTGCGCTCTGTCTCTGTGGATCTTTGAGTGTTTGGCTGGAAGGCAACTAAAAGATGGCCGCACCTTTGCAGCCCGGATGAAAGCATCAACTCACGGCCTGGACCGAGTGCACCGAGAAGAAGAAGACAGAGGACATTGGCGTCCCTCACCTTGTCTGTTTCTGTGACGCCTGACCATGACCATGATGATGATGATGATGATGATGGCCGCCACAGCGAGGACCGCCGCCGTGGCAGCGAGGGCGACGCTCAAGTTGTCTGTGGAGAGCAAAAAAGCACAAGTGGAGTGACAAAGCATGAAGAGGAAACCTTCATGACTACTTTGCATGCAGACGTCAAGCGTTGTCATGGTGACATGGATCAATAATGGTGACAGGTGGACTTGTGATGGGAAACATCTCCAACTAAATGTGTCTTTCTCACCTTCATGGCTTGCGTTGCTCAGGATGCTTCTTCTCTCCAGCTTGGTGACCAAGTCCTCCTTGACGCCTGACAGCTGAAACACACATTCGTACTTGCCCTCCACGTCGGCCGTCACCTCCACTTTCAGCGCCACCGACATCTGGAAGGTTCCGTCGTGGTTGGGGAGTATCTCTCCGTGCTCCACGTCCTCGAAGATCTGCTCGCCGTCTTTCCTCCAAAACAGGTCGGCACCGTCGGGGTAGAAACCTGTCGCCATGCAGCTGACCGGAGAGGACGGCGTCTTCTGGAGCAGGAACACCTCTGGAAGCTCTGCACAGGAAGTGATGTCACGTGTGAACACAGGACAACGTGGGGAGAAGGTGTGGATGGAGAGAAGGTGGGGATGGAGGTAAAGATGGAGAGAAGGTGTGGATGGAGAGAAGGTGTGGATGGAGAGAAGGTGTGAATGGAGAGAAGGTGTGAATGGAGGTAAAGATGAGAAGATGTGGATGGAGAGAATATGGAGAAAAGGTGTGGATGGAGGCAAAGATGGAGAGAATGTAATAACGGAGGTAAAGATGGAGAGAAAGTGAGAACAGAGGTAAATATGGAGAGAACGTGTGGATGGAGGTAAAGATGGAGAAAAGATGAGAACAGAGGTAAAGATGGAGTGAAGGTGTCGATGGAAAGAAGGTGTCAATGGAGGTAAAGACGGAGAAAATGGAGGTACAGAGAGAAGATGAGAACGGAGGTAAAGATGGAGAGAAGATGAGAACGGAGGTAAAGATGGAGAGAAGATGAGAACAGAGGTAAAGATGGAGAGAAGGTGTGGAGGGAGGTAAAGATGGAGAGAAGTTGAGAATGAGGTAAAGATGGAGAAAAGGAGAGAATGAGATAAAGATGGAAAGTAAGAGTGGACAGCGGTAAAGATGGAGAGAAGGTGAGGATGGAGGTAAAGATGGAGGGAAAAGGAGAGAACGGAGGTAAAGATGGAGAGAAGGTGAGAATGAGGTAAAGATGGAGAGAATGAGGTAAAGATGGAGAGAAAGTGTAGATGGAGGTAAAGATGGAGAGTAAGAGTGGACGGAGGTAAAGATGGAGAGAAAGTGAGGATGGAGGTAAAAATGGAGGGAAAAGGAGAGAACGGAGGTAAATATGGAGAGAAGGTGTGGATGGAGGTAAAAATGGAGAGAAGGTGAGAATGAGGTAAAGATGGAGAGAAAGTGTAGATGGAGGTAAAGATGGAGAGTAAGAGTGGACAGAGGTAAAGATGGAGAGAAATTGAGGATGGAGGGAAAAGGAGAGAACGGAGGTAAATATGGAGAGAAGGTGTGGATGGAGGTAAAGATGGAGAGAAGGTAAGAATGAGGTAAAGATGGAGAGAGTGAGGTAAAGATGGAGAGAAGGAGAGAATGAGATAAAGATGGAGAGAAAGTAAGAATGAGGTAAAGATGGAGAGAATGAGGTAAAGATGGAGAGAAGGAGAGAATGAGATAAAGATGGAGAGAAAGTGTAGATGGAGGTAAAGAAGGACAGTAAGAGTGGACAGAGGTAAAGATGGAGAGAAAGTGAGGATGGAGGTAAAAATGGAGGGAAAAGGAGAGAACGGAGGTAAATATGGAGAGAAGGTAAGAATGAGGTAAAGATGGAGAGAATGAGGTAAAGATAGAGAGAAGGAGAGAATGAGATACAGATGGAGAGTAAGAGTGGACAGCGGTAAAGATGAAGAGAACCTGAGGATGGAGGTAAAGATGGAGGGAAAAGGAGAGAACGGAGGTAAATATGGAGAGAAGGTAAAGATGGAGAGAAGGTAAGAATGAGGTAAAGATGCAAGAGAAGGAGAGAATGAGATAAAGATGGAGAGAAGGTGAGGATGGAGGTAAAGATGGAGAGAAGATGAGAACACAGGTTAGGATGGAGAGAATGTGAGGATGGAGGTAAAGATGGAGAGAATGAGAGAATGAGGTGAAGAGTATAAAGAGACAGGGTGTAATGTCAGTAATGTTCCTATAGGGGGAGTGCTAACAAGTTAAAAGGTGAAAGTACATGTTGTGTTTCTACCTGTTCTCATTAGGACCTCCTTCCCATTGTTCACATGCTTCTTCAAGTAAGAAGGACATATCTCAGTGTAGTAAAACTTCTTGTCATCTAGTAGATGTTTGTCCTGGTCCCACTTGAGTTTGGTGGGGAAAGCTTGTTGTTTTGCTGCAGTAAATGTCCATGTCTTCATGTCCAACGATATGAAATCTTCTCCATCATAACCTTCCTGACGCCAACCTTTAACTTCATCAGTCTCATCATTCCATTCACATCCAGACATCAACTGGAGAATGTGAACACCTGAGACACACACAGTGTTGTAAAGCAGAGTGACACACACACACACACACACACAGACACACACACAGACACACACACAGACACACACACACACACACACACACACACACACACACACACACACACACACACACACACACACACACACACACACAGTATTAGTGTAGGTTATTATGGGATGGACAGAGACAAGTATCAGTGCAGTAATGTGTGTTTACTACAGTATAAAAAGAGTACATCAAATACATTTAAGTAGTAGAAAGTTCAACATAAACAAACCTCCAGTTTGGTTGAAACGCTTCTTAAAAACTTCAAGGTTGTGTTTGCCAGTCAACTCACTAACAACATTGATCTCTGTTTCTCTCTGCCAGTATTTTGGATCCTCTGCTGTGATTTTGTTCATCCAGTCCTGTTTGGCTTCTGCTTTCCTGCTGTTGCTGTCATAGTGAGAAATCTGAACTCCATCAACATAACCAACACTCACATACTCTGGGAAGTTTGGAACTTGAGAGGACGCAGTGTGGAAATACTGCAGCGTGTGAATCACTGAAAGAAGAAAACAACAACAGGATGACTTTTTATTATTTTGTTTCATGTTCAACAATCTTGCACTGTGAATATTTTAGCTCCTTCCGTCTTCAGTCGGGTCTTAAAGTGAACATCAAACACTGCTAGATATCACAGTCAAGACTCACATGTTCTATGACAAATACAACATATTAATAATATTACTAACATCTGTTGACAGTTTGAACATTTTGAAAATAAACATATATTTTCTGCAATGGAGGCTGAATAAAAAGTACAACAGAGTTGAACACAACCTGTTCTGCCCATTTGATGTCGACTCTTACTGACATCTTGTGGCGGGGTGATGTTACTACACTTGATTAGTTTCTGACACTTCCGTGTTTGAAGATTCGTGTTCGTTCTTACAAGCCTTGGAAAAAATAAGTCTTTGAATAAGAAACACTAAAGTCAAAATAAATAAAGAGCTTAAATGGATTTCTCTGCTTCTGTAACCTTCTTGGAACATTATGAATTTTTACTGGGAAAAAGGGAAAACAATAAAATATGTTTAAAAAGAACCAGGATTAATGAATAAAGCTCCTAAATAATACAACAATAATTAATCAATAAGTAACAGAAACTATCAGAAGTCAACTAAGTGAAGGCACAAAGAGGATTTATGAATAAAATATTAATAAACTTGTAAAAAGGACTTACCAGGCGTCACGCTGTGCATTTGCACGACCAGAAGAAAGAATAAAAACAAGTTCATGATGTCAGCGCGAAACAAAAAGATGTTTGCCACTTTTAATCCCGCAGAGAAAGACAAAAGTGACGAACACTCGCTTGACTCGCAAACAGGAAAAATGAACCAGGAACTGTCGAGGCTCTTTTTATAATACTCCACCTGAGCCAATGAGGAGTCAGCATTCTGTGACGTCACAGTGAGGAGAGAAAACGAAACGCTATTCTGCACAGAAAAGTGGCAGCAGTCAACTGACAAGAAGTCTTCTACTGGACTCACTAGAGAGCGCCCCTTGTGGCCACGTCAGGTAAATGCTTGTGTGGCTTTTCTGGGAAATCACGTGACTTGACAACAAAAAGGTTTGTCAAGTTGGCCGCCAAACTTGGAAAGAAAAGAAAGAAAGAGGAATGAAGGTGAGATTGAGAGTTAAAAGTAATGACAGGGCTGGAACATCCGATCAGTGATCGTATTGTAGTCCTCTCAAGAAAGCATCAATACAAATAATGATTGATAGACATAAAGTCGCTACACCGCAGGACATCCTCACTTCTTTTTATTTCACGTCTTAACTTTCACCTCCGTTATGTCTCCCAAGCGTGAGGCGTCCCACCTCCGGTAACGGGACACGCATCTGCCTCGCATGGGTTCGATTCCCGGCCAGGGTTGCATCAGGAAGTTTCATCCTGAGTAAAAAAGTCAGCAGAAAGCCTTCATGAGATGGACTCGCTGTGGCCAAAGTGCTGAACGTGGGGGAAAAGTGTGAGGCAGACGCTTCTGCTGGCAGAATATCAAAGAAAGTGAAAGTACAAGTAGACACGGTAAAGCCAAACATTGAACTCGATGGTGATCATTTTTATTTTTATTTTGTCGTACCTGTCAAAGGTGAACACACTTATCCACGTAGGTGAGTAGTAACGAGTTACATTTACTTAGATAAGAAACACAACTTTTACTTTGCTATATAACATATTCAATATATGTATAAAAATATACATTTAGGTCTCCACTCAGGCTTCATCCCAGGGACCCCAAAGGATTTTGTTCAAAAAAATATTTAAAATGTGTCATTATTTTGTATTATTATTATTCCAGGTTTAAATCTGTAGATCAACATTAGGTCTATCTGTCAATATAACCTTTTCAAAGATTTAAGTTGTATGCCCTTTTTGTCAAAGAAAACCGTCTTTTGTTATGGAAAAAAACACAAAATATGCAATAGTTTCCCCCAATAGAATTTTAAAGTGGAATATTTGAGAGTATATAATAATTGGAGGCTTAAAAATTTCAACAAATAAAAATATTGATTTTAATGTATTATTTTGGGCTTCACGGTGGCAGAGGGGTTAGTGCGTCTGCCTCACAATACTAAGGTCCTGCAGTCCTGGGTTCAAATCCAGGCTCGGGATCTTTCTGTGTGGAGTTTGCATGTTCTCCCCGTGAATGCGTGGGTTCCCTCCGGGTACTCCGGCTTCCTCCCACTTCCAAAAACATGCACCTGGGGATAGGTTGATTGGCAACACTAAATTGGCCCTAGTGTGTGAATGTGAGTGTGAATGTTGTCTGTCTATCTGTGTTGGCCCTGCGATGAGGGGGCGACTTGTCCAGGGTGTACCCCGCCTTCCGCCCGATTGTAGCTGAGATAGGCGCCAGCGCCCCCCGCGACCCCAAAAGGGAATAAGCGGTAGAAAATGGATGGATGGATGTATTTTTTTTTTTTTTTTTAGCAATGACACACAAAAAAATCCTACTGAAATTATTGGGGATCCAAAAGTGTCCTACTTATTAGAAATAAAAAAATATATTTTTTCTTACAGTTTACTTTAAACACAATCGTCTTCATATCAACTTCAGATCCATCAATCAATTATATGTATATATATATATATATATATATATATACATATATATATATATATATATAAGCAGACCCAACTGCTCTTGGGAAGAAAACATATACGAGGCTCTTATCACTGATAAAGAGTTTGGAGCAACTGAGCTTAAGGAGGTATTTATCACAGAGATACATTTTTTATGATTTGGGCTCAGAGATAGCAAAGTATCTATAAGAGTTTCCGGAGGACGATTTGGGAAGTGTGGGAACTGGGCGTGATAAATAATTATATTCGCATTTCCTCCCAGTATTGTGGGAGTTTTAATGATCAGCATATATTTTGCATGTTAATGAAGACAGAGACCCAAAATTGCACGCCTTATTCTGCTCACTTAAGAGACACAATCCACTTTGCACAGGTTTAGTAGATCAGCTCTGCGTGTGCTATCGGGTTTGCACGTCTTTTAGTACACGCAAACCTTTAATAAATCAGGCCCTATGAGTCCAACTCCATCCTGGAGACGAGGATTGCACTTTGTCAGGCCTCTACCTTCACACCTGTGCAACTTGGGTGTGCCACCTGAAGACTAAGCACAAAATAACCACAAGAAGGTGCCAATCTCTCAGGAGGGGAAGTACAAATTATTAATTAATCCAAGATGGCGGAATAGAGCATGTCGAAAAACTGAAGCTCCCCTGCATGCTCTAAAACAGGGGTGCCCATTACGTCGATCGCGATCGACTGGTGGATCTCGGAGGGTGTGTCAGTCGATCTCAAGCCAGGCATTAAAAAATAGACATAAAAATGAGCAATCATCAATCATACCAAGACTTCACTTTCGTCAGTTGTTTGACATTCTCGGCACCCGAGGATCTTGTGAGATGACGCTGGCTGCTGCGAGCTCATATTTAAGAAAGAAATCACTAACAGGGCGGACGCAGAGAAACACATTTTATTTCTAGAGACTCCGTACCTACTGTCAAAACTCTAAAGACCGACTGCACAGTTCCTGTCTTCACCATAAAAGACCTGTTTCATCCTGCCTGTGCTAACAAAATAAGAGTCTCAGAAAGCTAGCGTGCACAAGCTAGCAAGCTACGGAGTTTGATGCCAATGTATTTCTCCCCCGCCCTCAGCGACCGCTTTCTCACTTGCTTGCCCACCCGCACACTCACTGACGTCACTCACCTGCTGCCAGACATTAAAGGGCCACACACATATGCTACTCTCATAACAAAGTGTTTAAAAACGAGTATGCAAGTTGGACAAATGAGATGCCAAATCCAACCACTTTCATGTGGTATTGGACAGAAAGGAGGACTTTTTTTTTCCTCCATTTGAAAATGTGGACGTTATCAGCACTACAATATCGCTAAAATTCGCTCCATTCTGTCCACTAAAGACGCTGAGATCATTATCCATGCGTTTGTTACGTCTCGCCTCGATTACTGTAACGTATTATTTTCGGGTCTCCCCATGTCTAGCATTAAAAGATTAGAGTTGGTACAAAATGCGGCTGCTAGACTTTTGACAAGAACAAGAAAGTTTGATCACATTACGCCTGTACTGGCTCACCTGCACTGGCTTCCTGTGCACTTAAGATGTGACTTTAAGGTTTTACTACTTACGTATAAAATACTACACGGTCTAGCTCCAGCCTATCTTGCCGATTGTATTGTACCATATGTCCCGGCAAGAAATCTGCGTTCAAAGGACTCCGGCTTATTAGTGATTCCCAAAGCCCAAAAAAAGTCTGCGGGCTATAGAGCGTTTTCATTTCGGGCTCCAGTACTCTCGAATGCCCTCCCGGTAACAGTTCGAGATGCTACCTCAGTAGAAGCATTTAAGTCTCACCTTAAAACTCATTTGTATACTCTAGCTTTTAAATAGACTCCCTCTTTAGACCAGTTGATCTGCCGTTTCTTTTCTTTTTCTTCTATGTCCCACTCTCCTTTGTGGAGGGAGTCCGGTCCGATCCGGTGGCCATGTACTGCTCGCCTGTGCATCGGCTGGGGACATCTCTGCGCTGCTGATCAGCCTCCGCTTGGGATGGTTTCCTGCTGGCTCCGCTGTGAACGGGACTCTCGCTGCTGTGTTGGATCCGCTTTGGACTGGACTCTCGAGACTGTGTTGGATCCATTATGGATTGATCTTTCACAGTATCATGTTCCCATATGTTCTCATAGTCATCAGTATCATCAGTATCACAGTATCATGTTCTCATAGTCACCAGTATCATCAGTATCACAGTATCATGTTCTCATAGTCATCATTGTCACCGACGTCCCACTGGGTGTGAGTTTTCCTTGCCCTTATGTGGGCCTACCGAGGATGTCGTAGTGGTTTGTGCAGCCCTTTGAGACACTAGTGATTTAGGGCTATATAAGTAAACATTGATTGATTGATTGATTGATACTGTCTAATTCCAATCAATGCAAGTCATCAGAATCAAATACACCAACTTATATTCTTGTCTTCATGAAAGAAAGGAATCTATGTGTGTTAAACATGCTTGTATTATCATTAAACACCATTAACTTGTTAACAAAAATGTCTCTTTCATGATTAAATAAATATAAATTATAAATAGGAATGAGGTAGATCTCCTCGACTTGGTCAATTGAAAAGTAGCTCGCCTGCAGAAAAAGTGTGAGCGCCCCTGCTCTAAAAAAACCCTAAAAGAATCTCTATGCTACTTTGATTTCTGCCATAACTTTTTGTCTTTCATTAACAACACTTTGTCATTTTTCGCACACCCGCTACAAAAGTTCAAGTTCAATGAAAAAGGCAACAAAGGACTCGGGATCGTCCTCGTCTCAAACACCTGTCGTCACTGAGGCCTATCTTGAGACTTTACTCAGGAAATGTTTTAATGAGGCTGAGGATAGATCCCAAAAGCGATTGGAGGAACAACTTGGCTCAATTCATGACACTTTAGCCATGCACGCTGCCGACATTGAAACTGTCCGCAATGAGGTGTCTTCAATTAAATCACGAGTCCATAGCAATGAGGAAGCTGTGCTCAATTTCTCCAAAACGCTCACGCAGATTGAGAAAAAAAATGACAGATCTCGAGGGAGAATATTAGAATCATTAACATCAAGGAAGGCGAAGAAGGAAATAAGTAATGTTCTCAAATTAATTAAACCTAATGAAGTTGATCTATTTTGTTGGAACCCATATTGACGATCAGATAATAATTTGTGCTTTTCACTGAAGCCACGAAGTCTATTATCGAATAATTTTTCCAATATTTTTGATAACTGTGGCAGAAGGGAGACGGGCCGGTAATTAGTGAAGTGATGTTTGTCTCCAGATTTGAAGATGGGGATGACTTTCGATAGTTTCATTTGTGAAGGAAATTGTCCAAGTCGAAAAGATAAATTGCAGATGTGTGTGAATGGTTTGATGATTTCTTCCGCTACGTTCCGGACTGTCCTCATGTCGAGGTCATGGACGTCACGTGATGTTTTGTTCTTGCTTTTCTGAATGACCTCCAAGACTTCCTTTTCGACAGTCGGAGTAAGGAACATCGAATAAGGATTTTTTTCAATAAATTCCATGGGCTGTTCATCATCAATTGGTATTTTTTTTGCCAGCTTAGGCCCAATATTAACAAAAAACATATCGAAGCCGTCAGCAATCATTTTCTTGTCAGTTATGATTAGGTCGTTCTCAACAAAAAACTCCGGATAACAAGGACTATTTGAACCATGCCCAATAATTGTATTTAATACCTTCCAAATTCCCTTTATATCCTTTTTCTTTTGGATTGATAGTTTGGTGGTGTATTATTTCCTGCTTGCTCTTAATATGCTGGTTAATTTATTTTTATATGTTTTGTACTTTTGTTCTGTTTCTATGGTTTGTTGCCTAAAAAAAAGTCCTATATAAATAATTTTTCTTTTTGCAAGCGTTCGCAAGCCCTTTGGTTATCCACGGAGTTTTTTTTGGAGTTACTTATAGTGCATTTTTTGATGGGGCAGTGTGTATCATAAAGTGAGAAAAAAATGTCATGAAATAAATTATAAGCTGCATTTATATCTGACGTTTGAAAAACAGAATCCCAGTTTTGTTTCGCTAAATCATTTTTAAGTGCTGTTAATGATTGTTCTGTTGTGGCTCTTTGATAATATTCACTATTTACAGGTTTGGATGTTTTGCAGTTATTATTGTACACCATGAACACCGGTAAATGATCACGGACGTCACTCACTAACAAGCCTCCAGTTACAGTCTGATCCACAATGTTACAGAATATGTTGTCAATAAGTGTGGTGCTGTGTGTTGGGATTCTTAGCTGTCTTAGCTGTCCGCCAACATCCCCAAGTGGTTCCCTGCCCTGGCTGCTAATCCTCCGGAGCTCATGCAGGCCCATCGCATCGGCCCCCCGCGCCAATCTGCCCGTCCCAGGACGATGATAGTGAGGTGTCTGCGGTACACGGATAAGGATCGCATCCTGAACGAGGCTAGGAAACATCCTCTTCAGCTCTCCGGGAACTCCGTTCGCTTTGCCTCGGACTCCAGTGACGCGACAGCCAAGCTGAGACGACCCTGCTACTCCACGATGTACAGAGCTCGAAAAGCTGGCTTTGAAGCTTTTCTCATATATCCAGCAACTATCAAACTCTCCAAAGGCTCCCAACAACACTTTTTGGACAATCCAGCAGATGCTGCAAAGTTTATCTCCGCAGCCTCGTAAACTCCGCTAAACGTTGGTGTACCCACACAGAGACATGGACATACGACACTTGGTAAGACTATTTTGGTCAGATTTTTTCTTCAGTGAGTCTTTTTCGTCGTGCATCTATGACTTTTTAGTCGTTGTGCATCTGTGCTGGAGACAGGCATGGACCTGTTTACTTCCTGAGTCGTTGTCGCGTCATGTTGCCACGGGACTGTTTTTTCTTTTTTTCTGTTTTCTTTTCCGAACCTCACTGAGAAAATGGTGCGATGAATGGGAATTATCTAGGAAATTCCATCCATCCATCATCTTCCGCTTATCCGAGGTCGGGTCGCGGGGGCAGCAGCATAAGCAGTGAAGCCCAGACTTCCCTATCTCCAGCCACTTCGTCTAGCTCTTCCCGGGGGATCCCGAGGCGTTCCCAGGCCAGCCGGGAGACATAGTCTTCCCAACGTGTCCTGGGTCTTCCCCGTGGCCTCTTACCAGCTGGACGTGCCCTAAACACATCCCTAGGGAGGCGTTCGGGTGGCATCTTGACCAGATGCCCGAACCACCTCATCTGGCTCCTCTCGATGTGAAGGAGCAGCGGCTTTACTTTGAGTTCCTCCCGGATGGCAGAGCTTCTCACCCTATCTCTAAGGGAAAGCCCCAAACTCATTTCGGCCGCTTGTACCCGTGATCTTATCCTTTCGGTCATGACCCAAAGCTCATGACCATAGGTGAGGATGGAAACGTAGATCGACCGGTAAATTGAGAGCTTTGCCTTCCGGCTCAGCTCCTTCTTCACCACAACGGATCGCTACAACGTCCGCATTACTGAAGACGCCGCACCGTTCCGCCTGTCGATCCCACGATCCACTCTTCCCCCACTCGTGAACAAGACTCCTAGGTACTTGAACTCCTCCACTTGGGGCAGGGTCTCCTCCCCAACCCGGAGATGGCATTCCACCCTTTTCCGGGCGAGAACCATGGACTCGGACTTGGAGGTGCTGATTCTCATTCCGGTCGCTTCACACTCGGCTGCGAACCGATCCAGCGAGAGCTGAAGATCCCGGTCAGATGAAGCCATCAGGACTACATCATCTGCAAAAAGTAGAGACCTAATCCCATGGCCACCAAACCGGAACCCCACAACGCCTTGACTGCGCCTAGAAATTCTGTCCATAAAAGTTATGAACAGAATCGGTGACAAAGGACAGCCTTGGCGGAGTCCAACCCTCACTGGAAAAACGTGTCCGACTTACTGCCAGCAATGCGGACCATCTAGGAAATTATTTTTCAATTTTGAAGTTGTTCCATATTAAATATGTGATACTTGCCACACCTCATACATATGTGTGTATATATATTTGTATGTATATATATAAATATGTGTGTGTGTGTATGTATATGTATATATTTTGTTAATATTACTTCTTTGGTTTTTTACTTTTGTGATCGGATATTTAGAAGCTCTTGGGGGGAGCTATTTGTTTTCCCATGTTTATTTTATTGCCTGCAATTTGTGAGTGTATGTTTCTGTGTGTGTGGATGAGCTATTGTTTATGTGTTTGTTTAAATGGTGGAGTTGTTGTGTGCATGTTTGTGTTGTGTGTCTGTGGCCCACAGTCCTTGACCATATGCCCCTCGTCTCTTGTTCATGTTTCATGAACAAAGTAATCATTTATCTGACCATGATCACACACCCTCTTCCTTTTTTCATGTCCCTGAGATAACTCGATATGCATAGTTCTGATAGTGAATTCTCCTCTGAAATAGAGGAAAATGAAGATTTGATAAACTCCCAAAATTTGGAATCAACCTATTTCTCAGATCACAGCAACTACAAATCACAAAGATTTATGAGTGGATTGGATCCAGATAGAAATGCTCCTCAAAACACCAACAATGATTGTTTATATTATACTGATGTTACATTTGATAAAACATTTATGCAAGATGATAATATATCACTGGTACATTTTAATAGCAGGAGTCTATACTCTCATTTGGATGATATCCAGGACTATTTGAGTCATTTTAAATCTCCATTTAATATTATAGGTATTTCAGAGACATGGATGAATGAGAATACATGCAATGAGTTTGAATTAAATGGGTATGAAATGTTTTGCACCAAGGTTTTACTACTTACGTATAAAATACTACACGGTCTAGCTCCATCCTATCTTGCCGATTGTATTGTACCATATGTCCCGGCAAGAAATCTGCGTTCAAAGGACTCCGGCTTATTAGTGACTCCCAAAGCCCAAAAAAAGTCTGCGGGCGATAGAGCGTTTTCCGTTCGGGCTCCAGTACTCTGGAATGCCCTCCCGGTAACAGTTCGAGATGCCACCTCAGTAGAAGCATTTAAGTCTCACCTTAAAACTCATTTGTATACTCTAGCCTTTAAATAGACTCCCTTTTTAGACCAGTTGATCTGCCGTTTCTTTTCTTTTTCTTCTATGTCCCACTCTCCTTTGTGGAGGGGGTCCGGTCCGATCCGGTGGCCATGTACTGCTTGCCTGTGTATCGGCTGGGGACATCTCTGCGCTGCTGATCTGCCTCCGCTTGGGATGGTTTCCTGCTGGCTCCGCTGTGAACAGGACTCTCGCTGGCAGAGCTTCTCACCCTAAGGGAGAGCCCCAAACTCATTGGGCCGCTCGTACCTGTGATCTTATCCTTTCGGTCATGACCCAAAGCTCATGACCATAGGTGAGGATGGGAACGTAGATCAAACGGTAAATTGAGAGCTTTGCCTTCCGGCTCAGCTCCTTCTTCACCACAACGGATCGATACAACGTCCGCATTACTGAAGACGCCGCACCGATCCGCCTGTCGATCCCACGATCCACTCTTCCCTCACTCGTGAACAAGACTCCTAGGTACTTGAACTCTTCCACTTGGGGTAGGGTCTCCTCCCCAACCCGGAGATGGCCCTCCACACTTTTCCGGGAGAGAACCATGGACTCGGACTTGGAGGTGCTGATTCTCATTCCGGTCGCTTCACACTCGGCTGCGAACCATCCAGCGACAGCTGAAGATCCCGGTCAGATGAAGCCATCAGGACCACATCATCTGCAAAAAGCAGAAACCTAATCCTGCGGTTACCAAACCGGAACCCCTCAACACCTTGACTGCGCCTAGAAATTCTGTCCATAAAAGTTAAGAACAGAATCGGTGACAAAGGACAGCCTTGGCGGAGTCCAACTCTCACTGGGAATGTGTTCGACTTACTGCCGGCAATGCGGACCAAACTCTGGCACTGATCATACAGGGAGCGGACCGCCACAATAAGACAGTCCGATACCCCATACTCTCTGAGCACTCCCCACAGGACTTCCCGAGGGACACGGTCGAATGCCTTCTCCAAGTCCACATTTTATGAACTTAAAGCAACTTAAACTGAACGATGTGATCCATTTTAAAACTGTTCAAATTATGTTTAGGGCATCCCAAAACTCTCTACCATCCAATATACAGAACCTATTCCATGACAGAGATGATCACCATAGTTACAGTTTAACAGGAAACAACAAATTATATTTGCCTAAATTTAGAACCACTTTAAAATCAATGTGCATTTCAGTGCGTGGAGTCAGTCTGTGGAACAACTTGGGGGACGAGTTGAAAACGTGTTCTAGCACGATTCAATTTAAAACACTGTTTAAAAAAGACGTTCGATGAGGAAAGAGAGTGATGCCCTCAGCGCAGAGCGATGGAAGAGAGGTGTATGGTTGGAGAGTGTGTGTGTGTATGCATGTGTGTGTTTTGTCTCGTCTTGCCTTGTCTCATGGTATTGTTCGTGTACAGGAGCTTTTCTTGTTTTGTTTATAGAGTATTGTTTTTGTATTGTATTGTTTATGTCAAATGTGGAATGAGTGAGAGGGGTTGGGCTCTTATAAGCAGCTGCTTCATCCAACCCCTTTTCAAGCCTTGCATAAATATCTTTGCCAACATGTAGAAAAAACAAAAACTGTGTTTAGTTGTACTGTGCAGGTTTGAAATGAATATTTCAATTCAATTAAAAAATATAAAAGTTTACATATGTCCCGGCAAGAAATCTGCGTTCAAAGGACTCCGGCTTATTAGTGATTCCCAAAGCCCAAAAAAAGTCTGCGGGCTATAGAGCGTTTTCCGTTCGGGCTCCAGTACTCTGGAATGCCCTCCCGGTAACAGTTCGAGATGCCACCTCAGTAGAAGCATTTAAGTCTCACCTTAAAACTCATTTGTATACTCTAGCCTTTAAATAGACTCCCTTTTTAGACCAGTTGATCTGCCGTTTCTTTTCTTTTTCTTCTATGTCCCACTCTCCTTTGTGGAGGGGGTCCGGTCCGATCCGGTGGCCATGTACTGCTCGCCTGTGTATCGGCTGGGGACATCTCTGCGCTGCTGATCCGCCTCCGCTTGTGATGGTTTCCTGCTGGCTCCGCTGTGAACAGGACTCTCGCTGCTGTGTTGGATCCGCTTTGGACTGGACTCTCGCGACTGTGTTGGATCCATTATGGATTGAACTTTCACAGTATCATGTTAGACCCGCTCGACATCCATTGCTTTCCTCCTCTCCAAGGTTCTCATAGTCATCATTGTCACCGACGTCCCACTGGGTGTGAGTTTTCCTTGCCCTTATGTGGGCCTACCGAGGATGTCGTGGTGGTTTGTGCAGCCCTTTGAGACACTAGTGATTTAGGGCTATATAAGTAAACATTGATTGATTGATTGAAGAGAGGAGGAGGTGTGGCTCTATGTGGACAAAAATATAAACTGTAGTATTGTAAAGGATATGTGTTTAGCTGTTGAGGAACTCTTTGAATGCGTCACTGTGGAATTATCATTTTCAAATAGGAAACACATTATTGTAACCTGCATTTATAGAACACCAGGATCCCACTTGAAAATATTTATCGAATGGATGGAAAAATTATTTAAGAGGAACAAAAAATATATAGTATGCGGTGACTTTAATATCAACCTTTTGAATCCTAATAAACACAAACGCACAGCAGAATTTGTTGACAGCGTGTTCTCCATGGGCTTATTCCCACTGATTACACGACCCACAAGAATCCCAACACACAGCACCACACTTATTGACAACATATTCTGTAACATTGTGGATCAGACTGTAACTGGAGGCTTGTTAGTGAGTGACGTCCGTGATCATTTACCGGTGTTCATGGTGTACAATAATAACTGCAAAACATCCAAACCTGTAAATAGTGAATATTATCAAAGAGCCACAACAGAACAATCATTAACAGCACTTAAAAATGATTTAGCGAAACAAAACTGGGATTCGGTTTTTCAAACGTCAGATATAAATGCAGCTTATAATTTGAAGTGAAGTGAATTATATTTATATAGCGCTTTTTCTCTAGTGACTCAAAGCGCTTTACATAGTGAAACCCAATATCTAAGTTACATTTAAACCAGTGTGGGTGGCACTGGGAGCAGGTGGGTAAAGTGTCTTGCCCAAGGACACAACGGCAGTGACTAGGATGGCGGAAGTGGGAATCGAACCTGCAACCCTCAAGTTGCTGGCACGGCCACTCTACCAACCGAGCTATGCCGCCATTTTTTTCTCACTTTATGATACACACTGCCCCATCAAAAAATGCACTATAAGTAACTCCAAAAAAAACTTCGTGGATAACCAAAGGGCTTGCGAACGCTTGCAAAAAGAAAAATGATTTATATAGGACTTTTTTTAGGCAACAAACCATAGAAACAGAACAAAAGTACAAAAAATAAATTAACCAGCATATTAAGAGCAAGCAGGAAAGAATACACCACCAAACTATCAATCCAAAAGAAAAATGATATAAAGGGAATTTGGAAGGTATTAAATACAATTATTGGGCATGGTTCAAATAGTCCTTGTTATCCGGAGTTTTTTGTTGAGAACGACCTAATCATAACTGACAAGAAAATGATTGCTGACGGCTTCGATATGTTTTTTGTTAATATTGGGCCTAAGCTGGCAAAAAAAAATACCAATTGATGATGAAGGAAGACAGCTCTTGTGTGGACTCAGAAGATGCAACTGGTGAGAAAACCAAAGGAAAGAAATGTTTGTTTGGACTGAGGGGAATGTTTAAAGAAAATAATTTCACTGGGGAAAATGTTTAAAGAAAATAATTTCACTGGGGAAAATGTTTAAAGAAAATAATTTCACTGATGTTCACACATTGTTTAAGTTGATTGAAAGTACATTTAAAAGTTATCAGTGATGTTTAAGTTTATTCTTGGATTGTTTGAATTTAATTTCATTCATATTATTGGAAATGTTTGTTTATTCTTAAACCTAGTCCCTATCAGTGGAAATGAATTGTGTTTGGATTGATTTAAAAAGAAAGCAAAGCATTTATTTTGATGTATGTTTATGAAACACTAATATGTTCTTTTATTTTCTGTTTCATTTAGGTTATCAACCTAATCGCCCTAATCGCCTATTCTACTATTTAACTACCGACTATTCCACAATTCATTCATTTCATCCATTAATTTACGCCGAAAACCCAGTTTATTTGATTGCTTCAAATCAAATATCAATAAAGCACAAGGAAAGAAGATTGAGTTGTCCCTTTGTGTCCTTTTTGAGTCCCACTGGCCCTTTCAACCTGAAGAACTTGACATCCTAAGCATTTAAGTCTCACCTTAAAACTCATCTGTATACTCTAGCCTTTAAATAGACCTCCTTTTTAGACCAGTTGATCTGCCGCTTCTTTTCTTTCTCCTATGTCCTCCCCTCCCTTGTGGACCATGGATGAAGTACTGGCAGTCCAGAGTCGAGACCCAGGATGGACCGCTCGTCGGGACCCAGGATGGACCGCTCGCCTGTATCGGTTGGGGACATCTCTACGCTGCTGACCCGCCTCCGCTTGAGATGGTCTCCTGTGGACGGGACTCTCGCTGCTGTCTTGGATCCGCTTGAACTGAACTCTCGCGGCTGTGTTGGAGCCACTATGGATTGAACTTTCACAGTATCATGTTAGACCCGCTCGACATCCATTGCTTTCGGTCCCCTAGAGGGGGGGGGGGGGGGTTGCCCACATCTGAGGTCCTCTCCAAGGTTTCTCATAGTCAGCATTGTCACTGGCGTCCCACTGGATGTGAATTCTCCCTGCCCACTGGGTGTGAGTTTTCCTTACCCTTTTGTGGGTTCTTCCGAGGATGTTGTAGTCGTAATGATTTGTGCAGTCCTTTGAGACATTTGTGATTTGGGGCTATATAAATAAACATTGATTGATTGATTGAACAGCCCATGGAATTTATTGAAAAAAATCCTTATTTGATGTTCCTTACTCCGACTGTCGAAAAGGAAGTCTTGGAGGTCATTCAGAAAAGCAAGAACAAAACATCACGTGACATCCATGACCTCGACATGAGGACAGTCCGGAACGTAGCGGAAGAAATCATCAAACCATTCACACACATCTGCAATTTATCTTTTCGACTTGGACAATTTCCTTCACAAATGAAACTATCGAAAGTCATCCCCATCTTCAAATCTGGAGACAAACATCACTTCACTAATTACCGGCCCGTCTCCCTTCTGCCACAGTTATCAAAAATATTGGAAAAATGATTCGATAATAAACTTCGTGGCTTCAGTGAAAAGCACAAATTATTATCTGATCGTCAATATGGGTTCCAACAAAATAGATCAACTTCATTAGCTTTAATTAATTTATTGGAGAACATTACTAATGGCATCGAGAAGAATACATTTGTTATAGGAATTTTTATTGACCTGCAAAAGACTTTTGATACCATTGACCACCAGATTTTGGTAAATAAACTGGAAAACTATGACATAAGGGGATTGGCAGGGAAATGGCTGGAGAGCTACTTAAATGAGAGACAGCAGATTGTTCAGATGGACCAACATCAATCTACACTGATGAACATAACCTGTGGAGTTCCTCAGGGCTCGATACTGGGACCCACACTATTAATGAAATATGTAAAGTATCAACGCTGCTGAAATTCATCCTTTTTGCTGACGATACAACAATTACATGTGCAGGTGACGACGTGAAGCAACTTCTGACTTCTGTAATGAGGAGATGATCAAGTTAAAAACTTGGTTTAATGCGAACAAATTGTCTCTGAATTTAAAGAAGACCAAAATAATGCTCTTTAGCAATCGCAAAAGTAATATACCGATCAGGATTGTTATTGATGATACACCAATAGAATATGTTCATCAAAATTCTTTCTTAGGAGTAGTAATAGATGAAAATATCTCATGGAAGCCTCATATAAGTTACCTGAGGAAAGAAGTTGCTAAATGTGTTGGAATGATGAGGAGATCATGTCATTTATTGAACACCAATGCTCTGCTGTTATTATATCATTCATTTATCATGTCATATTTAACCTATTGTGTTGAAGTCTGGGGAAATTGTTATAAATCACATCTACAACCTTTAGTCACTCTGCAGAAAAAGGCCATCAGGATTCTTTCCAATGTTCACTACAGACATCATTCAAATCCACTATTTATGAACTTCCATCCATCCATCCATTTTCTTCCGCTTATCCGAGGTCGGGTCGCGGGGGCAGCAGCCTAAGCAGGGAAGCCCAGACTTCCCTCTCCCCAGCCACTTCGTCTAGCTCTTCCCGGGGGATCCCGAGGAGTTCCCAGGCCAGCCGGGAGACATAGTCTTCCCAACGTGTCCTGGGTCTTCCCCGTGGCCTCCTACCGGTTGGACGTGCCCTAAACACCTCCCTAGGGAGCCGTTCGGGTGGCATCCTGACCAGATGCCCGAACCACCTCATCTGGCTCCTCTCCATGTGAAGGAGCAGCGGCTTTACTTTGAGTTCCTCCCGGATGGCAGAGCTTCTCACCCTATCTCTAAGGGAGAGACCCAAACTCATTTCGGCCGCTTGTACCCGTGATCTTATCCTTTCGGTCATGACCCAAAGCTCATGACCATAGGTGAGGATGGGAACGTAGATCGACCGGTAAATTGAGAGCTTTGCCTTCCGGCTCAGCTCCTTCTTCACCACAACGGATCGGTACAACGTCCGCATTACTGAAGACGCCGCACCGATCCGCCTGTCGATCTCACGATCCACTCTTCCCCCACTCGTGAACAAGACTCCTAGGTACTTGAACTCCTCCACCTGGGGCAGGGTCTCCTCCCCAACCCGGAGATGGCCCTCCACACTTTTCCGGGAGAGAACCATGGACTCGGACTTGGAGGTGCTGATTCTCATTCCGGTCGCTTGACACTCGGCTGTGAACCGATCCAGTGATAGCTGAAGATCCCGGTCAGATGAAGCCATCAGGACCACATCATCTGCAAAAAGCAGAGACCTAATCCTGCGGTTACCAAACCGGAACCCCTCAACGCCTTGACTGCGCCTAGAAATTCTGTCCTTAAAAGTTAAGAACAGAATCGGTGACAAAGGACAGCCTTGGCGGAGTCCAACTCTCACTGGGAATGTGTTCGACTTACTGCCGGGAATGCGGACCAAACTCTGGCACTGATCGTACAGGGAGTGGACCGCCACAATAAGACAGTCCGATACCCCGTACTCTCTGAGCACTCCCCACAGGACTTCCCGAGGGACACGGTCGAATGCCTTCTCCAAGTCCACATTTTATGAACTTAAAGCAACTTAAACTGAACGATGTGATCCATTTTAAAACTGTTCAAATTATGTTTAGGGCATCCCAAAACTCTCTACCATCCAATATACAGAACCTATTCCATGACAGAGATGATCACCATAGTTACAGTTTAACAGGAAACAACAAATTATATTTGCCTAAATTTAGAACCACTTTAAAATCAATGTGCATTTCAGTGCGTGGAGTCAGTCTGTGGAACAACTTGGGGGACGAGTTGAAAACGTGTTCTAGCACGATTCAATTTAAAACACTGTTTAAAAAAGACGTTCGATGAGGAAAGAGAGTGATGCCCTCAGCGCAGAGCGATGGAAGAGAGGTGTATGGTTGGAGAGTGTGTGTGTGTATGCATGTGTGTGTTTTGTCTCGTCTTGCCTTGTCTCATGGTATTGTTCGTGTACAGGAGCTTTTCTTGTTTTGTTTATAGAGTATTGTTTTTGTATTGTATTGTTTATGTCAAATGTGGAATGAGTGAGAGGGGTTGGGCTCTTATAAGCAGCTGCTTCATCCAACCCCTTTTCAAGCCTTGCATAAATATCTTTGCCAACATGTAGAAAAAACAAAAACTGTGTTTAGTTGTACTGTGCAGGTTTGAAATGAATATTTCAATTCAATTAAAAAATATAAAAGTTTACATATGTCCCGGCAAGAAATCTGCGTTCAAAGGACTCCGGCTTATTAGTGATTCCCAAAGCCCAAAAAAAGTCTGCGGGCTATAGAGCATTTTCCGTTCGGGCTCCAGTACTCTGGAATGCCCTCCCGGTAACAGTTCGAGATGCCACCTCAGTAGAAGCATTTAAGTCTCACCTTAAAACTCATTTGTATACTCTAGCCTTTAAATAGACTCCCTTTTTAGACCAGTTGATCTGCCGTTTCTCTTCTTTTTCTTCTATGTCCCACTCTCCTTTGTGGAGGGAGTCCGGTCCGATCCGGTGGCCATGTACTGCTCGCCTGTGTATCGGCTGGGGACATCTCTGCGCTGCTGGTCCGCCTACGCTTGGGATGGTTTCCTGCTGGCTCCGCTGTGAACGGGACTCTCGCTGCTGTGTCTTGGATCCTCTTTGGACTGGACTCTCGCGACTGTGTTGGATCCATTGTGGATTGAACTTTCACAGTATCATGTTAGACCCGCTCGACATCCATTGCTTTCCTCCTCTCTAAGGTTCTCATAGTCATCATTGTCACCGACGTCCCACTGGGTGTGAGTTTTCCTTGCCCTTATGTGGGCCTACCGAGGATGTCGTGGTGGTTTGTGCAGCCCTTTGAGACACTAGTGATTTAGGGCTATATAAGTAAACATTGATTGATTGATTGAAATCAACTCAATAAAGTATCCTTGATCCACTATTTTCCAACCATCACTACATTTATCTTAACTTGATGGCCTAATTCTTAAACTTTAGTAGGACTTCACACACAATAGACACTTTGACAAATGGAAGTGAATTGTGTAGGAAGCAAGATGGCGGCGCTCCCGTAAGTTGTGACAGCAATTATCTAATATCCTCCGTCAAAACACAAAAGAAAGGCGTCATGCCTCCTCCAAAGAAGAGTGCACAGATGGAGAATGACACAGAGGAAATACGGAAGTCGCTAAACTTCACGTCAGGGGACCTGGCTAGCGTCTCCCTAAGCTCTCACGGAGCTTGTAGATGAAGTGAGGAAACTCGAAGAAATAATTGGACGAAAAGACAAGACAATAACTGATCTTGAAAGGAGAGTTGAAAACTTGGAGCAGTACACGAGGATGGAAGATGTCATCATCACGGGACTAAATATCAGACGGCGCTCGTATGCCCGAGCTGCTGCGGCGGGCAGGAATGTTGGAGAGGACGCAGAGAGAGAGGATCTGCAAACTCTGGAGGACCAAGTCTTGCAATTTTTGAAAGGAAAAGACATAGACGTGGATGCAGATAACATCTCAGCGTGTCATACGCTGCCACGCAGAGACAAAGCAAAGCCTTCAGTCCTTGTGCGCTTTGTAAACCGGAGACACAAAACGTCATTACTGAGACAAGGAAGAAAGTTGAAGGGATCTGCGGTGTAGATCAACCAGCATCTGACCAAGAAAATATGGGATATCGCACGGGAAGCACGGATCCTGAGGGAAAACAATCAGATTGGAGCCACATTGGACAAGAAACTGCAAGGTTTTCATTCAGCTGAATGGATCTACACCGGAGCAAGCTAAAGTAATACTGGTGAGAGAACTTGAAGACCTTGAACAGTTTAGATCATGCCGATTGTTCCATTTTTTAGACAGTTACAATTGCACTTTTGTCAAGCTCATTTTTTTGATTGTTCTATTTTTGAGGAGGACAGCTATTTTCCATGAGATTATTTTTGGAATGCTCAGACTATTTTTGTTGTGTTTTACTTTTTCTTACCTTGGATCATAAAGAAATATACTCAACACCATGCATAAAACCAACATGACAGAAGAACAAATGAGCTGCACAAAATTCAAGTCTTTCAACTTTCATGATCATAAATGCTATGAGTTAGAAAATAACATTGACCCAGATATTCACTTCTATCAGGACGCTAATGTGGACTGTGAGTATTATACTGAAGAACAGTTGAATTCAAATGTTCAAATGGAAGGCTTTTCAGTCCTTCATTTCAATCCATCAATCAATGTTTATTTATATAGCCCCAAATCACAAATGTCTCAAAGGGCTGCACAAACCATTACGACTACAACATCCTCGGAAGAACCCACAAAAGGGCAAGGAAAACTCACACCCAGTGGGCAGGGAGAATTCACATCCAGTGGGACGCCAGTGACAATGCTGACTATGAGAAACCTTGGAGAGGACCTCAGATGTGGGCAACCCCCCCCCCTCTAGGGGACCGAAAGCAATGGATGTCGAGCGGGTCCAACATGATACTGTGAAAGTTCAATCCATAGTGGCTCCAACACAGCCGCGAGAGTTCAGTTCAAGCGGATCCAAGACAGCAGCGAGAGTCCCGTCCACAGGAGACCATCTCAAGCGGAGGCGGGTCAGCAGCATAGAGATGTCCCCAACCGATACAGGCGAGCGGTCCATCCTGGGTCCCGACGAGCGGTCCATCCTGGGTCTCTACTCTGGACAGCCAGTACTTCATCCATGGTTATCGGACCGGACCCCCTCCGCAAGGGAGTGGGGGACATAGGAGAAAGAAAAGAAGCGGCAGATCAACTGGTCTAAAAAGGAGGTCTATTTAAAGGCTAGAGTATACAGATGAGTTTTAAGGTGAGACTTAAATGCTTCTACTGAGGTAGCATCTCGAACTGTTACCGGGAGGGCATTCCAGAGTACTGGAGCTCGAACGGAAAACGCTCTATAGCCCGCAGACATTTTTGGGGCTCTAGGAATCACTAATAAGCCGGAGTCTTTTGAACGCAGATTTCTTGCCGGGACATATGGTACAATACAATCGGCAAGATAGGCTGGAGCTAGACCGTGTAGTATTTTATACGTAAGTAGTAAAAGCTTAAAGTCACATCTTAAGTGCACAGGAAGCCAGTGCAGGTGAGCCAGTACAGGCGTAATGTGATCAAACTTTCTTGTTCTTGTCAAAAGTCTAGCAGCCGCATTTTGTACCAACTGTAATCTTTTAATGCTAGACATGGGGAGACCCGAAAATAATACGTTACAGTAATTGAGACGAGACGTAACAAACGCATGGATAATGATCTCGGCGTCTTTAGTGGACAAAATGGAGCGAATTTTAGCGATATTACGGAGATGAAAGAAGGCCGTTTTAGTAACGCTTTTAATGTGTGACTCAAAGGAGAGAGTTGGGTCGAAGATAATACCCAGATTCTTTACCGTGTCGCCTTGTTTAATTGTTTGGTTGTCAAATGTTAGAGTTGTATTATTAAATAGAGGTCGGTGTCTGGCAGGACCGATAATCAGCAGGAGTCTTTACAGTAACTTTTCCAAAACTAAAGAGTATCTTAAACAAATACAGCAAAGGTTTACCATAATAGCAATTTCAGAGACTTGGTTGAATGGTAGTAAGGAATTACTGGATGGATTAGAGGGATATGAAATGTTTTGGCAAAACAGGATGAACAAAAGGGGAGGAGGTGTTGTATTGTTTGTGATGTCCTCTCTCAAATGTAGGCTGATTGCTGACATGACAACTGCTATTGACAATCTGATGGAATGTGGAACTATTGAAATCAGTGTTGAAAGATCCAAAAACATATGAATTAGTTGTATTTATAGAACTCCTGGAACATGCATTGATCAATTTAATAAGAACATGTTTGAGTTATATGAAAGACATCATGATAAGATGATCTTGATTTGTGGTGACTTTAACATTGATTTGATGAAATATAATGATCACATGAAAACCACTGATTTTGTTCATCTTATGTTTAGCTTGAGTTTCTTTTCACTAATTGTAAAACCTAGCAGAATAACAAAGGACAGCTTGACACTAATTGATCATATTTTTATCAATGTATTTGATGGGAAGAGAAAAAGTGGACTCTTAGTGACTGATGTAAGTGATCACTTGCCTGTTTTTACAGTCATCCAAATGAACAACGAGCCAAACTTACAAACAAAAAGACAAATAAATCATTTGGTTAGAATAAAATCACCAGAAGAAGTTAATGCATTCAAGGCTGATCTTTTAAATCAAGCAAAATGTTTTTGTGGAGGATACTAATGAAGCATACGATACATTCCTGGATATATTTATGACACTTTATCATTGTCCATTGAGAGAATATAAGCAAAATACTAAAACGAGGAAAAAACCATGGATAACAAGGGGTTTAGTAAAAGCCTGTAAAAAAAATAAAAGGCTTTACAAGGAATTTATTAAGAATCGAACAAAGGAAAATGAGGACAAATATAAAAAGTATAAAAACAGATTGACATGTATCATGAGGCTGCAACAAAAAAACTATTATGAACAATTGCTGCATAAACATAAAAATAATATCATTGAAACCTGGCATGTGCTTAAAACTATGATTAAAAAAATCTAGCAATAAGGATTTTACAGCATATCTGGTAAAAGATGACAACTCAATTATTGAAAATATAGAAGAAATAGCTGAGAAATTCAATACGTTTTTTGTGAATGTTGGCCGTAATTTGGCAAAAAAAAATATTAATTTAAAAATGAAGCATGAGAAAAAGTTCAAGCCTGTATCTCACATGAACAATTCAATGTTTCTTGGTGGAGTTTGTGAAAGTGATGTGTCAGAAGTGGTCAGAAAGTTTCAAAATAAAAACATCTGTCCATGGTAACAAGGTGGATATGTCACTTGTCAAAGAAATGATGGATTGTGTCCTGAAGCCGTTTATATTATATATGCAATAAATCTTTATCCACTGGAATTTTTCCTGACAAAATGAAAATCGCAAAAGTTATTCCAATTTATAAAAATGGTGATAAACATATGGTCTCAAATTACAGACCTGTGTCCTTACTACCTCAATTTGCAAACATTCTTGAGAAATTATTTGTATATAGACTTGATAAGTTTATTGACAAACATGAGCTGTTGAATGAGCATCAGTACGTCTTCAGGAGTAATCGATCTACATCCCTAGCAGTGATGGACTTAGTAGAAAACATAGCTACAGCAATAGAAAAAAAGCAACACACCGTTAAAGTATTTATTGACTTGTGTAAAGCTTTTGACACAATCGATCATTCCTTACTTCTGCAGAAATTGGAAAAATATGGCTTAAGAGGTGTTTCGCAACAGCGGTTAAGTTGTTATTTAAGTAACAGATCTCAATATGTGGAAATTAATAAGATTAAATCACAGCCAAGAAGAGTAACTTGTGGGGTTCCACAAGGCTCGGTATTGGGACCTAAGTTATTTATACTTTACCTAAATGATATCAATCAATCAATCAATGTTTACTTATATAGCCCTAAATCACTAGTGTCTCAAAGGGCTGCACAAACCACCACGACATCCTCGGTAGGCCCACATAAGGGCAAGGAAAACTCACACCCCAAACCCAGTGGGACGTCGGTGACAATGATGACAATGAGAACCTTAGAGAGGAGGAAAGCAATGGATGTCGAGCGGGTCTAACATGATACTGTGAAAGTTGAATCCACAATGGATCGAACACAGTTGCTAGAGTCCAGTCCAAAGCGGATCCAACACAGCAGCGAGAGTCCCGTTCACAGCGGAGCCAGCAGGAAACCATCCCAAGCGGAGGTGGATCAGCATCGCAGAGATGTCCCCAGCCGATACACAGGCAAGCAGTACATGGCCACCGGATCGGACCGGACCCCCTCGGACCGGACCCCCTCCACAAGGGAGAGTGGGACATAGAAGAAAAAGAAAAGAAACGGCAGATCAACTGGTCTAAAAAGGGAGTCTATTTAAAGGCTAGAGTATACAAATGAGTTTTAAGGTGAGACTTAAATGCTTCTACTGAGGTGGCATCTCGAACTGTTACCGGGAGGGCATTCCAGAGTACTGGAGCCCGAACGGAAAACGCTCTATAGCCCGCAGACTTTTTTTGGGCTTTGGGAATCACTAACAAGCCGGAGTCCTTTGAACGCAGATTTCTTGCCGGGACATATGGTACAATACAATCGGCAAGATAGGATGGAACTAGACCGTGTAGTATTTTATACGTAAGTAGTAAAACCTTAAAGTCACATCTTAAGTGCACAGGAAGCCAGTGCAGGTGAGCCAGTACAGGCGTAATGTGATCAAACTTTCTTGTTCCTGTCAAAAGTCTAGCAGCCGCATTTTGTACCAACTGTAATCTTTTAATGCTAGACATGGGGAGACCCGAAAATAATACGTTACAGTAGTCGAGGCGAGACGTAACAAACGCATGGATAATGATCTCAGCATCTTTAGTGGACAGAATGGAGCGAATTTTTGCGATATTACGGAGATGAAAGAAGGCCGTTTTAGTAACGCTTTTAATGTGTGCCTCAAAGGAGAGAGTTGGGTCGAAGATAATACCCAGATTCTTTACCGTGTCGCCTTGTTTAATTGTTTGGTTGTCAAATGTTAGAGTTGTATTATTAAATAGAGTTCGGTGTCTAGCAGGACCGATAATCAGCATTTCCGTTTTTTTGGCGTTGAGTTGCAAAAAGTTAGCGGACATCCATTGTTTAATTTCATTAAGACACGCCTCCAACTGACTACAATCCGGCGTGTTGGTCAGCTTTAGGGGCATGTAGAGTTGGGTGTCATCAGCATAACAGTGAAAGCTAATACCGTATTTGCGTATGATGTCACCTAGCGGCAGCATGTAGATGCTGAAGAGTGCAGGGCCAAGGACCGAACCCTGGGGAACTCCACACGTTACCTTAACGTAGTCCGAGGTCACATTGTTATGGGAGACACACTGCATCCTATCAGTAAGATAAGAGTTAAACCAAGACAGGGCTAAGTCTGACATACCAATTCGTGTTTTGATACGTTCTAATAAAATATTATGATCGACGGTATCGAAAGCAGCGCTAAAATCGAGGAGCAGCAACATAGATGACGCATCAGAATCCATCGTTAGCAATAGATCATTAGTCATTTTTGCGAGGGCTGTCTCCGTGGAGTGATTTGCCCTGAAACCGGATTGAAAGGTTTCACATAGATTGTTAGACGCTAAGTGTTCATTTAACTGCTCCGCAACAATTTTTTCGAGGATTTTTGAAATAAAGGGAAGGTGAGACACCGGTCGGTAGTTTACCATGAGGTCAGGATCGAGGTTAGGTCTTTTAAGAAGAGGATGAATAACCGCTTTTTCGAATGCTAGGGGAACAGTGCCCGAGGAGTGTGATAAGTTTATAAATGATATTTGTTCACTATCTAATAAATTGAAATGTATTATGTTTGCAGATGATACAAATGTATATTGTTCAGGAGAAGCCTTGAAGGAAGTGTTGAGGATAATAGAGGTTGAGTTAATTCAGCTAAAAAAATGGTTTGATATTAATAAGTTATCATTAAATGATAAGAAAACTACATTTATGGTGTGTAGTGGTGTGAAGCAAAATCAAAATAAAATCAAGTGGAAATTGATAGAGTTTATGAAACTAAATTCTTGGGAATAATAATTGATCAAACTGTGTTGGAAACCGCACATTGAATATATAAAGGGAAAAATATCCAAATCTATTGCTATTCTTTATAAAGTAAGACACACGTTGAAGACGACATGACTGCTGCATATGTTGTATTATTCTTTTATTTTTCCATATTTAACGTATTGTGTTGAAATTTGGGGAAATGTTTATAAAACAAACATAGACCCAATAATAAAACTTCAAGAAAGGGTCATTAGAATAATACACAAAGCCTGCTACTATGAACATACCAATCCATTATTTATGAGTTCAAATGTATTAAAATGTTCAGACATTGTGTTTTTTTAAAACAATGGAAATTATGTTTCGAGTAAAGAACAACAGCCTTCCAGCTTGTATTCTCAGGCTATTTCATTTAAGAGGAGAAAACTATAATTTACGGGGGGTATCGATTTTTGTAATAGGTAAAGCGAGAACAAGCATAAAATACAAATGTATTACAGTTTTAGGAGTTAAATGGTGGAACAAGCTCAGTGATGAGCTGAAGACATGCACTTCTTTGGTAAGGTTTAAGAAAACATTGAAAGGTGAAATAATTGAAAATTAGAAAATAAAGTAACAATTACTTTCATCCCATTGATTTTTTTTTTTTTTTTTTAACGTTGATGTTCCAGGCAATCTAATCTTCAGTGAAGGTATAGGATAGGCAAATATAAGCTATTCCTTTTTTGGTCATTCTTTTTCTTTTCTTTCGTGTGTAAATGTGCATAATTGTATACATATAACATGTACTGTAAAACTGATCACACAAAATGGTTGATTGATTTGATTGATTATATGACCGAAATAAACTTATTTCATTCATTCATTCATTCAATATTTACACCACTGAAAAGTACAATCCACTTATGAGCAAAACAAAAACATTCTTCTCAAACTAGTTTATCAACAAGTCAGCTGCGTCATGCCTCAAAGTTTCCGCCTCCTCCACTTATTCACACACAGAGAAACTTAACAGCACTGCCTACACTCTAGACCAGGGGTCTCAAACTCAATTTACCAGGGGGCCACTGGATGCAGAGTCTGAGTGAGGCTGGGCCGCAAGAAAAGATGTATTTATTTATTTTTTTTGCATACTCCTCAGCATGTCTAGTTGTATAATGACGTTTCAAATTGTATCCCTTGTGCAACTTTCTGGGTGCAAATAAGACACGTCGGGGTGCCCCTGTGCTCAACAAAGAAATATCGCATCTCCCACTTTTCCTGGAATTGTCTTTGCTCATCACTAACCCTTCTCTTCACTGCAGGCTTTGAAAAAGACATGTTTGGGGTTGTGGAATATATTTGTATTTAGCCCACGCACGGAGAATAATGTTGTTTCCGCAATGTGCGTCGCTCCGCTTTTCCTCCCTACAGCAACACGGCGGTCGGCGGATAATAGCCGGGAAAGATAGCGAGCGCAAAAAAGTGACGGCTCCCGGAGTGTTTATATGTAGTGTTCATCGTGTGAGGCAATGCAAACTAAACAAGAAAAAAAAAAGCAAATAACGGTTTGAATCGGTCCAGGTTATCGGGGACTGTTATTACTGACGGACAGGTGTCGTGGTGTGACTGCAGCCAGGCACGTAAGTGAACCCCCGTCTCCATGGCAACGTCTCTGTCGCTTTCACTCATTTGCCGCTTTTCCACCAACGCAGGGTAGGCAACCCAGAACGTTGAAAGAGCCATTTTGGACCCGAATAACACAACGCTGTCAAGCGCCGTTCATATAAAACTTGCGGGCCGCACTAACATTAAAGGCCTACTGAAATGAGATTTTCTTATTTAAACGGGGATAGCAGGTCCATTCTATGTGTCATACTTAATCATTTCCAGATATTGCCATATTTTTGCTGAAAGAATTTAGTAGAGAACATCGACGATAAAGTTTGCAACTTTTGGTGCTGATAAAAAAGCCTTGCCTGTACCGGAAGTAGCAGACGATGTGCGCGTGACGTCACGGGTTGTGGAGCTCCTCACATCTGAACATTGTTTACAATCATGGCCACCAGCAGCGAGAGCGATTCGGACCGAGAAAGCGACGATTTCCCCATTAATTTGAGCGAGGATGAAAGATTTGTGGATGAGGAAAGTGAGAGTGAAGGACTAGAAAGAAAAAAAAAAAGACTATAGTGGGAGCGATTCAGATATTATTAGACAAATTTACTAGGATAATTCAGGAAATTCCCTTATCTGCTTATTGAGTTACTAGTGTTAAAGTGTGATTACATGGTCGTAACTGTACAACCTGAAGGTCGGCCCCGCACCAGTCGACGGATGGTGGCGATGCCCATCTCTGCCCTTCGCAAGGGACCCTCTCCGAAACACGATCTTTCAAAGTGACCGCTGCATAATACACTGTACTTTGTGTGTGTGGTCCAATCCAGCCGTGTTTGCTTGACCGCTCTGTTCCATAGTAAAGCTTCAACGTCATCCTTCAGGAATGTAAACAATGAAACACCGGCTGTGTTTGTGTTGCTAAAGGCGGCCGCAATACACCGCTTCCCACCTACAGCTTTCTTCTTTGATGTCTCAATTATTCATTGAAAAAATAGCTAAATATTCAGCAACACAGATCTCCAGAATACTGTGGAATTATGCGATTAAAACAGACGACTTATAGCTGGGAACGGTGCTGGAAGAAAATGTCCTGTACAATTGGTGATGTCACGCGCACACGTCATCATACCGCGACGTTTCAGCAGGATACTTTGGCGCGAAATTCAAAATGGCAATTTAGTAAACTGGCATGTGTTGCAATGTTAATATTTCATCATTGATATATAAACTATCAGACTGCGTGGTCGCTAGTAGTGGCTTTCAGTAGGCCTTTCAATCAATCAATCATCAATCAATGTTTATTTATATAGCCCTAAATCACAAGTGCCTCAAAAGGGCCGCACAAACCACAACGACATCCTCGGTAGGGCCCACATAAGGGCAAGGAAAAACTCGCCCCAGTGGGACGTCGACCATGATGACTATGAGAAACCTTGGAGAGGACCACATATGTGGGCAACACAGGCACTGAGCAAAAGTCTCTTGCTCTCTGTCCCTCAGGACAGAACGGAAGGCTCTGAATGGAATTAGTTCAGTGAGTTTCAGTTTCGTCTGCAATGCATTCCATGCCATAGGGGCAGCAATGCCAAAAGCTCTTTTGCCAAATTCAGTCCGTACATGGGGAACAGTTAAAACATACAAATTGTTAGAACGCATAAGAGCTGTTTTTTCTTTGTCACAAAGTAGACAAGTATGGAGGTATTAAACCTAAAAGAGCTTTATAAATGATGACCAGCCAATGTGTGTATCTGTGTGCACTCAATGAAGATAAGTCTGACTTCATATACAGTTGACAGTGGTGGGTGAGACTACGACAGCCAGGAACAAATCTTAGTGCTGAGTGAAAAACAGTGTCCAAGGACTGGAGGCATTTAGATGAAGCACTAAAATAAAGCAGGTCTCCATAATCATTTACGGGCAAGATAGTCGCTGTCACCAATTTCTTTCTGACTTTAAGAGAGAAGCCGTTTTTATTTCTAAAAAGGAAACCGAGCTTTACCCTGAGCTTAGAGACCAAGTTGTTAATACGGGCTTTAAATGAAAGCTCCTGATCAAGAGTAAAACCCAAGTACTTGTAATTTAAGACCTGCTCTATAGGGTTTCCATTTGATGTTACAATATTTGGAATATTTTCCAGTAGCACCTTTGAATGAAAGAAACCATCACTTTGCTTTTATCTGTATTTAAAACCAATTTAAAATCAAATAAGCGAGCCTGGATGACATCAAAAGCAGCTTGTAAAAACTCAAAAGCCTGAGTGCTGGAGGTTGAACAGCAATAAATAATGGTGTCGTCTGCATAAAAATGGTACATTGCATTTGACAGATTATTGCAAAGATTATTCAAGTAGATAGAAAATAAAATGGGCCCCAGCACTGAGCCTTGTGGAACTCCTTTGGTAATGTCCAATAATGAAGAGGTTGTCCCAGCCACCTGTACACGTTGTGTTCTGCTGGAAAGATAGTCCGTGAACCAATTGATTGATTGATTGATTGATACTTTTATTAGTAGATTGCACAGTACAGTACATATTCCGTACAATTGACCACTAAATGGTAACTGTCACGCGTACGGCGCACTTGTTGTGCGGAGTTGCCACTTCGTGGATGCACACACTACCAGTCAGCAGGATTGCAGGTAAGAATACGTTTTAATATAATAAAACAAAAGAACACTGGTGCAAAAAAGGGGAAAAACAAAGCGCGTGCCAATGCACGGAAAGCTAATGCTAAAAACGTAGCAGGAAACAGAAAACATTAAAAGACGTGCCACACGCACGTGAAGCTAAGGCGGAACTTAGCACAAAATAATCGAGGACAGAAGGATACAAAACGTGACGTGTTGCGAAAAGCAAGTAATGGGCCGAGGACGAACTAAGGAACCAGGTGGGCTTCAATACACAAATAATTATTAGAAACAGGTGTGTGACAGGAGCCCGTGAGGAGGAACACAATATGTTGCCATGGTGACTAACACAAACAAGGAAGTGCACAAACAAGGATCGGCAGAGTCCAGAAACAAAACATGAACAAAGACATAAATAGGGCAAAACCATTAACGATCCGAGTCACGGATCGTGACACTACCCCCCCCCAAGGGGCAGATCCCAGATGCCCCAAAAACCCCAAAGTACAAAGAACCCCCCCCCCCCCCCCCCCCCCACATCAAGACAGTCCAAAAGAGAAGGGAGGGCGGAGGGAGGACCCGGTGGAGGGTTGGAAAGTCCCATGTCCCGAATCCACCGAGGACACCACAGGCGGCGGCGGCGGGTGGGACGCCGCGGCCACAAAAGTCTAGGCGGGCGGGCCCGCAGAGGCCACATCCGTGGCTGACGAGGGCCAGGGCGCGTCCTGCGGGGAGGACGCCCTGGGAAGGGCCACCACCGTGGCCGGCGTGGGGGAGGAAGCACCCGCTGAGGAGGACGCCCGGGGTACGGCCACACCCCTGGAGGTGGAAGCGCCCTGCGAGGAGGACGACCTGGGCACGGCCACACCCACATCCGACGCGGTTCCGGACCTGACGCTCGGCGTGGACCCGGGCGCCGACGTCGACTCGGGTGTCGTTTTGGACGTCGGCTTGGAGGCCGGCTTGGACTTTGACTCGGACTCGGAGGCCGGCTTGGACTTTGACTCGGACTCGGAGGCCGGCTTGGACTCTGACTCGGACTCGGAGGCCGGCTTGGACTCTGACTCGGACTCGGAGGCCGGCTTGGACTCTGACTCGGACTCGGAGGCCGGCTTGGACTCTGACTCGGACTCGGAGGCCGGCTTGGACTCTGACTCGGACTCGGAGGCCGGCTTGGACTCTGACTCGGACTCGGAGGCCGGCTTGGACTCTGACTCGGACTCGGAGGCCGGCTTGGACTCTGACTCGGACTCGGAGGCCGGCTTGGACTCTGACTCGGACTCGGAGGCCGGCTTGGACTCTGACTCGGACTCGGAGGCCGGCTTGGACTCTGACTCGGACTCGGAGGCCGGCTTGGACTCTGACTCGGACTCGGAGGCCGGCTTGCACCTGGACTCGGACTCGGAGGCCGGCTTGCACCTGGACTCGGACTCGGAGGCCGGCTTGCACCTGGACTCGGACTCGGAGGCCGGCTTGCACCTGGACTCGGACTCGGAGGCCGGCTTGCACCTGGACTCGGACTCGGAGGCCGGCTTGCACCCGGACTCGGACGCCGGCTTGCACCTGGACTCGGACGCCGGCTTGCACCTGGACTCGGACTCGGAGGCCGGCTTGCACCTGGACTCGGACTCGGAGGCCGGCTTGCACCTGGACTCGGACTCGGAGGCCGGCTTGCACCTGGACTTGGACTCGGAGGCCGGCTTGCATCTAGACTTGGACTCGGAGGCCGGCTTGCATCTAGACTTTGAGGTCGAGTCCGGCGTGGTGCTGGCGTGGGAGGTTGGCGTGGTGCCGGCGTGGGAGGTTGGCGTGGTGCCGGTACTGGGATTAGCCTTAGCCGTGGACTTGGCGTTGGAGGTTGACGTGGTGCTGGCACTGGGGCAGGTGGCTTGTCTGTTGACGCGGGCGGAGCCAGCGGCAAGGCAGGCAGCAACCTCAATGGAAGGAGGTCCGCCTGTGCCACTGACACGCCATCAGCCTTGCCCCCCCCCTCAGGAAGCAGATTCCAGATGCCAGATGGAGTTGGTGGGGAAGGGGGGTTTGTGCGAGCTTGGAGGCAGTCGAGGGCATGGGAGGGTGGGCGCTTGGAAGCCTGGGAGCTGGCCTTGTGCGTGTGCGCCGCACGCGTCCCTCAGGCAGATTTACAGCAGGTGCCGGGGAAGAAAAGCCACATGGAAAGCACCTGGCAGTCGCTGCTGAGGGGAAAGCCCTGCACTCCTTTTGTGCACGCCCCTGCGCGGCGCCTGGCCGCCGCTGGAGTGCTCTCCTCCTGGGTGGTGTGACGTCACCGCGCGGCGTGCAGCGCGCTGAGGGGAATGTCGGGGTGGCTTGAGACTGGGAGCGAAAGCGTTCCTCCGCGTCCGCTATCCTCGCCATGAATAGCTCCCAGGCCACCACTGCTTCGGCCGGGAGATCCTCTTCCGGCAGCTCAATGTCGTCCTCGCTCTCCCATGGACAAGAGTCTGCTCGGAGCTCCCGGAAGATCTCCGATTTTTCCTCATCGGAGAGGAACACCTGTTCTTGCTGGGGCTGGAGGAGTGCGAAGTGGCTTTTAGCTCGGTCCATTCTGTCACGCGTACGGCGCACTTGTTGCGCGGAGTTGCCACTTCGTAGATGCACACACTACCAGTCAGCAGGATTGCAGGTAAGAATACGTTTTAATATAATAAAACAAAAGAACACTGGTGCAAAAAAGGGGAAAAACAAAGCGCGTGCCAATGCACGGAAAGCTAATGCTAAAAACGTAGCAGGAAACAGAAAACATTAAAAGACGTGCCACACGCACGTGAAGCTAAGGCGGAACTTAGCACAAAATAATCGAGGGCACAAGGATACAAAACGTGACGTGTTGCGAAAAGCAAGTAATGGACCGAGGACGAACTAAGGAACCAGGTGGGCTTCAATACACAAATAATTATTAGAAACAGGTGTGTGACAGGAGCCCGTGAGGAGGAACACAATACGTTGCCATGGTGACTAACACAAACAAGGAAGTGCTCAAACAAGGATCGGCAGAGTCCAGAAACAAAACATGAACAAAGACATAAATAGGGCAAAACCATTAACGATCCGAGTCACGGATCGTGACAGTAACACCCAAATAAGTTTTTCAACTTGTCTAAGTCGGGGTCCACGTTAATCAATTCATGGTACAAATATATACTATCAGCATAATACAGTCATCACACAAGTTAATCATCATAGTATATACATTGAATTATTTACATTATTTACAATCCGGGGGGTGGGATGAGGAGCTTTGGTTGATATCAGAACTTCAGTCATCAACAATTGCATCAACAGAGAAATGTGGACATTGAAACAGTGTAGGTCTTATTTAGTAGGATATGTACAGCCAGCAGAGAACATAGTGAATTCACATAGCATAAGAACAAGTATATACATTAGAAGTACATTTGAGTTGTTTATAATCCGGGGAGATGGGATGTGAATGGAGGAGGGTATTAGTAAAGTGTTGAAGTTGCCTGGAGGTGTTGTTTTAGAGCGGTTTTGAAGGAATATAGAGATGCACTTACTTTTATACCTGTTGGGAGTGCATTCCACATTGATGTGGCATAGAAAGAGAATGAGTTAAGACCTTTGTTAGATCGGAATCTGGGTTTAACGTGGTTTGTGGAGCTCCCCCTGGTGTTGTGGTTATGGCGGTCATTTACGTTAAGGAAGTAATTTGACATGTACTTCGGGATCAAGGAGGTGTAGCGGATTTTATAGACTAGGCTCAGTGCAAGTTGTTTTACTCTGTCCTCCACCCTGAGCCAGCCCACTTTGGAGAAGTGGGTTGGATTGAGGTGTGATCTGGGGTGGAGGTCTAAAAGTAACCAGATTAGTTTATTCTGGGATGTTTGGAGTCTAGACTTGAGGGTTTTGGAGGTGCTGGGGTACCAGGAGGTGCAAGCGTAATCGAAGAAGGGTTGAATGAGAGTTCCCGCTAGAATCCTCAAGGTGCTTTTGTTGACCAGAGAGGAGAACTTAGACCTGACCTAGCTCTAAGTTCACCAGGAGTACTGATGTTGTATAAAGCTGGGCCTGGATTTGGTTGCACATTGCCTGATAGCAGAAGTAAGAGCAATATAAAGATTTTCCATTTCATATGGCAAGGTGACCTCATGACAACATTATTTGGCTTCACAATATCAAAATGAGTAATATCAGAAGGAGAAAACCATCTGTTTAGCACAGAAATACACCATAACTGAAACTGGTTAGAATTATTTAGCACTGACCCACATGTGGATATCAATAACCTTTGTGTAAATGCTGTAGTTTCAAAGGACCAGGTGATTGTTATTGCGTTTGGTAGAGTTAAAGGTTGGTGGAGCACCTGGTCAGGTACCCCACTACAATTGCAGAAAACAAGTCCAGGAAAAAGCATTAATATTAAATAGAGAGCTTTTGTCAAAGTCATTGTTAAATTGTTTTACTACCTACCCAGGTCCAATAATCAAAGTTCAGATGTCCAAGCTACAAGAGTTGGAAGACCAAGCTAAGGCTAGCAGAGGCCCAGCTTTAGTCAGTCTGAGGCTAAGATGGATCCAGGCCGTGGAAGACGGAAGGCCAAGATGAAGCCAGTCGACTCAGACTGTAGGTAGTGGAAGGCCAAGCTGAGACTAGTATAGATCCAGACTGTGGCAGATGGAAGGCCAAAATTTCAGCTAGCAAAACATCCCCCGGCTTCTGCAGGTCAGAGGCCTCCAGGTTTCCAAATCCAACAAAAGCAGTCAGAAATACCACTTTTTGGAAGTAAGCCTTCAGTCATCAATTGTTACGCTTAAAACTAGTGCAATTTACTTAAATCGGCTAAAAAAAAGGGACTAAAACACATAGAAATTCAGACCACTTTGACAAGCAGACAAACAAAAGACAGTCCTGTCGGCCATCTTGGATTGGACATTCAACATTAACCCAATTTGGAAATCGGTCTGTCGTTATTTATATTTGTGGATTCACCTACTTTTGACGGAGGAAGAAGAAAGGCGGGTTTGCTGATTTTTGGAACGATTTTGCTTGAAGGACTCAGGTTAAAAAGGCATGAAAAAGAAAAAGGCAATTAGAAATATTATACATTATGTCCCATATAAGCTCATACACGACACATTCTACAGATAGTGTATAAAAAAACTAAATAGTGGAATAAAAGAGGTGAAAACATGTGAAATGGAACAAAGAAAAGTTGCATTGTTGAGTCTAATAAAGCTGCCATGCAGGTTATTTTCTCTTTAAAGCTGTCATTGCTCAAAAATAATAATGAATCAAACTCAATGTTGTTACAAATTATTTAAACTAGTCATGGCTCCAATTACGTCACATACAAAATTTGACTAAAGAGTATTTTTATAGGATATTTTGTGTTTATCCTACAAAAAAAGGGTTTTTGACTAATAGGGAGAAAAAAAAAAACAGAAATGAAGAAGCTGTCACGTACTTGCATGGCTGCTCTAGTTGTGACCCCAAGATGCAGGAGACAGGAGGACGACGTGCGGGTGAGAGTCTTTTAATTCCCACAGGGAGCACAAGGAGGTGCAGCAGGGAAGTGCACAGAAGCATAAGCAGCATACAGAAAAACCAAAGTAACGTTTCACAAAACAATCCTTGAGCCCTGACTGGAGGGCGAGGCAGGCATAAATAGAAGCCAGTTGATTAAAGTAAAAGTACCAATGATTGTCACACACACACTAGGTGTGGTGAGATTTTCCTCTGCATTTGACCCATCACCCTCACCCCATGACCAGGTGTGGCCAGGCTGCCAATCAGCGACAGGTGAGGAGGGAAAAGGGCTCAGGGAGACAAACAGGAAGTGGGACCAAAATAAGAGCGCCGAATAGGAGATAAACACAAACGCAAACAGACCGCGTGACACCTGACGTGACAGGTCGTCACAGAAACGAGGGATGGATCTGAAGTTTATCGAGGGACTTAAGTGTTGAAAGTAAAAATAAATGTTTGACTTATTTTTATGAGTGGGGCCCGTTTGGATCCTAATAATTTCAGTGGGACAAGTTTTAATTGTCATTGCTCAAAAAAAATTATGAATTAAAATCGATGATGTTATGAATTATTGACATATTTAAGATTGCAATTACGTTGAGTGAAAATTATTATTTTGTGCTTTTGCCATAACAAAACAAGGTTTTGACAAAAATGGCGTAAATTATGAAAAAAAAAAAGACTGATAAGGACGGATAAACCTGAAATTGATCTAGGGATTTAAGTGTTGAATGAAAAAATACAAACATAAATAAAAATGAACTATTTCTACCATTTTTATGACTGAGACTCTTCCTGGTCCCCAAGAAAGCAGTGCGAGGCGAGTGGAGAAAAAACGGATTTATTGACAGAGATGTGACACAATGTGATATTGATCATAAGCAGCGGCCATTGAAAGAAAAGAAGAAATCCTCGTCATGACGTCAAGGCCATGAAACGTGCGATTTTACAGCCACCAACGTTTGATCTTGAAAGTCTTTTAACGGCCAAAGAAGAATACATGGAATAGCGTGAGGAGCAGTCGGACGAAGAACAAAGCACATCTCCATCTCATCTCCGAGTGTGATGACGTCCCTCAGCGATGGAGACATCTCCCTGTGTTCCAGTGCACAAAGCATCCTGGAGGAAGAAGACCACTCAGCACATTCCCGACAGAAGCAGGTGAATCCAAGTTGAACATCATCTTCACACAAGAACATTTGGAGGTGCAGACAGTCCATGTGAGCTTACTCAGCCTTCAGCCGCCTGCACGTTCTCGTCGAGCTCCACCCCGCCGTGGCGAGCTGCGGGACAAACGCAAACGGTGAAGGAAGAACATCCAGAAGGTGCCTCGTCACTCACATCAGATCTTTGAGGTGTGACTTGGAAACATGACGAGTCAGCACACTTGATGTCTCATTTGGCTGATCCTCATCATGAGGACTCCTGTCAAAAGTGAGATATGCCAGACTTTGTATTGCGTGTGCTCACAGGAGGGACTTTTATTGTGAAGGAGTCAGCTCCAGTTGGGCTTTTCCGGCTAAACTTGTAACAAAGGTCCACATCAGACCTCCATGTGAGTGACGCTTCACCACGGCTTTGTTTCTTGCGGCTCAAAGAAAAGATGTTTTACTTACCAGCTGGACCGTACTGGGCTGAAATGAAAGAGAAACAAGGTGAAGTGGACTTTTCCCCTCACGTCACGCCGTGTTTCTACGTGAGAGTGTGCGCTCTGTCTCTGTGGATCTTTGAGTGTTTGGCTGGAAGGCAACTAAAAGATGGCCGCACCTTTGCAGCCCGGATGAAAGCATCAACTCACGGCCTGGACCGAGTGCACCGAGAAGAAGAAGACAGAGGACATTGGCGTCCCTCACCTTGTCTGTTTCTGTGACGCCTGACCATGATGATGATGATGATGATGATGGCCGCCACAGCGAGGACCGCCGCCGTGGCAGCGAGGGCGACGCTCAAGTTGTCTGTGGAGAGCAAAAAAGCACAAGTGGAGTGACAAAGCATGAAGAGGAAACCTTCATGACTACTTTGCATGCAGACGTCAAGCGTTGTCATGGTGACATGGATCAATAATGGTGACAGGTGGACTTGTGATGGGAAACATCTCCAACTAAATGTGTCTTTCTCACCTTCATGGCTTGCGTTGCTCAGGATGCTTCTTCTCTCCAGCTTGGTGACCAAGTCCTCCTTGACGCCTGACAGCTGAAACACACATTCGTACTTGCCCTCCACGTCGGCCGTCACCTCCACTTTCAGCGCCACCGACATCTGGAAGGTTCCGTCGTGGTTGGGGAGTATCTCTCCGTGCTCCACGTCCTCGAAGATCTGCTCGCCGTCTTTCCTCCAAAACAGGTCGGCACCGTCGGGGTAGAAACCTGTCGCCATGCAGCTGACCGGAGAGGACGGCGTCTTCTGGAGCAGGAACACCTCTGGAAGCTCTGCACAGGAAGTGATGTCACGTGTGAACACAGGACAATGTGGGGAGAAGGTGTGGATGGAGAGAAGGTGGGGATGGAGGTAAAGATGGAGAGAAGGTGGGGATGGAGGTGAAGATGGAGAGAAAAGAAAAGAATGGAAGTAAAGATGGAGAGAAGGTGTGGATTAAAGTAAAGATGGAGAGAATGTAATAACGGAGGTAAAGATGGAGTGAAGGTGTTGATGGAGGTAAAGATGGAGAAAATGGAGGTACAGAGAGAAGGTTAGGATGAAGTTAAAGATGGAGAGAAGATGAGAACAGAGGTAAAGATGGAGAGAAGGTGTGGAGGGAGGTAAAGATAGAGAGAATATGAGGATGGAATTAAAGATAGAAAGAATGGAGGTACAAATAGAGAGGTTTGGATGAAGGTAAAGATGGAGAGAAGGAGAGAACGGAGGTAAATATGGAGATGAGGTGTGGATGGAGGTAAAGATGGAGAGAACGTGAGGATGGAGGTAAAGATGGAGGGAAAAGGAGAGAACGGAGGTAAATATGGAGAGAAGGTGTGGATGGAGAGAAGGTGGGGATGGAGGTAAAGATGGAGAGAAGGTGTGGATAGAAAGAAGATGTGGATGGAGGTAAAGATGGAGAGAAGGTGGGGATGGAGGTAAAGATCGAGAGAAGGTGTGGATGGAAAGAAGGTGTGGATGGAGGTAAAGATGGAGAGAAAGTGTGGATGGAAGTAAAGATGGAGAGAAGGTGTGGATGGAGGCAAAGATGGACAGAAATTGTAGATTAAAGTAAAGATGGAAGAAAAGGTAATAACGGAGGTAAATATGGAGAGAATTTGTGGACGGAGGTTAAAATGGAGAGAAGGTGTGGATGGAGACAAAGATGGAGTGAAGGTGTGGATGGAGGTAAAGATGGACAGAAAGTGTAGATTAAAGTAAATATGGAAGAAAAGGTAATAACGGAGGTAAAGATGAAGTGAGAGAGTGGATGGAGGTAAAGATGGAAAGAAAGTCTAGATTGAGGTAAAGATGGAGAGAAGGTGAGAACGGAGGTAAAGATGGAGAGAAGGCAAGATTGGAAGTAAAGATGAACTGAGAGAGTGGACGGAGGTAAAGCTGGAGAGAAGGTGAGGACGGAGGTAAAGATGGAGAGAATGGGGGTACAAATAGAGAGAAGATGTGGATGAACGTAAAGATGGAGAGAGAGAGTGGACGGAGGTAAAGATGGAGAGAAGGTGTGAACAGAGGTAAAGATGAGGGAGAGAGTAGATGGAGGTAAAGATGGAGAGAAGGGGAGAATGGAAGATGGAAAGAAGGTGAGAACAGAGGTAAAGATGGATAGAGGTAAATATGGATAGAACTTGTGGACGGAGGTTAAAATGGAGTGAGAGAGTGGACGGAGTTAAAGATGGACAGAAAGTGAAAACGGCGGTAAAGATGGAGAGAAGACGAGAACGGCGGTAAAGATGGAGAGAAGGGAAGACAGGAGGTAAAGATGGAGAGAACGTGTGGATGGAGGTAAAGTTGGATAGAAGGTGAGGATGGAGGTAAGGAGAGAATAAGGTAAAGATGGAGAGAATGGAAGTAAAGATGGAGAGAAGGAGAGAATGATATAAAGATGGAGAGAAGGAGAGAATGGAGGTAACGATGGAGAGAACATGTGGATGGAGGTAAATATGGAGAGAATGGCAGTACAAATAGAGAGAAGGGGAGAATGGAGGTGTAGATGGAGAGAAGGTGAGAACAGAGGTAAAGATGGAGGGAAAAGGAGAGAACAGAGGTAAAGATGGAGAGAAGGTGTGGATGGAGGTAAAGATGGAGAGAAGAAGAGAATGAGATTAAGATTGAAAGAAGAAGAGAATGAGATAAAGATGGAGAGAAGGTTAGGGTGGAGGTAAAGATGGAGAAAAGGGAAGAATGGAGGTAAAGATGGAGAGAAGGTGAGAATGATATAAAGATGGAGAGGAGAGAATGGAGGTAAAGATGGAGAGAACGCAGGTTAAGATGGAGAGAACGTGTGGATGGAGGTAAAGATGGAGAGAATGGAGGTATAGATGGAGAGAAGGTGTGGATAGAGGGAAAGATGGAGGGAATAAGGTAAAGATGGAGAGAAAGAGAGAATGATGTAAAGATGGAGAGAAGGTGATGATGGAGGTAAAGATGGAAAGAAGAAGAGAATGAGATAAAGATGGAGAGAAGGTTAGAGTGGAGGTAAAGATGGAGAGAAGGTGAGGATGGAGGTAAAGACGGAAAAAAGGTGAGAGAAGGAGAGAAGAGTATAAATTCCTGAAGGAACTCTCCTGACGGAATAAATAAAGTACTATCTAATCTAATCTAAAGAGACAGGGTGTAATGTCAGTAATGTTCCTATAGGGGGAGTGCTAACAAGTTAAAAGGTGAAAGTACATGTTGTGTTTCTACCTGTTCTCATTAGGACCTCCTTCCCATTGTTCACATGCTTCTTCAAGTAAGAAGGACAATCCTCAGTGAAGTAAAACTTATTGTATTCTAGTAGATGTTTGTTCTGGTCCCAATTGAGTTTGCTGGGGAAAGCTTGTTGTTTTGCTGCAGTAAATGTCCATGTCTTCATGTCCAACGATATGAAATCTTCTCCATCATAACCTTCCTGACGCCAACCTTTAACTTCATCAGTCTCATCATTCCATTCACATCCAAACATCTTCTGGAAAATGTGAACACCTGAGACACACACAGTGTTGTAAAGCAGAGTGACACACACACACACACACACACACACACACACACACACACACACACACACACACACACACACACACACAGTATTAGTGTAGGTTATTATGGGATGGACAGAGACAAGTATCAGTGCAGTAATGTGTGTTTACTACAGTATAAAAAGAGTACATCAAATACATTTAAGTAGTAGAAAGTTCAACATAAACAAACCTCCAGTTTGGTTGAAAAGCTTCTTAAGAACTTCAAGGTTGTGTTTAGCCCTCAACTCATTACCAACACTGATCTCTGTTTGTCTCTGCCAGTATTTTGGATCCTCTGCTGTGATTTTGTTCATCCAGTCCTGTTTGGCTTCTGCTTTCCTGCTGTTGCTGTCATAGTGAACAATCTGAACTCCATCAACATAACCAACAGCCACATACTCTGGGAAGTTTGGAACTTGAGAGGACGCAGTGTAGAAATACTGCAGCGTGTGAATCACTGAAAGAAGAAAACAACAACAGGATGACTTTTTATTATTTTGTTTCATGTTCAACAATCTTGCACTGTGAATATTTTAGCTCCTTCCGTCTTCAGTCGGGTCTTAAAGTGAACATCAAACACTGCTAGATATCACAGTCAAGACTCACATGTTCTATGACAAATACAACACATTAATAATATTACTAACATCTGTTGACAGTTTGAACATTTTAAAAATAAACATATTTTCTACAATGGAGGCTGAATAAAAAGTACAACAGAGTTGAACACAACCTGTTCTGCCCATTTGATGTCGACTCTTACTGACATCTTGTGGCGGGGTGATGTTACTACACTTGATTAGTTTCTGACACTTCCGTGTTTGAAGATTTGTGTTCGTTCTTACAAGCCTTGGAAAAAATAAGTCTTTGAACAAGAAACACTGAAGTCAAAATAAATAAAGAGCCTAAACGGATTTATCTGCTTCTGTAACCTTCTTGGAATATTTTTAATTTTTAGTAGGAAAAAGGGAAAACAATAAAATGTTAAAAAAGAACCAGGATTAAGTAATAAAGGTCTTAAATAATACAACAATAATTTAATTAATAAGTAACAGAAACTATCAGAAGTCAAATAAGTGAAGGCACAAAGAGGATTTATGAGTAAAATATTAATAAACTTATAAAAAGGACTTACCAGGCGTCACGCTGTGCATTTGCACGACCAGAAGAAAGAATAAAAACAAGTTAATGATGTCAGCGCGAAACAAAAAGATGTTTGCCACTTTTAATCCCGCAGAGAAAGACAAAAGTGACGAACACTCGCTTGACTCGCAAACAGGAAAAATGAACCAGGAACTGAACGTGGGGGAAAAGTGTGAGGCAGACGCTTCTGCTGGCAGAATATCAAAGAAAGTGAAAGTAAAAGTAGACACGGTAAAGCCAAACATTGAACTCGATGGTGATCATTTTTATTTTTATTTTGTCGTACCTGTCAAAGGTGAACACACTTATCCACGTAGGTGAGTAGTAACGAGTTACATTTACTTATATAAGAAACACAACTTTTACTTTGCTATATAACATATTCAATATATGTATAAAAATATACATTTAGGCCTCCACTCAGGCTTCATCCCAGGGACCCCAAAGGATTTTGGTCAAAAAAATATTTAAAATGTGTCATTATTTTGTATTATTATTATTCCAGGTTTAAATCTGTAGATCAACATTAGGTCTATCTGTCAATAAAACCTTTTCAAAGATTTAAGTTGTATGCCCTTTTTGTCAAAGAAAACCCTGTTTTGTTATGGGAAAAAAACACAAAATATGCAATAGTTTCCCCCAATAGAATTTTAAAGAGGAATATTTGAGAGTATATAATAATTGGAGCCTTAAAAAATTCAACACATAAAAACATTGATTTTAATTTATTTTTATTTTTTAGAAATGACACAAAAGAAAAATCCTACTGAAATTATTGGAGATCCAAAAGTGTCCTACTCATTAGAAATAACAAAAAATATATTTTTTTACTGTTTACTTTAAACACAATCATCTTCAGATGAACTTCAGATCCATCCATCAAGTATATATATATATATTATTGGTGTTTTTTTTTTTTTTATATGGCATACACAAAATATGCAACATTTTCCCCCAAAAACATCTCAAAGTGGAATATTTAATGTGGCGTCGTTGGAGCCTTGAATAGGTCAATAATCCATAATGACATTGATTTTGATTTATTGTTATTTTTTTAGTAAACAACAGCCTAGATGGCAGCTTTGTGTTATTAGAGTAAACATTGCAACATTTTCTTGTCACATTTCACCTGTTTGCTCTTTAATAGCACTTTTTTTTTTTTTATTGTATTTTTAGAATTTGCTTTGGCCATTACAAAATTACCCGTGGGCCGCAAATGGCCCCCGGGCCACACTTTGGACACCCCTGTACGAGGATGACAGGGGATGCAAAACAATAACACATGCCCTTCTTATTTATGATTTACTTTTTAAATTTGACCTCAGTTCTGTACGCTGCTGCTGGAATTTTTAATTTTCCTGAGGGAACTCTACTGAAGGAATCAATAAAGTACTATCCTTCTATCTATCCTCGTTCATCCATGCGGACTTGGCTCTCTTGGTTGCTTTGTTGGGTCTGCTCCTGTCTCCGGCCATACTCCCCCCACCACAGCAGATGTTGGCGTGGAACACCACAGAGTGTATATGTTTGTTTTTTGTTGTTGTTTTACTTTTGCGTCTGGTTGCATCAGCTCTCATCTTTTAAAGTCTCTAATGTCCTTTGTGTTCTTTGACGTTTCCCTCTTACACACATGTTTATGTGTGGTATGGCTATGAGGTTTGTTTCCCTTGGCCTCAGTCTGGACCCCCTCTACAGGGGCCCAGATGTTTGCTGTTGCACAGGCATGGGATAAAGTGTGTAACTTTTTGTCTGTAATATACATCATTGCAGTTTTTTTTTTATTAGCATGGATGTAATCTAGGAACAACATTTCATAATTAATATCCAAAACCCCTGTAGCGTTAAAGTCCTATACTTTTACTGCTACTGGTTGCCGAATATAAATGAAGCTAGTTCAGACGTGTGCAACCGGCTAATAATTGAGGCCCAGAATTGTGTCCATGTTTAACCAAAATATTTACTAACATAAAGTCACAATTATATAACACACTTTGTTCAAAAACGGAAAATACACGGGAGCAAACAAACACTAGCCTGGCACAGTCAAAAACTGTTGCGCCTCTACTCCTTGAGTGACGTCATCAATTTGACAGACAGAAAGTGTATTTGGCTCTAACACACCAGCCCCTAATTGCTGCTGGCGTGACGAACAGAGCGATTTAATTTGGAATCAATTGAAACAAAAATAGAGCCATAATACCAAAAACAAACACCTCTTTCTTTGGTTTTCATGTTCCCTTTTGCAATAATGCAGTTAATTTACTCAATACCTTCACCTAGAAGGCATATCAATCAATCAATCAATCAATGTTTACTTATATAGCCCTAAATCACTAGTGTCTCAAAGGGCTGCACAAACCACTACGACATCCTCGGTATGCCCACATAAGGGCAAGGAAAACTCACACCCAGTGGGACATCGGTGACAATGATGACTATGAGAATATGATACTGTGAAAGATCAATCCACAATGGATCCAACACAGCAGCGAGAGTCCCGTTCACAGCGGAGCCAGCAGGAAACCATCCCAAGAAGAGACTGATCAGCAGCGCAGAGATGTCCCCAGCCGATACACAGGCGAGCAGTACATGGCCACCGGATCGGACCGGACTCCCTCCACAAAGGAGAGTGGGACATAGAAGAAAAAGAAAAGAAACGGCAGATCAACTGGTCTAAAAAGGGAGTCTATTTAAAGGCTAGAGTATACAAATGAGTTTTAAGGTGAGACTTAAATGCTTCTACTGAGGTAGCATCTCGAACTGTTACCGGGAGGGCATTCCAGAGTACTGGAGCCCGAAATGAAAAAGCTCTATAGCCCGCAGACTTTTTTTGGGCTTTGGGGATCACTAATAAGCCGGAGTCCTTTGAACGCAGATTTCTTGCCGGGACATATGGTACAATACAATCGGCAAGATAGGCTGGAGCTGGACTGTGTAGTATTTTATAAGTAAGTAGTAAAACCTTAAAGTCACATCTTAAGTGCACAGGAAGCCAGTGCAGGTGAGCCAGTACAGGCGTAATGTGATCAAACTTTCTTGTTCTTGTCAAAAGTCTAGCAGCCGCATTTTGTACCAACTGTAATATTTTAATGCTAGACATGGGGAGACCCGAAAATAATACGTTACAGTAATCGAGGCGAGACGTAACAAACGCATGGATAATGATCTCGGCGTCTTTAGTGGACAGAATGGAGCGAATTTTAGGGATATTGCGGAGATGAAAGAAGGCCGTTTTAGTAACGCTTTTAATGTGTGCCTCAAAGGAGAGAGTTGGGTCGAAGATAATACCCAGATTCTTTACCGTGTCGCCTTGTTCAATTGTTTGGTTGTCAAATGTTAGAGTTGTATTATTAAATAGAGGTCGGTGTCTAGCAGGACCGATAATCAGCATTTCCGTTTTTTTGGCGTTGAGTTGCAAAAAGTTAGCGGACATCCATTGTTTAATTTCATTAAGACACGCCTCCAGCTGACTACAATCCGGCGTGTTGGTCAGCTTTAGGGGCATGTAGAGTTGGGTGTCATCAGCATAACAGTGAAAGCTAACACCGTATTTGCGTATGATGTCACCTAGCGGCAGCATGTAGATGCTGAAGAGTGCAGGGCCAAGGACCGAACCCTGGGGAACTCCACACGTTACCTTAACGTAGTCCGAGGTCACATTGTTATGGGAGACACACTGCATCCTATCAGTAAGATAAGAGTTAAACCAAGACAGGGCTAAGTCTGACATACCAATTCGTGTTTTGATACGTTCTAATAAAATATTATGATCGACAGTATCGAAAGCAGCGCTAAGATCGAGGAGCAGCAACATAGATGACGCATCAGAATCCATCGTTAGCAATAGATCATTAGTCTTTGTAACAGGTCTTTAGATGATAATCCTTTTTGTTTGCAGACAAACTTTTTTCATTTGTCCACTTTTGTCGCTCTTGTAGCAACGGTAAATATTCGTGAAACCACCTGTTCCAAAAAAGGTCAGCGATATATTGCCTCTGCCTCCATTTCCTTATGCACATCCAATACAGGTGATCTATTACCAACAGTACATGTAGACTGTAGCTGTCTTCTTTTCCTACTCCTGGCCATCAGCTTTCTTCGTCACCTTGGGGGTAGGAGAGCTTTTTTTTCTTCTCAGTTTCCTCCTCTTCTTCTCCCAAAGGACTCTCGGGGTCATTTTCTTCCTCCTCTTTCGGGGAACTCTTCTCTTTTTGGACTTTCCATAGTCGCTGTCCTCGTCATCTTCCACCATGAAGTCTTCATCACTGCCAGACTCATCAGGATCCAGGTAAGCTTCCTCTGGGTCATCCTGCTCTTCATCCTCACGGCCTCCGTCACCCAGAAGGATTTCCCGCTGTTTCGACACGGCCTTGGAGACTGCCTGGCGTATTGTTCGCATTCGACTGACTTTTCTTTCACCGTCACTGTCATCTGCGCTCCGTTTTCTTTTTGGTGTCTTCCTGCTGGGCTTCTCTATCTTGGGCTTCTTTTCCTTTTTTGACATATCCTTTTGATCTTTGGATCCCTGCTCATTGAAATCATGCATGTACTGGTTCATAAGCGGTTCCTCCAAACTGTTAACAGTAACTGTGGGGCGTGTCACTGCCTTGTAATGGCCCATTAATCACCCACCCCAATAGGGTTCTGACAGCATAAGGTCCATCTCCGTGGCTGTTAATCACCTCCCGTGGTTCCATTCACTTTGAGGCGTTGGTACCAATTAACAGGTCCACGTTGGCAGTTATCCGAGAAATTTTAATGCCTTGGAGGTAAGGCCACTTATCAAGTTCTGCCTCACCAATCAGATTGTTAGTGTACACGGGCATCTGCCTTTGAGTGAAGACATCAGGAAGCTGAAAAAAACTTACTACAAGTAAGCTGAGAGATTTCCAGACCACTGCTCGGGACCACCTTACTGTGCCCCAAGGTGCGCAAGTGGATTTTTGTTTTTCGGCCTTCTGTGTTCAGCCTGTTCACCAATTTAAAACATGTAATTTAAAACATTTGTATGCACGTACAACACTTAAAACCTTCAGTATATCAGTATGTGGAATTAAATTATGGAATGGATTAAGCAAAGCAATCAAACAATGTACTAATATGATCCACTTCAAGAAACTCTTCAAACTGGAAGTGTTAACAAAGTACAAAAATGAAGAACCATGATAAACATTCTGATTTTACTCACTCATTCATTCTCAAAATAATCTGATTTATCTCATCGTATGGATTAAAATTTAAGCAATTATTTATTTATTTATTTATTTGTATTGTGATTACTTATTACTTATGGAGTATACATTGTGAATACATTGAGAACAGGAAGTGAACAAAAGTTTTAGCAACTGTTATGTAAAGAAAAGGGGTAGGATTAAATAAACTCTGCTTCTTCCTCCTCCTTTTTGAACATGTTGAAAAGAGAAACTGGAAATTGTGATGTATCATGTTGTATGCTTGCATGTTCGAAATAAACTAAAACTCAAACTCAATTGTTCAGAACAGAAGGTCCCTGTGCTTCCTGGATCTAGGAAAGCATATGTCTGGACTATCTTGCTACCGTTTGAGTACTTCACTTGAACGGGCAGGATGGGTAAAATTCCATATTTGCCAGCCCCTGTATGGCCACAAGTTGATGATGTAGTGCAAATATCTGCTTTTACCTTTGGAAGTTGGCTATTTTCTCCACTTTCCAGATGCCTCCTGTCAATATGTAGCACTTTGGGATGCGTCTTGTTGCAGTAAGAGCACGTGATGCGCCTGTCGCAACTCTTGCTCAGGTGCCCTGTGCACAGGCAACCAAAACACAGGCCTTTTTCTTTTAGAAAGTCAAGCTTTTCCCTGTGTGCCTTATTTTCCAGTATCGGACAGTCCTCCATGCATGTTCACTTGTACAGTAAAGACAGGAGGTGTTCACAAACTTATTGAGGTGTGGAGCCGGTGTAGGTTTAACGACAACTGTCACATGAGTTGCGAAACTGTTCCTTCTGAACTGTGATTTGCGTTGATGTATAGGCTTGGGTTTGGTTACTGCTTTATTTCGAAGGATGTTTTGAATGTCGCCAAAGACAGGATCCGAAGCAATTCTGACTTGCTGTTCAATAAATTTCACAATGTCTGTGAAACAAGCACGTCGCCTTTGTTGGTCAACAATGTCGGCTGCTTTTCCTCTCCACTGGTCCCTTAATTTGTGTGGCAGCTTTTGTATGAGCATCTTCATGCTAGCTGGCATGTTGAGCTCGTCCAAGTACTGCAGCTCATCCATGGCATTGGAGCATTCTCACAAGTACAGTGCGAAAGCTTGGAGATTTTTTACATCCTCAGACTTGATGTTTGGCCATGCCATAATTTTGTCCATGTAGGCTGCTGTTATTTTTGAAGGATTTCCAAAGTGTTCCCTTAGTAGGCGTTTTGCTGTAGCATAGCCTCTCTCTGTAGGCATATAGAGGCAACTGCGCACCAACTCTCTGGGCTGTCCTTTGGTAAACTGCTCCAGATAATACAAGCAGTCACCACGATCATTGCTACTTTCCCCAAAACCCAACAATTAAAAAGTTATTCAGGAGCGCTCCGTATCTTCCATTGTGTACGCGTGCTTGTCAACATGTGTGCGATGACAGCCTGTGCGCTACCTGTCAGTACAACAGCCAATCAAATTACACCCGCGTTGTTTTCGTCACACAGCATTCATCCAATCAAATTGCAGGAAAACCAACAAAGAAGAGCTTTCAAACAACAAAAGAATAAGTGAATAAAATTATGCCATAAAGTGTTTCGTTCGGGTATTAAAAGTACGACTTGGTCAACAAAACAGGAATCGCCGTATGCAAAACATGCGGTTGGAAGATTACAGACGGAGACGCAACAACTTCCAACTTCGTTCGACATTTGAAGTTGCACAAAGAAGGGTACGTTTTGAATGTAAGCTAACGTTTATTGGCTGAGTAACGTAACTTTTATTCGTTGTGTAGTTAAATGAGTGAGGCTGTAAACTCACTGCTAACGTTAGAACCATAGACATCTTATAAGTAGACACAGCATCGAGCGCTACTGCCTATTGCCGCTGACGTGACGCGCGGCCGCCATCTTGGAGTGGTGATCCGCTCCACTCAGGGCAATTCCTTTGGCAGGAGCAATGAATTGTCAGCACATTTAATTCATATTAACTCACTGAATACCACTGATACTCACGCGCTTTTTTTGTCATACGTGTAACTATGATAAAAGACACATGTCTTGGCATGTTCATAATTTGCTTAACAGTAATAGAATATTCTTATATGCTATAAGTGACCAGACGTCGGAGATCAAAACTGGGAATATAATCCCAGAGAAGGGGGAAAAAACAGTCAGCTATTTTTAAGTTAAAGAAACAATATGATTAGGTTATCTATACATGCGTATATCTTACATAAACAATGTATGAATACATTAGATATCTAAATATCTTACGGACCTATAGACCAGTGGTTCTCAAATGGGGGTACTTGAAGGTATGCCAACGGGTACATGATATTTTTTTAAATATTCTAAAAATAGCAACAATTCAAAATCCTTTATAAATATATTTACTGAATAATACGTCAACAAAATATGAATGTAAATTCATAAACTGTGAAAAGAAATGCAACAATGCAATATTCAGTGTTGACAGCTGGATTTTTTGTGGACGTGTTCCATAAATATTGATGTTAAAGTTTTTTTTTTGTGAAGAAATTTTTAGAATGAAATTGATGAATCCAGATGGATCTCTATTACAATCCCCAAAGAGGGCACTTTAAGTTGATTACTTTTATGTGTAGAAATCTTTATTTAAAATTGAATCACTTGTTTATTTTTCAACAAGTTTTTAGTTAATTTTACATCTTTTTTTTTCAAATAGTTCTAGAAAGACCACTACAAATGAGCAATATTTTGCACTGTTATAGAATTTAATAAATCAGAAACTGATGACATAGTGCTGTATTTTACTTCTTTATCTCTTTTTTCAACCAAAAATGCTTTGCTCTGATTAGGAGGTACTTGAATTAAAAAAAATGTTCACAGGGGGTACAAGTGTCTGCCAAATACTTAAACATATATAAACACCTGAAAGTCTTTATTTCAGCTAAAACCACCAATCTGTTTCACTGGATTCAGAATAAAACAATTCTGTCTTACTCAACAAAGTTAGTATTTGAATATTGTTACTTGAAGACTTATCTGTGGTTACAATAAAATGAGAATGCATCATAATCAGTGGCGGCTGGTGAATTTTGTTTTAGTTGGGCCTGAAAGTTTGTAAACCACATACCTGTAGTGGGGTCATCCTCCCCCAGAAGATTTCTTTGTGATTTTCACATACAAATATTGTAGTTCTTTGCTCCTGCTTAACTCTGAGGTAATATTGTTTTCACAAAATACAACCAATAGTATGTTAATGTAAATTCTTACTTGTGAAAAGTAATCCTCCAATTCCTATTTTCAACAGTCCGCTCAATTGAGCAGGAAAACGCTGAATACCAGCCCAGCATCTTTTTTTTCTACCTGTCAAATGTTAGTTTAGGCTGTTTGCCGGCTCCTCATCACCACTTCAAGATGGCGGCCAAATTGCTTGCGTCACAGCAGCCAATTCTGCGTCTACTTATAAGATGTCTATGGTTATAACGTCATTGCAAACACGGCAATCTGTCGCGTCCACTGCAGATGTTACCTTATTCACACTTATTGTCAAGTGATTTTTTTTTAAGCAGGGTTGCATGAGGTACCTACACATAACGTTACGTTAATGAATGTATCACACACAGTAACGTAATATTAGACGGCGGTCAGCAGCACCGCGTATTTTAGCCACCTACAAAAAGACAAACAGTCAAATAAAGGTCAGTTAAAATGTATACTATATTAAGAATATGTGTACATATTGCATAGGGCCCTGACATCTAACAAGTACAGCACTGTTCATTGTTATGTTCATGTATTTGTGGTTTTTCATGTGTACACAGACATAAACTCATACAGTATGAGATGAGATCAATGAGATAAGGTGACAACATGACATAAACTGCTGATGAACTAGTTACAATGCAATATTCCATGGAAATACAATGTTAACACTTTTGTGCAAATAAGTACAGTTGCACTTGTTTTTTCAGATGTGTTTGTACTGTAAAGGAATGAGTTAAATGTTTAGAATAACTGGTTAATAGTGCTATTATGAAGTGCAATGTCAGCACTGTTTTTTTTAATAATAAATACATACAGCGTTTTAAAGGCATACACAATCTGTGTACATATATTAGTCTGTGGTTAAAAAGACTTGAAATGACTCGAAACACAAAATGCAGGACTTGGGACTTGACTTGGGACTTTCCAGTATTGACTTTGGACTTGACTCGGACTTGCCTGTCTTGACTCGGGACTTGACTCGAGACTTGAGGGCAAAGACTTGAGACTTACTTTTGACTTGCAAAAAAATGACTTGGTCCCACCTCTGGTAACGGGACACGCATCTGCCTCGCATGGGTTCGATTCCCGGCCAGGGTTGCATCAGGAAGTTTCATCCTGAGTAAAAAAGTCAGCAGAAAGCCTTCATGAGATGGACTCGCTGTGGCCAAAGTGCTGAACGTGGGGGAAAAGTGTGAGGCAGACGCTTCTGCTGGCAGAATATCAAAGAAAGTGAAAGTAAAAGTAGACACGGTAAAGCCAAACATTGAATGCATGCTTGTTTCAAGTCACCTAAACTCGATGGTGATCATTTTTATTTTTATTTTTATTTTGTCGTACCTGTCAAAGGTGAACACACTTATCTACGCAGGTGAGTAGTAACGAGTTACATTTACTTAGATAAGAAACACAACTTTTACTTTGCTATATAACATTTTATTACCATCGTTACATTCATTTATATCAGGGGTGACCAACCTTTTTGAAACCAAGAGCTACTTCTTGGGTACTGATTAATGTGAAGGGCTACCAGTTTGATACACACTTAAATAAATTGCCAGAAATAACCAATTTGCTCAATCTACCTTTAATAAATAAATCTATATGTATAAAAAAATGGGTATTTCTGCCTGTCATTCTGTCATACATTTTTTTTCCTTTTACGGAAGGTTTTTTGTAGAGAATAAATGATGAAAAAAACACTTAATTGAACGGTTTAAGAGGAGAAAACAGGAAAAAAATAAAAATTAAATTTTGAAACATAGATTATCTTCAATTTCGACTCTTTAAAATTCAAAATTCAACCGAAAAAAAGGAGAGAAAAACTAGCTAATTCGAATCTTTTTGAAAAAATTAAAAAAAAGAATTTATGGAACATCATTAGTATTTTTTCCTGATTAAGATTAATTTTAGAATTTTGATGACATGTTTTAAATAGGTTAAAATCCAATCTGCACTTTGTTAGAATATATAACGAGTTGGACCAAGCTATATTTCTAACAAAGACAAATCATCATTTCTTCTAGATTTTCCAGAAGAAGAATTTGAAAAGAAAATTCAAAAGACTTTGAAATAAGATTTAAATTTGATTCTAAAGGTTTTTCGAGATTTGCCACAATAATTTTTTTGAATTTTAATCATAACTGAAGAAATATTTCACAAATAATTTTTGTCGAAAAAACAGAAGCTAAAATAAAGAATTGGATTAAAACGTATTTATTATTCTTTACAATAAAAAAATTAATTTACTTGAACATTGATTTAAATTGTCAGGAAGAGGAAGGAATTTAAAAGGTAAAAAGGTATATGTTTTTGAAAATCCTAAAATCATTTTTAAGGTTGTATTTTTTCTCTAAAACTGTCTTTCTGAAAGTTATAAGAAGCAAAGTAAAAAAATAAATGAATTTATTTAAATAAGTGAAGACCAAGTCTTTAAAATATTTTCTTGGATTTTCAAATTCTGTTTGAGTTTTGTCTCTCTTAGAATTAAAAATGTCGAGCAAAGCGAGACGAGCTTGCCAGTAAATAAATACAATTTAAAAAATAGAGGCAGCTCACTGGTAAGTGCTGCTATTTGAGCTAATTTTAGAAGAGGCCAGCGGGCGACTCATCTGGTATTTGCCTTAAAACTCCACAGACATTTTTCGACCCGTATGTACAGTCACCGTGTGCTCGGAGAAGAGGTAGGATTAAATATAAGTCTTACTTCTTAATATTCCTTTTCAGATTTGTTGAAAGGTGCAAATGGAACCATGTGATGTTACTTGATGTAAACATGTCTGTAACAAATACATCAAAACCATAGCCACATGTGTAATGACTAACATTTACATAACATTTTGTAGATGACATTGCATGTCTTGCCTTGTTCTAGTCTGTCTTTTGAACGTACAAGTAAATGTCTTGTTTTTAGTGTGAGTTTTAACTGTTGTGTTTATTTTGTGTCATTGTGAAGTTTTTTGTACCTGAAAATCGGATATCCCGGCCCCCCAGACACATTTTTTCCTCTAAATCTGCTCCCCAGGTCAAAATAATTGCCGAGTGTGACCGTGTGTCTTGGCTACCACTCTTTACCGCATCTCTCCATGAACCCCGATACAAACATCCGACCAGGAGCGTTGGGCTGCAGTGCATTGTGGGTAGGCGAGTCTTGTACATGATCATGTTCTGTCGGTTCATTTGCAAAATAAACCAGAGAGCACAACTCAGCTTTGATACAAAATGAAAGTAAAAAGTCATGTTGGTATATTTTCAAAAACTCAGCTCGGATTAATTACTGTTCTCTTGGTAGTGGAGAAGAAGTGGGGGTTAGGGGCCAAGGTGGTCTCTGATCCATCTTTGACACGGCAGATAAAGGGCTGGGAGAGGTTAGACCGAGGAGGCATGGGTTTTTTTATTTTTTTACTACAGCCGACGAGGCACATATGTTTTTCAAATTAGACTGTGTCGTATTTTGGGGGAATCAAACAAACATTACAAAGAGATTCTAGGACCAGACAATCCATTGGATTCGATACAATTATCTTATTCAGGAATTACATTTTATTTTGAAAAAGTTATCAATAATCTGGAAATACGTGTTATTTATTGGAATTGTAGATTGAAAAAGAAATAATCAAAAGCCATACATCATGAAACAGGCTACAGAAGTACAACACATCAAAGTTGAAAGAAACAACAAGCCCAACTTTATATTCATCAAAATGTGCTTTGAAAAGTTTAACAAATGCCCCAAGGGAGCGGTTTGCCTGGCATGGGATGAGATGCTTATCCATGGCGATGTAGAAGCTGTCGATCTTGCTCTTCTGACGGCCAACAGCGAGGAGGTATGGCTGCCGACCCTGCTGGTTGCGGAGATGCTCCTCCATACTGCAGCATGACTTAGGTTGAGAGAAGGAAACTAAGTATTAGGCACCAGAATATTGTGCTGCCACAAAAAAACATTATTAAAGTCATTATTCAAACATCCTCTCAATCTCAGTGCAAAGATCGGAATGAGTGTTAAGACTTAATTTAAGTTTCATTCACTTTTTAACTGCCTTCATTTTCACATGTGGCTAAGAACATGACACATGACAAGTAGTTATCACTTTCATAATATTACCTTATGAAAGACAACAAGTCTCTCAATGGCATCACATGCACTGATTTTTGGAGACTTCGGTCCTCCTGGTGGTGGTGGAAGGAGATGTATGAGCAACAACAGGGAGGCCATTTCATGGTCGTAAGCTGAGGACAAAGATTCACAAGAATTAACTCAAGAATTTTCACATTTCCTCCATCTAATGTTCATATTTATTCCAAATATCAGATACATTTTCAGAGATACAGGAGATACTTTAAAACAAGAAAAACAAATAAAACTCACATGTTGCCTCCTCACTTCCAATGGAACAATCTGCTGACTGTAACAAGCGCCGCAACTCTGGTGCTGAAGTAAGTCGCTTAGCCTCTTTTATGATGTTTGGTTTGAAGAACACATCCCACTTCTGAAGCAGCCTGGAGGATGTCTCATCATCAAATAGGAGAATGAAGTCTTGCTCCACCTTTAAGAAAGAAGATATTTAACTACCACCGAAGGAAATACTTTCAAATGTCAGGCTGCTCCAAACATCTCATTCCAAACTTACCAATCCTTTTGTATCGAGGAATCTTGGGAAGATGGAGAGGATATCACCACTTGTACCTGGGTCATTAACAAGCTTCTGACGGTGCTGAAATGTCTCTCTCATCTTCTGGAGAATCACGGAATTGTCTGTGTTATGGTTGAGCAAAGATACTGCCTCTTGACAAGCATCCCCATCAAGCTGATTGTCGACATTGACAATCCTTTGGAACTTTGGGCCTCCTGAAGAAAGGTTCAAAGAGCTACTTGGTGGCGCCTCAGATCCACGCCGAATTTTCCTTTGGACTGTTTTCAGACGCCAAGAAATGTATCCTGTGCTACTAGCAGTGTACAAAAGACTGTCTCTGAAACGCTTGTTTTCTTTTTGTGTCATTGAGTTGCTTGAGTGTAGTTCACTTTTACGACACTGGAGGGGGCATTGAACACATCACTATATCAGCAAGCTCTGAAAGTTACGGTGAACTTCGATGTCATTTGTTTAATTGACAGTGTGCGTCAATACAAAGTGAGTTACTTTATATACACTTTAATATAACCTGTTTTGTGCTTAAAACTATATTGCAACTCATTTGGTCAGTTTTATTGTTGTCTAATGGCTGTTTGGCATCAGGTTCGCAAGCTAACTGCTAGCTAAATATCATACCCTGATTGGGGCCTGTTTGTAGCATTAGACATGTTTGTTAGCCCCAATTGACAATTTAGAATTATTGTTATGATGCTATTTAAATTCTAGTAATTATTACATTACTTAGGGCTGGGATGTTCAAATTCTGTGGATTTATGTAAACTGTGTATACACAGCTAAGTAATGTATATTTAACAGCCATGTTGCATGCCTGTGCCTATATTCAATTGTATTGTGGTCACTTTAGTTAATTTACAATAATTGTATTTGTTTGTTTAGGAAACCACACACATACACAAATGCAAACGAACAATTCAATATACAATTGAACCTGCAAATCTGGACTTGGACAATCTATTATTTCTCCTGCACTCACCTGAATGAATAATTGCTGTCCTGACCCGACACCCTGAAGTGATTGCTAATCCATATTTAACCAGTCATAGTCGTCACTACAAGCAGCATCATAGAAGTGTTCCTGAAATGAAAAAAGATTAAATTCATTGTCATACTTAGTTCATGAGAAATCTCAGAGAATTCATATCAGTGCTATGCACATAGCATCAGGGCCAAAAATTGCAATTATTGAAATAAATGTTGATGCAAGAATGACATGAAAATAGTCATATAAATAATAAAAATAAGAATTACATAGCCTTTCTTGGTGTATGGATCCTTGAGAGACGGGAACAGCGTCACTATGCCAAGAGCATATTCCTCTCTGACTGCCTTAGTGGGAAGGTTTCTGATAGGAGATATCAAATTTTTAATCTAGATCCATGTAATGGCCATGTTGTTATCAAGCACAAAAAAATAGAATGTAAAAACATACATACCCATGACTATCAATCATGTGAGCCACCAGTATGTTGACCATTTGTCGTCTTGTGATATCTGTTAGGGTTTCTGTTGTTTGGTACTCCTGAAGTACTGCTTCACTGCCAGACTTGGCTTTTAACACAGCTTCAATCAACTGATAAAAAACAAAAACATGAAAATGCAAAATATGGTGATAAACAGCTATCCTTGACACGCAAAAACTGTTTTAATGTGTAAAAAAACTCAAGTGAATCAAGCTTTGTTCAAACCTGTTTAGCTGATGTTGCATCATGCTTATTCTCTTTTCGCTGTCTCTTGCGAGGGATCTCATCCATGGTAAGAGTTCCGCTTGAGTTGAAGCTAGAGTCAGAGATCTCAGATGCAGAGGACAAGGACAGGTCTGAAAATTCTAAAGGAATAAAAGAAAAAAACATTTGATCATTTTATTCAGTAGTGTACAGAGTGCCTGATAATACATGATGTTATATCTCACCCTGGCTTGAGAATATTGTCAGCACCACATTGCCTTGTCCAACCAGGTCGCTGAATATTTCCGCATCAACTTCTGTCCCTGTTGCATCCTTGTACATAATGCTTGCATCGGGTGGCAGGCAAAATCTCTCAATGACTGGAAAACAGTATGAGAAAATTGTGATTTATGTGCTTTATGTGCAGTTTCATTTGTCTCACAGCAAATGACTGTTCTAGTTAGATGGAGTCATCCACTGCTGATTTTTTCCCTCAAGTAACCCTGACACTTCTTAAGTCCAAATTTAAAAGTTAAGTATTGGCTTTTCTCAGTTAACTGTTCTTGTGTATAAAATGCTTTACATTCTAGGTGGCACACATGTTGAGTAAATTATCCCCATTTATAAAGGAATCTGCTTCAGGCATGTAAAGACACCAGAGTATACAACATGAGGTTTTTAAAGAAAGTGGGTCTATTTTTAAACAGTTTTTAAGGCAAGATTAAGTAAATTGAAACACCTTTTTCATGGAATTGGAGAAAGTCAAACGGTCCCTCAACGTCATCCAGCTTCACATACTTCTGCTGTTGGTTGTACTTCACCTGGACCAGCATCTTCACTGAGACATGCAAAACATATATTAAAGAAAGTCAATATTTAAAGAAAGAACAGTTTAGAGGCCAATGTGTCACAGTAAAGGATAAGATTTGTTAATATTTTGCAGGGGCCTCTATCAATAATTTTCTTTGTCATTCCTAAATGATTGCTTTATAATATATATATATATATATATATATATATATATATATATGTGTCTATATTTATGTATACATGAGACAGAGAGAGGGAGAGAATTTTGAAAGGGATCACAATTGAATATTGTAATTAAAACTAAATGTGAGAGCAGTAACAGTAATTTCTACAACAGAAAAGTCACAATATCATCTGAACAATATCTCACTGGAAACAAGTCATTTTAATCATATTCCTGTTGTCACAATATTGAATCATTTCAAAATAGGATTAAAAACACAGCAAAAAAGAAAAAAAAAACATTAGTTATTCTTCCTGTCCTATCTCTTTCCTCCTTTCTCAGCTGTTTATGTGGCAGTGAGGGCTGGTTGGCTCTGCCAGCAGAAACTTTTAACACAATCATTTCAGTGGCGAGTTATGGTTAGCAGAAAGTATAAGGACAACGACTGCTAGATTGTTTGCTACAGCTTAAAGATGAGCCAGCATGCTGTGTCAGAGGATAGAGAGATGGAGGAGCAAACGGATTAAAAAGTATTTCACATTTTTGCGCAGGTTTTACAGATGTTTATACTCGAGGTTTTTCTTCACATACAGTACTTACAGTTAGATGTCGTCAAACTGATGTTACAGTTACTGTCATTTCACGGGATCCACCGTAACCTCTGCTCTGCTGCTCACTGACGTGCGTGTGTTTCTGTGCCCCTGAGAACAGAGGAGAGGCTGCAGCTATATTAATTTGTACCTAATCAAGAAAAAAGAAACTAACAATCAGTTCTTACATTTATATATTCCTAGGTCAAGACAGATTCAGATGCTTGTAAAGGCCCTGGTATGAATTAAATACTAAATTAAATTAAATCTCATTTAATATTTAATACAATGTGTCCATGACCCAGTGAATACCCTGATAATAAATAACACCAAAACTTGAAGAGTAGCAATAAATGAACCAGTAACTACTGAGCTTATCCCTCCGCAGACAAAATTGGACAAGAGAAACATGTCTCCACAGGTTTTGGCAGTTTTTTGCAGTTTAGAGTGTGAGGGACAAAATAACAAAAGCCCCCACAACTGTTAGTTCCAGCCTTAAATAATATTTTGTACAGTAAAAACTTTGTTTATCATGGCTTTGAGGAAGTGACTTACTGTCATTTTTAAAGTTGAAGTGACTTGCTACTACTGTCTGCTAGCTTAGAAATGCAAGCTAATAGCATGACCGATTTTGTTGTTCAGAACTGGTGACAAAAAAAGCTTAGTTGCTAAAACACATATTCTCCATACGTTTTATCGTACATGCTACATTTCACAGCATTAATTTGCAGCTGTTTCAGTACATTTGATTAAATTGCACTTACCTTGTGGAACTGCACGAGAAGCGAAATGGTTCCTATTGTCTCTTTTCCCTCCAACTGAAGTGAAATGCAGGGCGGGGCTTAATTGCATCTCAGCAGAGTTAAACTAACTCATGAGTGATCAACTCTGTCAAATAACTCCCCATAGCAAAAATTTGCTTGCTCATCTGTTGCTTAATCTCGTATCTTGAGAACATTTTGAGCTTCTCATATCTGTCTAATTCTGTGATCAATTGTTTCTCTTTTATTGCTCCTAAGGGACCCTTAGGAGCAATAAATAAGCTAAAAAGAGACAAGACATCACTGAGACAAAGGAGGTTGAGTTGAGACAACCCTTTGAGCAATATTTGAGAAGTGGGATACACTGACGAGAGCTCATATATGTATGCCATTGATCTCAATTATGTCTCATTTATTTTGAAGGATAATAAAAAGAGAAAGAAACGAGATGTATGAGCAATAAAAGAGATCTTATGTATGTCTTTTTCATGTCTTGATTATTTCTCTTAAATTTATTATCATATCTCAAATTTGAGAATCATGAGAACAAATTGAGAGTGCAATTAAAATATTCATCTGACTTAATTAGAAATAACACTAAACAAATACTCAAATATTGAAAGGTGTATCACTTTATTTGGCTACACAAAAATACAAAATATAATATAAAAATAGATTAAATAAAAAAATGTTTATGTAGTTAATTAGTACATACATAATGTACATATTGACATTCACAATACTTAAAACATAGAAAACAATATACAAAAAATAAAAAAAATACAAAAATAAATGAATTTGACCTTAAGTACTCACTTTGTTATTGTGAAAAAGTCAGGTGTAGTTTTTTAACTCCATGTTGAGCAAACCATGTACCTTAGTTTAAAAAAACACTTGACTTCATCTCAGTAAAAAAACACTTAACTTCATCTCAGTAAGAGGGTGAGTAAATGACAAAATTTCCATTTTGGAAATATTCCAACCAAAAACTGAAATAATTTATAAAATTGTAACCGTGCTGTCTGGAACTAGTCTACATACAAAAAAATAATCACAGTGAAAACCAGGGATACTTAACATTTTTATCTTGGGGCACGACCAACTTTTCCACTACACAAGGGTCTGGAACCAACTGAAATATAAACACTGAATTAGTCATCTTACACTAAAGTGTAAGACAACCGAGTACCATTGCTGCCCATATGGACGGACCACAGCTAAGAAACAGATATTTATTGGCGGCTTCCAAGGGGTACTCGCAGCCAAACAGTGGGCCCCAGCCCTATGATTAAGAAACACTGTTGTAAACAATAGAACAGCCTCCTGCGATAACAATATAACATTTGGTACATAAATGATCATTGAAATATGTTGAAATTGGTTACAAAAGCTACTAATATACCTGATTATGTAAGCAGTAACGTACTGCGTCATTACCGGTTGCATTATTTTTTTTATTTGGAAAAAACTTTGCACTGTGAAGGGATATTAGCCGCTAGCTTGTTAGTGATGTTGCATCAGTGCCAAATTTGCTTGGCACAGCATACCTCAATATGCATTATCACAGAATAACGTGGTACTAAAAGCTACATCATAGGGCAATTTTTTACAATATATACTACGCAAACCTAGACCAAAATATTGAACATGTTTACCAAGGAAACATCCTACCATAGAATGAACTTGACAGGTACAAGGGCCTACTTAAAACCGGCTCTGGCCCGACATTTGTTTACCAAAGCTTTCTTGAGCTTGGCCTCCTCAATATTGTCCCAATCAGGAAAGGTACTGCATCTCAGGACATACGCTGCAAGGCAAGAACATAATAATCAGCCATTCGTAATTTTGTCCCACATCAGTTTCTACAGGTATCAAATCTATGCAATGCAATAACAATAATAATGCAAATTCAAATGTAATGCTTTTTAATGCCATTTTTTGGTACTTGAAAAAATGTAATGCCCATGTGCGACTGCATATAGTTGTTTTTTTATATAGTCAAAAGCTTACAATTATCTATCTGTATACACACAGTTGCAAGCATTAGTTAATTAGTTGAAAAGTTTACATTAACTGTTACTATCTAATGTATTAGAATTGGCTTACAAAGCTGTTTAATTGGAGAATGTATTTTTATTTATTTATTTTTGTGGAGTAGCATCTGGTGTTTTGACCGTATGCATGGCCGTAGACAATCGATAATTAAAAGGCTATCAAAAATATTAAAGGAGAACTGCACTTAAACCCTCTAAACAAACATCCCATTCTGCATCAGATGATCAATATAATATACCCATTAGCCATTTATTTAGTTGTGTCTGTTTGAAACATGCTGTAAGTATATATATATATTCTCTGAAAATATGATTTATAATAGCCACAAACTGGAGGATACCATTTTTAATCAGGATACAATTTGTTTTAAATAGTTAAAAGGTTTTATGGAATAATAAATGAACATCATACCAGGATTGCAAATTATGCATGTGTTTGGAAATGGATGATCTATTTAAACATTTTAGAAAAATACAGAACAATATTGGTAAAAATGCCAATAAGATGCATTTGAAAAAAAGCTATGGCAATTAAACATTTTGAATTTATTGTATTTTACACCTTCTCTGTTTAAAATGTTTACAGTAAATAGCAAGTATGTATCAAGTGTCCGGCAGCTGAAGGAACTTGTATTCATTTATTGTGGGAATGTCAGAAAATAAAAGAGTTGTGGTCTGCTGTGAAAATTGCCTCGCTAGCGTAGATCACTTGCGTCACAACAGTTGCTAATGTTAGGCAAGTTAGCTCATATGTGTTGAAGTGCAGATGATTGAAATAAACGACTCAGTGTATTAAAAAAGCTCAGCTTTTCCATTATCCTGACATGGTGTCACAGTTAAGGACTACACGCCTACAGTGACCAAAGAATGGAAAAGTTTAGGCCCCCAGAGCAGTTTCATTTTGCTTTATTGAAGCAGTGCTTTTGTCGTGTTCCCACCTTACAATACCTCTTGTATGCAGTTTGACAGCCGCAGTTAAAAAAAGAAACACACAGGAAGACTAACAATTTCGATGACCGTAACCTTCTTAAGTTAATTTTCATTTACCGTTTGACATATTGACTGTCCGCCATGTCCTACAATCGTATTAAATTTTTTAAATGCCTCTGGGCAAAGCATTTAATGCTTTTTATTGCCGTTTAAAGCCTTAATTTACGCAAAATCATTAATACACACAACCACACTTCAAGTTGATGGACATAACACTATATTGCTCATCATAACGCTAGTTTTTAGTCAATCACAAATTGTAATTATGTAACATTGAGTTATACTTCCAGTGTGCTGTAATCGATAAGGGATTAACATTTCTCATATTGAACTTCTATTTAATTATTGTTACCCAATTTTGGCCTGAAAACACCCTCAGTTTGGGAAAACTTACTTAGGATTCCTTCAACTTTTTTCCGGTCAAGGATGCGCTTTCGTGTTCCTGCAGGTTTGTTTTCAGGGCGACCAAAAGGGACACTCCTCTACTGTAAAAAAGAGGTCAAAAAGTGCGTGGAATAAACACATACATTTGGGCTTTGAAGCATGTCTCATGGCAGCAAGGCGGAACGATGATATGAATACGCCGCTCTCAGGAAAGAGCTCTTGCTGGTCCGATTAATGAGGGCCGTCGCTGTATTTGTCTCCAACGAGGTCGCAGGGAGTTTGAAGTACTCTGACTTGGCCCGGATCTGAAAGGGAAAAAATAGCACAAACAATACCAGAATGAGAAAATAATGTGTTCAAGGCCCAATCACAAGTTTAAGTAAACAAAACAATTACATCATGAATGAATTAGCATTGGGTACTTACCTATTTTCAAGAGGACTTCTTTGATTCGTTGCTTTTCTCGCCGGATTTTTTCCAACTCCTACCTACATCCATCACATGGCGTCCATGATTTTTCTGCCTGTGGTTGATAGCAGATAGTGTCCTCAACAGATGGGTTGAGTGCATCTCTCCTGTCTGGTGCCAGGAAAGCTGCGTTTTTATTCTCAGGTGGATTCACCCGGCTAGGTGGCAAGCTATTGTGTACGCCGGGTGAAGGACCAGAGGTGTTGTGGACATTTGGTGATGGGCCAGCGGTGTTGAAGTCGTGTGGGGATAGGCGGGGTGTACAGCCTCCAGAGTGATCAACCTTCGGTGGTGAGGCCATTGGTTGATGGGCAGGATGCATGGTCTTCGTAGGGAAATGGACCTTTTATGTTGAGACCATATGGCAGGGGTGTCCAAACTTTTTCCACTGAGGGCCGCACACTGAAAAATCAAAGCAAGCGGGGGCCATTTTCATATTTTAAAAACCAATACAATAAATGTATAAAAAAATATACAGTTAGGCCTCCACTTAGTTATGATCCCGGGACCCCAAAGGGTTTTGGTCCAAAAAAATATTAAAAATGTGTCATTATTCAGTATTATTATCATTATTCATGTTTTAAATCTCTAGATCAACATTAGGAAAAAAAAATGGAAAAAACACAAAATATGCAATATTTTCATCCAATAACTTTTTGGGGTGGAATTTTTGAGATTATATAACAATTGGAGCCTTAATTTTGGATATTTAATCATTATTTTTTTGGGAGGAATGACACTTAAAAACAAATCACACTAAAATAATTGGGGATCCCAAAGTGTCCTACTCGTTAAAGTGTTAAAAAATAAATAATACATTTTTTTTACTGTTTACTTTTAGCACAATAATCTCGAGATCAACCTCAGATATATCCGTCAATTTTAGAACTTTTATTGTTGTTTAATTTTTTTGGTTTGTTTGTTTTAGGCCCTTAAAAAAAAAAAAAAAACAGCTCAGTTTTTTTATATGGCAAAACACAAAATATGCAACATTTTCCCCAAAAAATATCTTAAAGTGGAATATTTAACGTGACGTAATTGAAGTTTTGAATAGGTCAATAATTCAAAATGACATTGATTTTGATTCATTATTTTTTAAAGAAAGAAACAGCCTGCATGGCATCTTTGTGTTATTAAAGCATTGCAACATTTTCTTGTTACATTTCACCCGTTTGCGCTTTTTATCACTTTTTATTTTTTTCAGTTGTATTTTTAAAATGTGCCGTTAAAGAATGACCTGGGGGCCCCAAATGGCCCCCGGGCCGCACTTTGGACACCCCTGTCATATGGTGATAGGCTAGATATATGGCCTCCGTAAGGAAATTGACAATTGATGTGGAGGTCATACAGTGATGGGATGGCTGTATTGCCGCTGTAGGGTGATGGACCAATGGTTCCCTCTCTGGTAAACCTATCGTGATATTTCATTGAACAATAGATTACAATTGTATAAACCCAATTTGTCCATATATGTATATACAACATCAAAAGAGATGAGAAATACTGAACTACAAAAAAATTACTGAAATGACCTACAGTATATTTTAACCTGCAGCGGCCAAAGTGGACCTTAGTCTATGTGCAGTGAGGAGAACAAGTATTTAATAGACTGGCGGTTCTGTAAAATCTAAAACAAAACAAAAAATTACACATTTTATTATTTTCAAGTAACTTGCATTTTTTTTTCTCCACGGAATTGATCACCTAGTAACCTCTACTTCTCTGAAGTATCAAATATAAATTTCATGCAATAAGATGCAAATTAATTACTTTTAAAAAATTCATACAATGTGATTTTACGGATTTTTGTTTTGGATTCTATCACTTACAATTGAAGTGTGCCTATAATGATATTACTAAAAATAATAATATAAGTAACAGACATCGAACTACAAAATCACCAATGTATAAATGATTTGTTCTCCTCATTCTATGATGGACAGTACCAATAATGAAAATAAATGTACCATGACCAAAATTGACTATATCTATAATCATTCTGTACAGTACTCCTTAACAAAAACATTTCACATCAAAGACAAAGGAACTGGACCAGTACTGAAGATGAAATCATCTTGACTGCAAGGAAATAGACAACTCACTTAGTCAACAATAACAAATAACAGATTTTTTTAATAGTAAGTGATACATAACATTGACTATCACGAAAAAATTATTACTTTATATATCTCAGGATTATTTATGAAATGTACAATTAAGTATAAACTGTCAAACCAGTACTTATATTTGGTTTAAATATGTTTTTTTTTTTAAACTATTGCTTATTGAGATTTCTGCCCTACCTCCTTTCTCCACAAAGGAAGCACAGGCATGTGAGCACCCTTTGACAAAAGAGGAGGAAAATTCACAAAAAAGAGGAACATTTCCATCCGCATGTAGGGCTCCGACAAAAGCCCCGAAAATATTTTTTAAGAATCGATACTACATAGCACTGGGCCAATAAAACAATAATTATACATCGCAATACACATAATCATATCAATATTAAATGCTTTCGATAAAATATTGGAGCCAGCATGATTCGCTGCATGAGGTCACTCGCGCTTTGGGAACCCAGTAAACAGAAAACAGGAAGTGTCACTGAGCAATGGAAGTGACATGCTACAACAGACAATCAGTTAACAGTATTTACTGAGCAATGGAAGGGACACGCCAACAGCCAATCATGTAACAGTATCAACAACAAGTAAGCTAGCTCGATGATGATAATTATGCTAACTAGCAAGCCAAGCTTGTTTTGGTGTCCCTGTCCTGAAATTCAGTGCGGTGTTTAGGCAAGAGCAGCAGCAAGTACCAGCGGCCAAGGAGAGCGTTCCACAAATTTTGTTTGGATCCTATTTTTTGGATATTGTTTACTTAATTCATCCATGGAATTTTTGTTATTGTTGAACGCTCCGATCGGACAGGTTTTTACTGGACACATTTCCGATGAGTGTTGCTCTGAGAACCTACAAGTGTTTAGTTAATACTTGATTGCTGATAAGAAGTTAGCTCCGGATTTTTTGACACTCATCCTTGAACTCCCATCCTTAAACTACTTTTATTTATATTTCTCATATTCTTATTTATATTTAATTGAAAAAAAAAACAAACGGAATTTACATTTTGACGTGAAACTGAATGTTTAAAAACTGTTAAGAAAGTACATATTGTGTAAATTTTTCTCAATAAAACTTGTTTATAAGATTTCAGTGTGTGTTCAAGTACTTCTTGAGCACATTCATCAATACTGTGATAACAATTGTAACCATGACATGAAATGTTCATTTTGTTACTCCCTAGTTTTGACACATGAGATTGTAGAGTGGATATTTACACTCTATGAACGTTTTGACCATAACTAAAAAGTAATAAAATGATGGCAACAAATTGTTTTCAGGGTCCATAAGTTCAGAACTTTTAATCCTGAAATCAGAGTGGATACAGATGTTGGGTTTTGGGCAACTTAATACATCAAATATTTGTATTTGTCATTAACATACTATTTACTGAAACAATGATTTGATGGCAAATAAAATAATGTTTAAATTAATGCTGTTTTTTTTGGTTTTGAAATTCACTAAATTTGCTAAAGATTAAACGTTTTGAACTTGTAGACCCATAGGCATGAGGTAATAAATGTCAAGCTTACCCATAGGCAGTGTTGCCGCCTGTTACAAGTCCCCCGTCACTTGATAGATTCAGCGCTGTAATATTATCATGTTCAAACAGTGGGTTCTGATCTACTGTAATGGTTTCAGACCCTGATGTTGAGTGTGATGGCTCACTGGCTTCCAACATATTTAAAAATAACTCCTGTGGAGTTTGGCAGCCTTTTGGTGACTGAGTCTGATCTTTTCCTAAAATATGTTCAACAGTTGCCCTATAAAATTTACTATCTGACCACTTTGCTAAAACAGAATCTCCTGTTTTAAGATCTAAGATCTGCACAGGAGGTTCAGCTCTTGGCAAAATGTCTGCTCCTGTAAAGATTTTGCCGGTATAACCGTCCTCCCATCTGACGAATGCCAAACAATCTGAAAGAGAGAGTGCAAAAGAAAAAGTGTTTAAAATTGTTTATTTGAGTATAAAAAATTGGACTGGTATTTGTCATCTCATTTGGACATCAATGTTATGATTATTCCCTCTCCCCATCCCTATTTGCATTTTAAAGCAGATGCAGTAGGAAGAGCTTGCCCATCGCTGTCTTAGAGGTGTGTGGCCTCATTACAATTAGGGTATTGTTACCTAACTTCCTTGGGGCAACTTTCCCAAGGTGGTATTCTCAGCTGATCTTTAAATACTACACAAACTAATAAAGTCCTTTTTCCAGTTTGTTAGCTACATGTACTGCAATTTGGCTTAACCGTAGTCCGCTTTGCTACACATACATAGAAACTTACCAGATTGCTTAATTGGGGGAGGAGAATTATGCAGGTCCTTCATTTTCTTTGTGGGAACTCTTAACCTCTTTCTTGTAGTCGTTTCCTTTTGGTCCATGCTGTAAATGAAAAAATTAATTTTGGATCATAAACTGAGGATAGGTTGATTGGCAACACTAAATTGACGCGTGTGTGAATGTTGTCTGTCGATCTAAGTTGACTTGTTCATGGTGTACCCCGCCTTTCGCCCGAGCGGAACTGGGATAGGACATAGCACCCCCACGATACGAAAGGGAAAAGCAGTAGAAAATATATGGATGGAACTATAATACAAATGGAAATTATTTACATATATGGGGTCACTCCATATGGATGGTAACTTTTAGGGTGAATCATATTTAACTTCTGTTAAAAACAAGTAAACAAAATTATAATTTATGATCGTTCTGGCTATAGTAAAAAAAAATCTTAAACCAGACAGTTTAATTCTTATTTTAATTCGTATCTATTTTGAGGTGCGGTGGGTTTGATGGCACCTTTTTATAATGGGGTACATATTAGGAAAGTTATAGTATTTTTAACAAAAAGGTCATGAATATAATCTCGAGCCCCAATGACTTTGTATTGAAGAGGTTGACCATAATTAGTGCATTTTGACCAGGTTAAAACAATCATAATTTTTTAAACATGTATCACAGGAAGACTATTCTTATATCATGTTGCTAGTCTTAACAAGACCTGTCTGATAATACCATCCATCCATCCATTTTCTACCGCTTATTCCCTTTCGGGGTCGCGGGGGGCGCTGGCGCCTATCTCAGCTACAATTGGACGGAAGGCGGTGTACACCCTGGACAAGTCGCCACCTCATCGCAGATAGACAGACAACATTCACACTCACATTCACACACTAGGGCCAATTTAGTGTTGCCAATCAACCTATCCCCAGGTGCATGTCTTTGGAGGTGGGAGGAAGCCGGAGTACCCGGAGGGAACCCACGCATTCACGGGGAGAACATGCAAACTCCACACAGAAAGATCCCGAGCCTGGATTTGAACCCAGGACTGCAGGAACTTCGTATTGTGAGGCAGACGCACTAACCCCTCTTCCACCGTGAAGCCCAATAATACCGGATTCATTTAATGAATGTTTAACATTTTACACACATACCTACTTTATTTTCCTAAATATATGCAGTTTATACAATCGATAGCATGATACAAAACATACTGGGCCACTGCCAGCGAGTAAGCAAATATACTGCTGCTTTCAAAATGGCGGGGCAAATTAGTGAATCATTTAATACTTTTGGATGTAATCTCTTATTTATTGCAAATAGCCAGCCTTACCGATAAAATTCAACCCGGACCTCCTTTGTCGAGTGTCACTTTATCTACAACAGTATTATAAAAAACATTTTTAAGTTAAGCTCCCCAAATTAATATGCACTGTAGAATCCAATTGTGAAGGTCATTATGTATGCTAACATTACTTGTTGGGCAGACGCCATTATGGTTACCGCAGCCTCCTAAAGGACCGCTCCGTTGTCACAACAGTTAAATATTTTCATTTCACAACAGTTAAATATTTTCATTTCACAACATTACATGGTTGACCAACTAAAAAATATTAGCATACTTACCTCTCCAAGTCTCATGTCGCAAGCGTTGCGACTGTCGTTTCCAAAAACTTTCCCGCTTCTTCTTCTCTTTCTTCTTCGCTTTCTTCTTCTTCCTCGTTTTAGTTTAAGGTAGGCGCACAGACAACGTTCAAATGTTACGCCACCTACTGTTTCCCCGCCTCTTCTTCTTCTTCTGACGTTAACTGACGGCAAACCACGCGTCATGTCCGCCGCCGTCTGATAGAAAGCGTAAATGTTCTAAATTGCCTTCCTTTGAAAGTTATCCATAGCCAAAAATGGCTATTTTCAGATGGTCATATAAGGAGAAAATCAACTTTATCAAAATTCTGAGATGTGGATCTCAACGACACTCTCGCGAGATTTGGCACCGCGCCCCATGAATCTGTCCAATCGTATTTGCTCTACCTGAAAAACACGCATGCGCATTTAGTGGGCGGATGTGACTTGAAGAAACAATTCGGCACTGAAGGAATAACAACTGCAAGTAAGTAATACCATTTGTTGTTTTTGTTTTGGTATTTAAATTACTTTAACATACACGAGTTAGTATTTATTAAACTACTGTAACGTCACTGATTTACGGAAATATAGCTATAAATGCCGCATTCAACGTCACAACCACCTTGCTAGAAGCTATGAAAGTTACCTCCAGCGAGGCATCTCAAGTGATAAGCTACACTTCATACATCCCATAGTGAAATAGCAATGATAGAAGTAAATGTTCAAAGAACATTTGAAGTTGAACAATATAAATTACTGAACATACACTGCTTCGACATAATATAGAGTTTTACATTTACAAGAAGTTCCACTGTATATTCCAGCAACTTTTGTCTGTATTTACATAGTATTGGAGTGTCGAAATGACAAAATGAAAACCTGGAAAACGATGGAGAAGAACTGGTAAAGAAGTCGACTCAAATAAATGATCAAGAAGGACTGTAAAGCTGGTAAGCAGACTGGCATAGTTGTGGTGCATTAAACTGGCAGCAGATATATGATATTTTATTTTTCTTGCTGCAGTCATCCCGTCCTGCAACCACCTATGTGAAGACTGATGAGCAATGGCTAAGTAAGTTACATGTATATGCGTTTTCTTTGTTTAAATGGATTAGTTCTGATTGAGATTTACAGACCAGATAGAAGGATAAAAAGCTGTCCACAGTTTGTCAGGAACAAGCATGGAAATATTGCTTTCTTTTACCCTGATTACAGTAGTACGTATGAAGAATGAAACTTGAAATATAAGTAATCTCAGCATGTGTAATTAATGTTTTTTGAATCTTTCACCTTCAAGTTAAGGCTGGTAGGTAACATCAGGTCATGATTAGGGATGTAACAATATCAACATTTCACTGTATGATATCGTCACAGTGTTAAAGCCACAATAAGATATTGTTACAAAAATGTCAAAGTCCAAAGACATGCACCTGGGGATAGGTTGATTGGCAACAATAAATGGTCCCTGGTGTGTGAATGTGAGTGTGAATGTTGTCCGTCTATCTGTGTTGGCCCTGCGATGAGGTGGCGACTTGTCCTGGGTGTACACCGCCTTCCGCCCGATTGTAGCTGAGATAGGCACCAGCGCCCCCCGCGACTCCAAAGGGAATAAGCGGTAGAAAATGGATAGATGGGTGGTGTTAAATGAAGTGGCAGGAATGTTTAGGATAAACAGACTTACTATAATTGAACACAAACATAATGTTCATATGTTGTAGTCATATTTATTATTATAAACAGGTATTTCAGGTGCAAAGGAATGGTGCAGAATTCCAGAATTTCAAGTAACACACAAAAACAAACAAAAAACAAAACTTTCAAATATGTGTCTTTAAACTGACATTAACAGTAAACTTGCAGTGTAACTAATGTAGAACAATAATGTTTCTTTAGCCAAGAAACTATACTGTGTTTGTCCGGTATGTTTTTTTTTTTAATATAACTTGGTATTATTGTGGGTTTGATTACATTTTTAGCACATTCAACAATAATGCGATTATAATGCAAACAGTGATCATTTTGGTCACAGTAACGGTGATATGACATTTTGGTATTGTTACATCACTGCTGTTTAGTTTAGTGTTTTTTTTACTTTTAACTTCCTAAGAAACTGTCATTTGCAATGGAAATGTTAGTATTAGTTTGTAAAATACTGATTCTTAAGAATTAACTAATAATTTGACTTTTAATCATATAAATACCTCACAAATGGATATTGTCCCTTGCTTACGTCTTGGTTTCACATCAATGATATTTTCCAAATAATGGTTCTAAAATACAACTCATTCTAATATATTACTCATATTCCTTAACTTATTGTAGACATTGTGGTGTGAAGTGTCGGCAAATTTCTTATTTTGTGCATGTCCACATTTCCTTTGGTGAGGTGCAACAGCTCTGGGCCAACTTGGAAATGGTCTGGATGAACGTGGCAAGCTTTACCTTGTATTATGCAGACTTTATTTAAGGTTAAACAAGCACGACAGTTATAGGCACAGAAATATTTCACAGCAACAATTCCTCGGATCACCGAAGCACAAACATTCCCGTCACTCCTGCACACTTCCACTTTTTCACCCCTATATAATGTCCCCTGTTTGAACTTTGTTGTCCCACACTACGCGGGTTATCATGGGAGATCGAGTTTACTTCTCAGATGAGCCCACTTAATATTGTCAGAAAAAAACACACCCACTGGAGTTCTCGTTTGATAGCGTCACACATCACGGCATTATTGTGAGAATTTTGAAACCAATATAACGTAATATTTACAATAATGTTGCATCCCTCGTCAAGATCCTTTCTCATAGGTTTGGTTTGATGCTGTGTGTTTACTAAATCTTAGTCTTTTGAGTTTTTTGGTTCCTCTTCTTTGTGTCAGGGGATAGCAGCAGAATAACACTGAAGGAGGCGGTGCCTCCTGAAGGATCCCAAAACACTGCTCTTCAAATGGAACACATCCAACCTTCAGGTGACCGTGCAGGATGTACCACTCTGGAACATCAAGCCTCTCCCTACCTGCCAGGTACACCCACCGTCTTCTGTGTCTGACTATTGTTTTGTTGTGAATTTTGTCACGAAGCAAATCCTGCTAAAATATGACGAACTTTTGAGTGTAAGAATGTGAGCGATATGCTGAGATGTTATACGTTTTGCCTTTTGACAAAATGTTATAAAAAACCTTTAATGATTTGTATTCTATTTTAATTTCAGCACATGAAAATATTTCTACTTCTATCAAAGACAATGGAAAAACATTTTCCAGAACAGCCCTCACAGATCCTCCTGATGGCCTAACAACTAAACTACATGTCGATGCTGAGTATGATTCATCTCAATCATTTGAGGAAGCTCTCCCTGATATAGGGGATTGGATGTACAATGACGGACATACGTTTTATGAAGGATTTGAAGATAGTTTGAGTGAGGAGTGTGCAGAAGAGTCAAATTTCAAGGACACAACAGACAAACCAATACATGACAATGCATCAGAAGCCATGGCAGAGTGCCTTCTGATCATTATGGGTTATGTAAACTGTCATAAAGTCACTGATAAGGCCCTAAGCGATATGCTCAAAATGTTCAAGTTGCTTTATCCCGATAGTCTGAACACAGACTGCTTAAACAGTGTGCAGAAGTTCAAAAACTTTTTTTATCCCACTCTGCATCATCGCTTATTATATTACATAAATCCTCCAGTAATTGTTTTGGGCCAATAGAAAGTAAACAAATAAAATGCCTGTTTTGTGGGACTAGTGTGTCAGAAGAAAGATTCTCATCCTTTTTTTTAAAGTATGTACAGATTGATTTCTTATTTACCGTAGCACATTCATGTGCCAAATGGGCCCTTGTTCGTGAATTTAAACATGCAGGTTTTTCTTTGCTGCAAGATAGTGTAACATATGAGACATGCAGTTATGTTATTCCCCTATTGGAAACTTCTGCCAGTACAGTAGTATCCTTGGATGACATATTGGGTAAAGTTGTTTTCCTTGACTTCACATCTATGCTTGGCATTGTGTTTGCAGTTCATTTCCCCAACACACTTGAAAAGTTTTAGATAATTAAGAACTGAACTGGCCTAAGAAGCCACAAATCAATTTTTTGATCATTGTTATAAATGCTCTGAAAATACACACTGATGTGATGTTGCCGTGGATGCTGTAAAAAGTCTGTAAATATGTACTGTATATGGAGTATCATTGTTGATTATGTTTTTGCATTGTGTGTAATATTTCAGTGGCCAATTTATTAAATTTACTTGTTTAATAAAACCACTGTCTTTTTTTAATGAATACATAGGCCTACTATGCTACTGTATTTTAATATTAGTCCTTATAATGGTGGTTGGAGAGCCAAATATCTTCTGAAGTGGTACCTTGTTAAAAGAGTTTGAGAACCACTGCTCTAGAAAGTTCACAAATGTTAAAAGCTCTTAAAAAGTGTCTTGTGATCATATCAGTATTGTTTGGGTTCAGTTTTAAATCTCACAATTGTAGTCACTGAGTTACTGTACATGGCGTGTGGATAAGAAATCAACAAATTAAGTAGAAAATTATTTAAATAAACCATTTAGATTACAGACCATATATCCATATTGCCTGAATTAATTATTTTCTCCAAATGTTGGCGTGAGATAAACTGGAGTATGATTGAGGTATAATTAAACTGTGTCAATTAAAATGCATTTTTGAAATTATTTTTTCTAAGCCAGGAAACGGGTATATAACAACTCAAATAGTGAGCAGTGAGAGACAAAACCAAGTATATCTCTCACTCAGACATCATTGAGACATATTGAAACCAATACTCATTGATTGTCTTTTTGCCGAAATAGCAAAGAGACATCTGAGAACTCAAACAGTGAGTAGTGAGAAACAAAACCATGTGTATTTCTCACTGAGTCATTATTGAGACATATTGGAGACCAGCTCATTCATCTCTCATTTTGGTCTTTGTTGAAATCGGAAAAAGAGATAACTGTTAGACAACTTTGAGATCTCTCACAGTGCTCACTGCGAGCCTTATTTCTCAGGAGCTACATTTGAGAAGAATGAGAAATCTACTTTGGTCTCGATTAGTGCTCTTTTATGTCTAGGAGATATATATAAGACATATATGAGATCTCATCTTCAATTTTGCTTTGCTATGGGCTAGCTCTAAGTTCATCAGGAGTACTGATGTTGTATAAAGCTGGGCCTGGATTTGGTTGCACATTGCCTGATAGCAGAAGTAAGAGCAATATAAAGATTTTCCGTTTCATATGGCAAGGTGACCTCATGACAACATTATTTGGCTTCACAATATCAAAATGAGTAATATCAGAAGGAGAAAACCATCTGTTTAGCACAGAAATACACCATAACTGAAGCTGGTTAGAATTATTTAGCACTGACCCACATGTGGATATCAATAACCTTTGTGTAAATGCTGTAGTTTCAAAGGACCAGGTGATTGTTATTGCGTTTGGTAGAGTTAAAGGTTGGTGGAGCACCTGGTCAGGTACCCCACTACAATTGCAGAAAACAAGTCCAGGAAAAAGCATTAATATTAAATAGAGAGCTTTTGTCAAAGTCATTGTTAAATTGTTTTACTACCTACCCAGGTCCAATAATCAAAGTTCAGATGTCCAAGCTACAAGAGTTGGAAGACCAAGCTAAGGCTAGCAGAGGCCCAGCTTTAGTCAGTCTGAGGCTAAGATGGATCCAGGCCGTGGAAGACGGAAGGCCAAGATGAAGCCAGTCGACTCAGACTGTAGGTAGTGGAAGGCCAAGCTGAGACTAGTATAGATCCAGACTGTGGCAGATGGAAGGCCAAAATTTCAGCTAGCAAAACATCCCCCGGCTTCTGCAGGTCAGAGGCCTCCAGATTTCCAAATCCAACAAAAGCAGTCAGAAATACCACTTTTTGGAAGTAAGCCTTCATTCATCAATTGTTACGCTTAAAACTAGTGCAATTTACTTAAATCGGCTAAAAAAAAGAGACTAAAACACATAGAAATTCAGACCACTTTGACAAGCAGACAAACAAAAGACGGTCCTGTCGGCCATCTTGGATTGGACATTCAACATTAACCCAATTTGGAAATCTGTCTGTAGTTATTTATATTTGTGGATTCACCTACTTTTGACGGAGGAAGAAGAAAGGCGGGTTTGCTGATTTTTGAAACGATTTTGCTTGAAAGACTCAGATTAAAAAGGCATGAAAAAGAAAAAAAGAAATAGAAATATTATACATTATGTCCCATATAAGCTCATACACGACACATTCTACAGATAGTGTATAAAAAAAAACCTAAATAGTGGAATAAAAGAGGTGAAAACATGTGAAATGAAACAAAGAAAAGTTGCATTGTTGAGTCTAATAAAGCTGCCATGCAGGTTGTTTTCTCTTTAAAGCTGTCATTGCTCAAAAATAATAATGAATCAAACTCAATGTTGTTACAAATTATTTAAACTAGTCATGGCTCCAATTACGTCACATACAAAATTTGACTTAAGAGTATTTTTATAGGATATTTTGTGTTTATCGTACAAAAAAAAGGATTTTTGACTATTAGGGCAAAAAAAACAAAAAACAGAAATGAAGAAGCTGTCACGTACTTGCATGGCTGCTCTAGTTGTGACCCCAAGATGCAGGAGACAGGAGGACGACGTGCGGGTGAGAGTCTTTTAATTCCCACAGGGAGCACAAGGAGGTGCAGCAGGGAAGTGCACAGAAGCATAAGCAGCATACAGAAAAACCAAAGTAACGATTCACAAAACAATCCTTGAGCCCTGACTGGAGGGCGAGGCAGGCATAAATAGAAGCCAGTTGATTAAAGTAAAAGTACCAATGATTGTCACACACACACTAGGTGTGGTGAGATTTTCCTCTGCATTTGACCCATCACCCCACCCCATGACCAGGTGTGGCCAGGCTGCCAATCAGCGACAGGTGAGGAGGGAAAAGGGCTCAGGGAGACAAACAGGAAGTGGGACCAAAATAAGAGCGCCGACTAGGAGATAAACACAAACGCAAACAGACCGCGTGACACCTGACGTGACAGGTCGTCACAGAAACGAGGGATGGATCTGAAATTTATCGAGGGACTTAAGTGTTGAAAGTAAAAAAAAATGTTTGACTTATTTTTATGAGTGGGGCCCGTTTGGATCCTAATAATTTCAGTGGGACAAGTTTTAATTGTCATTGCTCAAAAAAAATAATGAATTAAAATCGATAATGTTATGAATTATTGACATATTTAAGATTGCAATTACGTTGAGTGAAAATTATTTAGTGGTTTTGCCATGACAAAACAAGGTTTTGACAAAAATGGCGTAAAACATGAAAAAAAAAAAAAAGACTGATAAGGACGGATAAACCTGAAATTGATTTAGTGATTTAAGTGTTGAATGAAAAAATACAAACATAAATAAAAATGACCTACTTCTACCATTTTTATGACTGAGACTCTTCCTGGTCCCCAAGAAAGCAGTGCGAGGCGAGTGGAGAAAAAACGGATTTATTGACAGAGATGTGACACAATGTGATATTGATCATAAGCAGCGGCCATTGAAAGAAAAGAAGAAATCCTCGTCATGACGTCAAGGCCATGAAACGTGCGATTTTACAGCCACCAACGTTTGATCTTGAAAGTCTTTTAACGGCCAAAGAAGAATACATGGAATAGCGTGAGGAGCAGTCGGACGAAGAACAAAGCACATCTCCATCTCATCTCCGAGTGTGATGACGTCCCTCAGCGATGGAGACATCTCCCTGTGTTCCAGTGCACAAAGCATCCTGGAGGAAGAAGACCACTCAGCACATTCCCGACAGAAGCAGGTGAATCCAAGTTGAACATCATCTTCACACAAGAACATTTGGAGGTGCAGACAGTCCATGTGAGCTTACTCAGCCTTCAGCCGCCTGCACGTTCTCGTCGAGCTCCACGCCGCCGTGGCGAGCTGCGGGACAAACGCAAACGGTGAAGGAAGAACATCCAGAAGGTGCCTCGTCACTCACATCAGATCTTTGAGGTGTGACTTGGAAACATGACGAGTCAGCACACTTGATGTCTCATTTGGCTGATCCTCATCATGAGGACTCCTGTCAAAAGTGAGATATGCCAGACTTTGTATTGCGTGTGCTCACAGGAGGGACTTTTATTGTGAAGGAGTCAGCTCCACTTGGGCTTTTCCGGCTAAACTTGTAACAAAGGTCCACATCAGACCTCCATGTGAGTGACGCTTCACCACGGCTTTGTTTCTTGCGGCTCAAAGAAAAGATGTTTTACTTACCAGCTGGATCGTACTGGGCTGAAATGAAAGAGAAACAAGGTGAAGTGGACTTTTCCCCTCACGTCACGCCGTGTTTCTACGTGAGAGTGTGCGCTCTGTCTCTGTGGATCTTTGAGTGTTTGGCTGGAAGGCAACTAAAAGATGGCCGCACCTTTGCAGCCCGGATGAAAGCATCAACTCACGGCCTGGACCGAGTGCACCGAGAAGAAGAAGACAGAGGACATTGGCGTCCCTCACCTTGTCTGTTTCTGTGACGCCTGACCATGACCATGATGATGATGATGATGATGGCCGCCACAGCGAGGACCGCCGCCGTGGCAGCGAGGGCGACGCTCAAGTTGTCTGTGGAGAGCAAAAAAGCACAAGTGGAGTGACAAAGCATGAAGAGGAAACCTTCATGACTACTTTGCATGCAGACGTCAAGCGTTGTCATGGTGACATGGATCAATAATGGTGACAGGTGGACTTGTGATGGGAAACATCTCCAACTAAATGTGTCTTTCTCACCTTCATGGCTTGCGTTGCTCAGGATGCTTCTTCTCTCCAGCTTGGTGACCAAGTCCTCCTTGACGCCTGACAGCTGAAACACACATTCGTACTTGCCCTCCACGTCGGCCGTCACCTCCACTTTCAGCGCCACCGACATCTGGAAGGTTCCGTCGTGGTTGGGGAGTATCTCTCCGTGCTCCACGTCCTCGAAGATCTGCTCGCCGTCTTTCCTCCAAAACAGGTCGGCACCGTCGGGGTAGAAACCTGTCGCCATGCAGCTGACCGGAGAGGACGGCGTCTTCTGGAGCAGGAACACCTCTGGAAGCTCTGCACAGGAAGTGATGTCACGTGTGAACACAGGACAACGTGGGGAGAAGGTGGGGATGGAGAGAAGGTGTGGGTGGAGGTAAAGATGGAGAGAAGGTGTGGATGGAGAGAAGGCGTGGATGGAGAGAAGGTGTGGATGGAGGTAAAGATGAGGAGAAGATGGAGAAAAGGTGTGGATGGAGAGAAGGTGTGGATTAAAGTAAAGATGGAGAGAATGTAATAACGGAGGTAAAGATAGAGAAAAAGTGAGAACGGAGGTAAATATGCCGAGAACGTGTGGATGGAGGTAAAGATGGAGTGAAGGTGTGGATGGAGGTAAAGATGGAAAGAAGGTGTCGATGGAGGTAAAGATGGAGAAAATGGAGGTACAGAGAGAAGGTGTGGACGAAGGTAAAGATGGAGAGAAGGTGTGGATGGAGGTAAGGATGGAGAGAAGATGAGGATGGGGTAAAGATGGAGAGAAGATGAGGATGAAAGTAAAGATAGAGAGAATGGAGGTACAAATAGAGAGGTTTGGATGAAGGTAAAGATGGAGAGAAGGTGTGGATGAAAGTAAAGATGGAGAGAAGGGGAGAACAGAGGTAAATATGGAGATGAGGTGTGGATGGAGGTAAAGATGGAGAGAAGTTGAGAATGAGATAAAGATGGAGAGAAGGAGAGAATGAGGTAAAGATGGAAAGTAAGAGTGGACAGCGGTAAAGATGGAGAGAATGTGAGGATGGAGGTAAAGATGGAGGGAAAAGGAGAGAATGAAGGTAAATATGGAGAGAAGGTGTGGATGGAGGTAAAGATGGAGAGAAGGTGAGAATGAGGTAAAGATGGAGAGAATGAGGTAAAGATCAATCAATCAATCAATGTTTATTTATATAGCCCCAAATCACAAATGTCTCAAAGGACTGCACAAATCGTTACGACTACAACATCCTCGGAAGAACCCACAAAAGGGCAAGGAAAACTCACACCCAGTGGGCAGGGAGAATTCACATTCAGTGGGACGCCAGCGACAATGCTGACTATGAGAAACCTTGGAGAGAACACAGGTTAAGATGGAGAGAAAGTGAGGATGGAGGTAAAGATGGAGGGAAAAGGAGAGAACGGAGGTAAATATGGAGAGAAGGTGTGGATGGAGGTAAAGATGGAGAGAAGGTGAGAATGAGGTAAAGATGGAGAGAATGAGGTAAAGATGGAGAGAAGGAGAGAATGAGATAAAGATGGAGGGAAGGTGTAGATGGAGGTAAAGATGGAGAGAAGATGAGAACACAGGTTAAGATGGAGAGAAAGTGAGGATGGAGGTAAAGATGGAGGGAAAAGGAGAGAACGGAGGTAAATATGGAGAGAAGGTGTGGATGAGGTAAAGATGGAGAGAAGGAGAGAATGAGATAAAGATGGAGAGTAAGAGTGGACGGAGGTAAAGATGGAGAGAACGTGAGGATGGAGGTAAAGATGGAGGGAAAAGGAGAGAATGGAGGTAAAGATGGAGAGAAGGTAAGAATGAGGTAAAGATGGAGAGAGTGAGGTAAAGATGGAGAGTAAGAGTGGATGGAGGTAAAGATGGAGAGAACGTGAGGATGGAGGTAAAGATGGAGAGAAGGAGAGAATGAGATAAAGATGGAGAGAAAGTGTAGATGGAGGTAAAGATGGAGAGTAAGAGTGGACAGAGGTAAAGATGGAGAGTAAGAGTGGACAGAGGTAAAGATGGAGGGAAGGAGAGGATGGAGGTAAAGATGGAGAGAAGGAGAGAGGGATGTGAAGATGGAGAGAAGGTTAGATTGGAGGTAAAGATGGAGAGAAAGTGAGAACGGAGAAAGTGTAGATGGAAGTGGATGGAGGTAAAGATGGAGGTAAAAGGAGAGAATGGAGGTAAAGATGGAGAGAAGGTGTGAGAAAGAGAAGAGTATAAAGAGACAGGGTGTAATGTCAGTAATGTTCCTATAGGGGGAGTGCTAACAAGTTAAAAGGTGAAAGTACATGTTGTGTTTCTACCTGTTCTCATTAGGACCTCCTTCCCATTGTTCACATGCTTCTTCAAGTAAGAAGGACATATCTCAGTGTAGTAAAACGTATTGTATTCTAGTAGATGTTTGTCCCGGTCCAACTTGAGTTTGCTGGGGAAAGCTTGTTGTTTTGCTGCAGTAAATGTCCATGTCTTCATGTCCAACGATATGAAATCTTCTCCATCATAACCTTCCTGACGCCAACCTTTAACTTCATCAGTCTCATCATTCCATTCACATCCAGTCATCCTCTGGAAAATGTGAACACCTGAGACACACACAGTGTTGTAAAGCAGAGTGACACACACACACACACACACACACACACACACACACACACACACACACACACACACACACACACACACACACACACACACACACACACACACACACACACACACACACACCCACACACACACACACACACACACACAGTATTAGTGTAGGTTATTATGGGATGGACAGAGACAAGTATCAGTGCAGTAATGTGTGTTTACTACAGTATAAAAAGAGTACATCAAATACATTTAAGTAGTAGAAAGTTCAACATAAACAAACCTCCAGTTTGGTTGAAACGCTTCTTAAGAACTTCAAGGTTGTGTTTGGCCCTCAACTCATTACCAACACCGATCTCTGTTTGTCTCTGCCAGTATTTTGGATCCTCTGCTGTGATTTTGTTCATCCAGTCCTGTTTGGCTTCTGCTTTCCTGCTGTTGCTGTCATAGTGAGAAATCTGAACTCCATCAACATAACCAACAGCCACAAACTCTGGGAAGTTTGGAACTTGAGAGGACGCAGTGTGGAAATACTGCAGCGTGTGAATCACTGAAAGAAGAAAACAACAACAGGATGACTTATTATTATTTTGTTTCATGTTCAACAATCTTGCACTGTGAATATTTTAGCTCCTTCCGTCTTCAGTCGGGTCTTAAAGTGAACATCAAACACTGCTAGATATCACAGTCAAGACTCACATGTTCTATGACAAATACAACACATTAATAATATTACTAACATCTGTTGACAGTTTGAACATTTTGAAAATAAACATATATTTTCTACAATGGAGGCTGAATAAAAAGTACAACAGAGTTGAACACAACCTGTTCTGCCCATTTGATGTCGACTCTTACTGACATCTTGTGGCGGGGTGATGTTACTACACTTGATTAGTTTCTGACACTTCCGTGTTTGAAGATTTGTGTTCGTTCTTACAAGCCTTGGAAAAAATAAGTCTTTGAACAAGAAACACTAAAGTGAAAACAATAAAGAGCCTAAACTGATTTATCTGCTTCTGTAACCTTCTTGGAACATTTTTAATTTTTAGTAGGAAAAAGGGAAAACAATAAAATGTTAAAAAAAGAACCAGGATTAAGTAATAAAGGGCTTAAATAATACAACAATAATTTAATTAATAAGTAACAGAAACTCTCAGAAGTCAAATAAGTGAAGGCACAAAGAGGATTTATGAGTAAAATATTAATAAACTTATAAAAAGGACTTACCAGGCGTCACGCTGTGCATTTGCACGACCAGAAGAAAGAATAAAAACAAGTTCATGATGTCAGCGCGAAACAAAAAGATGTTTGCCACTTTTAATCCCGCAGAGAAAGACAAAAGTGACGAACACTCGCTTGACTCGCAAACAGGAAAAATGAACCAGGAACTGTCGAGGCTCTTTTTATAATACTCCACCTGAGCCAATGAGGAGTCAGCATTCTGTGACGTCACAGTTAGGAGAGAAAACGAAACGCTATTCTGCACAGAAAAGTGGCAGCAGTCAACTGACAAGAAGTCTTCTACTGGACTCACTAGAGAGCGCCCCGTGTGGCCACGTCAGGTAAATGCTTGTGTGGCTTTTCTGGGAAATCACGTGACTTGACAACAAAAAGGTGTGTCAAGTTGGCCGCCAAACTTGGAAAGAAAAGAAAGAAAGAGGAATGAAGGTGAGATTGAGAGTTAAAAGTAATGACAGGGCTGGAACATCCGATCAGTGATCGTATTGTAGTCCTCTCAAGAAAGCATCAATACAAATAATGATTGATAGACATAAAGTCGCTACACCGCAGGACATCCTCACTTCTTTTTATTTCACGTCTTAACTTTCACCTCCGTTATGTCTCCCAAGCGTGAGGCGTCCCTGCTGGGGTAACGGGACACGCATCTGCCTCGCATGGGTTCGATTCCCGGCCAGGGTTGCATCAGGAAGTTTCATCCTGAGTAAAAAAGTCAGCAGAAAGCCTTCATGAGATGGACTCGCTGTGGCCAAAGTGCTGAACGTGGGGGAAAAGTGTGAGGCAGACGCTTCTGCTGGCAGAATATCAAAGAAAGTGAAAGTAAAAGTAGACACGGTAAAGCCAAACATTGAACTCGATGGTGATCATTTTTATTTTTATTTTGTCGTACCTGTCAAAGGTGAACACACTTATCCACGTAGGTGAGTAGTAACGAGTTACATTTACTTAGATAAGAAACACAACTTTTACTTTGCTATATAACATATTCAATATATGTATAAAAATATACATTTAGGCTTCCACTCAGGCTTCATCCCAGGGACCCCAAAGGATTTTGGTCAAAAAAATATTTAAAATGTGTCATTATTTTGTATTATTATTATTCCAGGTTTAAATCTGTAGATCAACATTAGGTCTATCTGTCAATATAAGGTTTTCAAAGATTTAAGTTGTATGCCCTTTTTGTCAAAGAAAACCCTGTTTTGTTATGGGAAAAAAACACAAAATATGCAATAGTTTCCCCCAATAGAATTTTAAAGAGGAATATTTGAGAGTATATAATAATTGGAGCCTTAAAAAATTCAACACATAAAAACATTGATTTTAATTTATTTTTATTTTTTAGAAATGACACAAAAGAAAAATCCTACTGAAATTATTGGAGATCCAAAAGTGTCCTACTCATTAGAAATAACAAAAAATATATTTTTTTACTGTTTACTTTAAACACAATCATCTTCAGATGAACTTCAGATCCATCCATCAATTATATATATATATATATTATTGGTGTTTTTTTTTTTTTTATATGGCATACACAAAATATGCAACATTTTCCCCCAAAAATATCTCAAAGTGGAATATTTAATGTGGCGTCGTTGGAGCCTTGAATAGGTCAATAATCCATAATGACATTGATTTTGATTTATTGTTATTTTTTTAGTAAACAACAGCCTAGATGGCAGCTTTGTGTTATTAGAGTAAACATTGCAACATTTTCTTGTCACATTTCACCTGTTTGCTCTTTAATAGCACTTTTTTTTGTTTTATTGTATTTTTAAAATTTGCTTTGGCCATTACAAAATTACCCGTGGGCCGCAAATGGCCCCCGGGCCACACTTTGGACACCCCTGTACGAGAATGACGGAATGCAAAAACAATAACACATGCCCTTCTTATTTATGATTTACTTTTTAAATTTGACCTCAGTTCTGTACGCTGCTGCTGGAATGTTTAATTTTCCTGAGGGAACTCTACTGAAGGAATCAATAAAGTACTATCCTTCTATCTATCCTCGTTCATCCATGCGGACTTGGCTCTCTTGGTTGCTTTGTTGGGTCTGCTCCTGTCTCCGGCCATACTCCCCCCACCACAGCAGACGTTGGCGTGGAACACCACAGAGTGTATATGTTTGTTTTTTGTTGTTGTTTTACTTTTGCGTCTGGTTGCATCAGCTCTCCTCTTTTAAAGTCTTTAATGTCCTTTGTGTTCTTTGACGTTTCCCTCTTACACACATGTTTATGTGTGGTATGGCTATGAGGTTTGTTTCCCTTGGCCTCAGTCTGGACCCCCTCTACAGGGGCCCAGATGTTTGCTGTTGCAGAGGCATGGGATAAAGTGTGTAACTTTTTGTCTGTAATATACATCATTGCAGTTTTTTTTTATTAGCATGGATGTAATCTAGGAACAACATTTCATAATTAATATCCAAAACCCCTGTAGCGGTAAAGTCCTATACTTTTACTGCTACTGGTTGCCGAATATAAATGAAGCTAGTTCAGACGTGTGCAACCGGCTAATAATTGAGGCCCAGAATTGTGTCCATGTTTAACCAAAATATTTACTAACATAAAGTCACAATTATATAACACACTTTGTTCAAAAACGGAAAATACACGGGAGCAAACAAACACTAGCCTGGCACAGTCAAAAACTGTTGCGCCTCTACTCAGCAACACCTGGGCAAGATCCTGACTCCTCCCTAAATATCCAGGCACTTGGCCTTGGAGCCAACCCCTTGAGTGACGTCATCAATTTGACAGACAGAAAGTGTATTTGGCTCTAACACACCAGCCCCTAATTGCTGCTGGCGTGACGAACAGAGTGATTTAATTTGGAATCAATAAAACAAAAATAGAGCCATAATACCAAAAACAAACACCTCTTTCTTTGGTTTTCATGTTCCCTTTTGCAATAATGCAGTTAATTTACTCAATACCTTCACCTAGAAGGCATATCCATCAATCAATCAATCAATGTTTACTTATATAGCCCTAAATCACTAGTGTCTCAAAGGGCTGCACAAACCACTACGACATCCTCGGTAGGCCCACATAAGGGCAAGGAAAACTCACACCCAGTGGGACATCGGTGACAATAATGACCCAGTGGGACGTCGGTGACAATAATGACTATGAGAATATGATACTGTGAAAGATCAATCCACAATGGATCCAACACAGTCGCGAGAGTCCCGTTCACAGCGGAGCCAGCAGGAAACCATCCCAAGCGGAGGCGGATCAGCAGCGCAGAGATGTCCCCAGCCGATACACAGGCGAGCAGTACATGGCCACCGGATCGGACCGGACTCCCTCAACAAAGGAGAGTGGGACATAGAAGAAAAAGAAAAGAAACGGCAGATCAACTGGTCTAAAAAGGGAGTCTATTTAAAGGCTAGAGCATACAAATGAGTTTTAAGGTGAGACTTAAATGCTTCTACTGAGGTAGCATCTCGAACTGTTACCGGGAGGGCATTCCAGAGTAATGGAGCCCGAAATGAAAAAGCTCTATAGCCCGCAGACTTTTTTTGGGCTTTGGGGATCACTAATAAGCCGGAGTCCTTTGAACGCAGATTTCTTGCCGGGACATATGGTACAATACAATCGGCAAGATTGGATGGAGCTAGACCGTGTAGTATTTTATACGTAAGTAGTAAAACCTTAAAGTCACATCTTAAGTGCACAGGAAGCCAGTGCAGGTGAGCCAGTACAGGCGTAATGTGATCAAACTTTCTTGTTCTTGTCAAAAGTCTAGCAGCCGCATTTTGTACCAACTGTAATCTTTTAATGCTAGACATGGGGAGACCCGAAAATAATACGTTACAGTAATCGAGGCGAGACGTAACAAACGCATGGATAATGATCTCGGCGTCTTTAGTGGACAGAATGGAGCGAATTTTAGCGATATTGCGGAGATGAAAGAAGGCCGTTTTAGTAACGCTTTTAATGTGTGCCTCAAAGGAGAGAGTTGGGTCGAAGATAATACCCAGATTCTTTACCGTGTCGCCTTGTTTAATTGTTTGGTTGTCAAATGTTAGAGTTGTATTATTAAATAGAGTTCGGTGTCTAGCAGGACCGATAATCAGCATTTCCGTTTTTTTGGCGTTGAGTTGCAAAAAGTTAGCGGACATCCATTGTTTAATTTCATTAAGACACGCTTCCAGCTGACTACAATCCGGCGTGTTGGTCAGCTTTAGGGGCATGTAGAGTTGGGTGTCATCAGCATAACAGTGAAAGCTAACACCGTATTTACGTATGATGTCACCTAGCGGCAGCATGTAGATGCTGAAGAGTGCAGGGCCAAGGACCGAACCCTGGGGAACTCCACACGTTACCTTAACGTAGTCCGAGGTCACATTGTTATGGGAGACACACTGCATCCTATCAGTAAGATAAGAGTTAAACCAAGACAGGGCTAAGTCTGACATACCAATTCGTGTTTTGATACGTTCTAATAAAATATTATGATCGACAGTATCGAAAGCAGCGCTAAGATCGAGGAGCAGCAACATAGATGACGCATCAGAATCCATCGTTAGCAATAGATCATTAGTCTTTGTAACAGGTCTTTAGATGATAATCCTTTTTGTTTGCAGACAAACTTTTTTCATTTGTCCACTTTTGTCGCTCTTGTAGCAACGGTAAATATTCGTGAAACCACCTGTTCCAAAAAAGGTCAGCGATATATTGCCTCTGCCTCCATTTCCTTATGCACATCCAATACAGGTGATCTATTACCAACAGTACATGTAGACTGTAGCTGTCTTCTTTTCCTACTCCTGGCCATCAGCTTTCTTCGTCACCTTGGGGGTAGGAGAGCTTTTTTTTCTTCTCAGTTTCCTCCTCTTCTTCTCCCAAAGGACTCTCGGGGTCGTTTTCTTCCTCCTCTTTCGGGGAACTCTTCTCTTTTTGGACTTGCCATAGTCGCTGTCCTCGTCATCTTCCACCATGAAGTCTTCATCACTGCCAGACTCATCAGGATCCAGGTAAGCTTCCTCTGGGTCATCCTGCTCTTCATCCTCACGGCCTCCGTCACCCAGAAGGATTTCCCGCTGTTTCGACACGGCCTTGGAGACTGCCTGGCGTATTGTTCGCATTCGACTGACTTTTCTTTCATCGTCACTGTCATCTGCGCTCCGTTTTCTTTTTGGTGTCTTCCTGCTGGGCTTCTCTATCTTGGGCTTCTTTTCCTTTTTTGACATATCCTTTTGATCTTTGGATCCCTGCTCATTGAAATCATGCATGTACTGGTTCATAAGCGGTTCCTCCAAACTGTTAACAGTAACTGTGGGGCGTGTCACTGCCTTGTAATGGCCCATTAATCACCCACCCCAATAGGGTTCTGACAGCATAAGGTCCATCTCCGTGGCTGTTAATCACCTCCCGTGGTTCCATTCACTTTGAGGCGTTGGTACCAATTAACAGGTCCACGTTGGCAGTTATCCGAGGAATTTTAATGCCTTGGAGGTAAGGCCACTTATCAAGTTCTGCCTCACCAATCAGATTGTTAGTGTACACGGGCATCTGCCTTTGAGTGAAGACATCAGGAAGCTGAAAAAAAATTACTACAAGTAAGCTGAGAGATTTCCAGACCACTGCTCGGGACCACCTTACTGTGCCCCAAGGTGCGCAAGTGGATTTTTGTTTTTCGGCCTTCTGTGTTCAGCCTGTTCACTAATTGTTCAGAACAGAAGGTCCCTGTGCTTCCTGGATCTAGGAAAGCATATGTCTGGACTATCTTGCTGCCGTTTGGAGTACTTCACTTGAACGGGCAGGATGGGTAAAATTCCATATTTGCCAGCCCCTGTATGGCCACAAGTTGAGGATGTAGTGCAAATATCTGCTTTTACCTTTGGAAGTTGGCTATTTTCTCCACTTTCCAGATGTCTCCTGTCAATATGTAGCACTTTGGGATGCGTCTTGTTGCAGTAAGAGCACGTGATGCGCCTGTCGCAACTCTTGCTCAGGTGCCCTGTGCACAGGCAACCAAAACACAAGCCTTTTTCTTTTAGAAAGTCAAGCTTTTCCCTGTGTGCCTTATTTTCCAGTATTGGACAGTCCTCCAATGCATGTTCACTTGTACAGTAAAGACAGGAGGTGTTCACAAACCTATTGAGGTGTGGAGCCGGTGTAGGTTTAACGACAACTGCCACATGAGTTGCGAAACTGTTCCTTCTGAACTGTGATTTGCGTTGATGTATAGGCTTGGGTTTGGTTACTGCTTTATTTCGAAGGATGTTTTGAATGTCGCCAAAGACAGGATCCGAAGCAATTCTGACTTGCTGTTCAATAAATTTCACAATGTCTGTGAAACAAGCACGTCGCCTTTGTTGGTCAACAATGTCGGCTGCTTTTCCTCTCCACTGGTCCCTTAATTTGTGTGGCAGCTTTTGTATGAGCATCTTCATGCTAGCTGGCATGTTGAGTTCGTCCAAGTACTGCAGCTCATCCATGGCATTGGAGCATTCTCGCAAGTACAGTGCGAAAGCTTGGAGATTTTTTACATCCTCAGACTTGATGTTTGGCCAAGCCATAATTTTGTCCAGGTAGGCTGCTGTTATTTTTGAAGGATTTCCAAAGTGTTCCCTTAGTAGGCGTTTTGCTGTAGCATAGCCTCTCTCTGTAGGCATATAGAGGCAACTGCGCACCAACTCTCTGGGCTGTCCTTTGGTAAACTGCTCCAGATAATACAAGCAGTCACCACGATCATTGCTACTTTCCCCAAAACCCAACAATTAAAAAGTTATTCAGGAGCGCTCCGTATCTTCCATTGTGTACGCGTGTTTGTCAACATGTGTGCGATGACAGCCTGTGCGCTACCTGTCAGTACAACACCCAATCAAATTACACCCGCGTTGTTTTCGTCACACAGCATTCATCCAATCAAATTGCAGGAAAACCAACAAAGAAGAGCTTTCAAACAACAGAAGAATAAGTGAATAAAATTATGCCATAAAGTGTTTCGTTCGGGTATTAAAAGTACGACTTGGTCAACAAAACAGGAATCGCCGTATGCAAAACATGCGGTTGGAAGATTACAGACGGAGACGCAACAACTTCCAACTTCGTTCGACATTTGAAGTTGCACAAAGAAGGGTACGTTTTGAATGTAAGCTAACGTTTATTGGCTGAGTAACGTAACTTTTATTCGTTGTGTAGTTAAATGAGTGAGGCTGTAAACTCACTGCTAACGTTAGAACCATAGACATCTTATAAGTAGACACAGCATCGAGCGCTACTGCCTATTGCCGCTGACGTGACGCGCGGCCGCCATCTTGGAGTGGTGATCCGCTCCACTCAGGGCAATTCCTTTGGCAGGAGCAATGAATTGTCAGCACATTTAATTCATATTAACTCACTGAATACCACTGATACTCACGCGCTTTTTTTGTCATACGTGTAACTATGATAAAAGACACATGTCTTGGCATGTTCATAATTTGCCTAACAGAAATAGAATATTCTTATATGCTATAAGTGACCAGACGTCGGAGATCAAAACTGGGAATATAATCCCAGAGAAGGGGAAAAAAACAGTCAGCTATTTTTAAGTTAAAGAAACAATATGATTAGGTTATATATACATGCGTATATCTTACATAAACAATGTATGAATACATTAGATATCTATATATCTTACGGACCTATAGACCAGTGGTTCTCAAATGGGGGTACTTGAAGGTATGCCAAGGGGTACATGATATTTTTTTAAATATTCTAAAAATAGCAACAATTCAAAATCCTTTATAAATATATTTACTGAATAATACTTCAACAAAATATGAATGTAAATTCATAAACTGTGAAAAGAAATGCAACAATGCAATATTCAGTGTTGACAGCTGGATTTTTTGTGGACATGTTCCATAAATATTGATGTTAAAGTTTTTTTTTTGTGAAGAAATGTTTAGAATGAAGTTGATGAATCCAGATGGATTTCTATTACAATCCCCAAAGAGGGCACTTTAAGTTGATTACTTTTATGTGTAGAAATCTTTATTTAAAATTGAATCACTTTTTTATTTTTCAACAAGTTTTTAGTTAGTTTTACATCTTTTTTTTTTTAGAAAGACCACTACAAATGAGCAATATTTTGTACTGTTATAGAATTTAATAAATCAGAAACTGATGACATAGTGCTGTATTTTACTTCTTTATCTCTTTTTTCAACCAAAAATGCTTTGCTCTGATTAGGGGGTACTTGAATTAAAAAAATGTTCACAGGGGGTACAAGTGTCTGCCAAATACTTAAACATATATAAACACCTGAAAGTCTTTATTTCAGCTAAAACCACCAATCTGTTTCACTGGATTCAGAATAAAACAATTCTGTCTTACTCAACAAAGTTAGTATTTGAATATTGTTACTTGAAGACTTATCTGTGGTTACAATAAAATGAGAATGCATCATAATCAGTGGCGGCTGGTGAATTTTGTTTTAGTTGGGCCTGAAAGTTTGTAAACCACATACCTGTAGTGGGGTCATCCTCCCCCAGAAGATTTCTTTGTGATTTTCACATACAAATATTGTAATTCTTTGCTCCTGCTTAACTCTGAGGTAATATTATTTTCACAAAATACAACCAATAGTATGTTAATGTAAATTCTTACTTGCGAAAAGTAATCCTCCAATTCCTATTTTCAACAGTCCGCTCAATTGAGCAGGAAAACGCTGAATACCAGCCCAGCATCTTTTTTTTCTACCTGTCAAATGTTAGTTTAGGCTGTTTGCCGGCTCCTCATCACCACTTCAAGATGGCGGCCAAATTGCTTGCGTCACAGCAGCCAATTTTGCGTCTACTTATAAGATGTCTATGGTTATAACGTCATTGCAAACACGGCAATCTGTTGCGTCCACTGCAGATGTTACCTTATTCATACTTATTGTCAAGTGATTTTTTTTAAGCAGGGTTGCATGAGGTACCTACACATAACGTTACGTTAATGAATGTATCACACACAGTAACGTAATATTAGACGGCGGTCAGCAGCACCGCGTATTTTAGCCACCTCCAAAAAGACAAACATAGTCAAATAAAGGTCAGTTAAAATGTATACTATATTAAGAATATGTGTACATATTGCATAGGGCCCTGACATCTAACAAGTACAGCACTGTTCATTGTTATGTTCATGTATTTGTGGTTTTTCATGTGTACACAGACATAAACACATACAGTATGAGATGAGATCAATGAGATAAGGTGACAACATGACATAAACTGCTGATGAACTAGTTACAATGCAATATTCCATGGAAATACAATGTTAACACTTTTGTGCAAATAAGTACAGTTGCACTTGTTTTTTCAGATGTGTTTGTACTGTAAAGGAATGAGTTAAATGTTTAGAATAACTGGTTAATAGTGCTATTATGAAGTGCAATGTCAGCACTGTTTTTTTTAATAATAAATACATACAGCGTTTTAAAAGCATACACAATCTGTGTACATATATTAGTCTGTGGTTAAAAAGACTTGAAATGACTCGAAACCCAAAATGCAGGACTTGGGACTAGACTTGAGACTTTCCAGTATTGACTTTGGACTTGACTCGGACTTGCCTGTCTTGACTCGGGACTTGACTCGAGACTTGAGGGCAAAGACTTGAGACTTACTTGTGACTTGCAAAAAAATGACTTGGTCCCACCTCTGGTAACGGGACACGCATCTGCCTCGCATGGGTTCGATTCCCGGCCAGGGTTGCATCAGGAAGTTTCATCCTGAGTAAAAAAGTCAGCAGAAAGCCTTCATGAGATGGACTCGCTGTGGCCAGTGCTGAACGTGGGGGAAAAGTGTGAGGCAGACGCTTCTGCTGGCAGAATATCAAAGAAAGTGAAAGTAAAAGTAGACACGGTAAAGCCAAACATTGAATGCATGCTTGTTTCAAGTCACCTAAACTCGATGGTGATCATTTTTATTTTTATTTTTATTTTGTCGTACCTGTCAAAGGTGAACACACTTATCCACGTAGGTGAGTAGTAACGAGTTACATTTACTTAGATAAGAAACACAACTTTTACTTTGCTATATAACATTTTATTACCATCGTTACATTCATTTATATCAGGGGTCACCAACCTTTTTGAAAGCAAGAGCTACTTCTTGGGTACTGATTAATGCGAAGGGCTACCAGTTTGATACACACTTAAATAAATTGCCAGAAATAACCAATTTGCTCAATCTACCTTTAATAAATAAATCTATATGTATAAAAAAATGGGTATTTCTGTCTGTCATTCCGTCATAGCTTGTTACAGCTTCAATCAACTGATAAAAAACAAAAACATGAAAATGCAAAATATGGTGATAAACAGCTATCCTTGACACGCAAAAACTGTTTTAATGTGTAAAAAAACTCAAGTGAATCAAGCTTTGTTCAAACCTGTTTAGCTGATGTTGCATCATGCTTATTCTCTTTTCGCTGTCTCTTGCGAGGGATCTCATCCATGGTAAGAGTTCCGCTTGAGTTGAAGCTAGAGTCAGAGATCTCAGATGCAGAGGACAAGGACAGGTCTGAAAATTCTAAAGGAATAAAAGAAAAAAACATTTGATCATTTTATTCAGTAGTGTACAGAGTGCCTGATAATACATGATTTTATATCTCACCCTGGCTTGAGAATATTGTCAGCACCACATTGCCTTGTCCAACCAGGTCGCTGAATATTTCCGCATCAACTTCTGTCCCTGTTGCATCCTTGTACATAATGCTTGCATCGGGTGGCAGGCAAAATCTCTCAATGACTGGGAAACAGTATGAGAAAATTGTGATTTATGTGCTTTATGTGCAGTTTCATTTGTCTCACAGCAAATGACTGTTCTAGTTAGATGGAGTCATCCACTGCTGATTTTTTCCCTCAAGTAACCCTGACACTTCTTAAGTCCAAATTTAAAAGTTAAGTATTGGCTTTTCTCAGTTAACTGTTCTTGTGTATAAAATGCTTTACATTCTAGGTGGCACACATGTTGAGTAAATTATCCCCATTTATAAAGGAATCTGCTTCAGGCATGTAAAGACACCAGAGTATACAACATGAGGTTTTTAAAGAAAGTGGGTCTATTTTTAAACAGTTTTTAAGGTAAGATTAAGTAAATTGAAACACCTTTTTCATGGAATTGGAGAAAGTCAAACTGTCCTTCACATACTTCTGCTGTTGGTTGTACTTCACCTGGACCAGCATCTTCACTGAGACATGCAAAACATATATTAAAGAAAGTCAATATTTAAAGAAAGAACAGTTTAGAGGTCAATGTGTCACAGTAAAGGATAAGATTTGTTAATATTTTGCAGGGGCCTCTATCAATAATTTTCTTTTTCATTCCTAAATGATTGCTTTATAATATATATATATATATGTCTATATTTATGTATACATGAGACAGAGAGAGGGAGAGGATTTTGAAAGGGATCACAATTGAATATTGTTATTAAAACTAAATGTTAGAGCAGTAACAGTAATTTCTACAACAGAAAAGTCACAATATCTCACTGGAAACAAGTCATTTTAATCATATTCCTGTTGTCACAACATTGAATAATTTCAAAATAAGATTAAAAACACAGCAAAAAAAAAAAAAAACAGTTATTCTTCCTGTCCTATCTCTTTCCTCCTTTCTCAGCTGTTTATGTGGCAGTGAGGGCTGGTTGGCTCTGCCAGCAGAAACTTTTAACACAATCATTTCAGTGGCGAGTTATGGTTAGCAGAAAGTATAAGGACAACGACTGCTAGATTGTTTGCTACAGCTTAAAGATGAGCCAGCATGCTGTGTCAGAGGATAGAGAGATGGAGGAGCAAACGGATTAAAAAGTATTTCACATTTTTGCACAGGTTTTACAGATGTTTATACTCGAGGAGGTTTTTCTTCACATACAGTACTTACAGTTAGATGTCATCAAACTGATGTTACAGTTACTGTCATTTCACGGGATCCACCGTAACCTCTGCTCTGCTGCTCACTGACGTGCGTGTGTTTCTGTGCCCCTGAGAACAGAGGAGAGGCTGAAGCTATATTAATTTGTACCTAATCAAGAAAAAAAAAACAACAACAATCAGTTCTTACATTTATATATTCCTAGGTCAAGACAGATTCAGATGCTTGTAAAGGCCCTGGTATGAATTAAATACTAAATTAAATTAAATCTCATTTAATATTTAATACAATGTGTCCATGACCCAGTGAATACCCTGATAATAAATAACACCAAAACTTGAAGAGTAGCAATAAATGAACCAGTAACTACTGAGCTTATCCCTCCGCAGACAAAATTGGACAAGAGAAATATGTCTCCACAGGTTTTTGCAGTTTTTTGAAGTTTAGAGTGTGAGGGACAAAATAACAAAAGCCCCCACAACTGTTAGTTCCAGCCTTAAATAATATTTTGTACAGTAAAAACTTTGTTTATCATGGCTTTGAGGAAGTGACTTACTGTCATTTTTAAAGTTGAAGTGACTTGCTACTACTGTCTGCTAGCTTAGAAATGCAAGCTAATAGCATGACCGATTTTGTTGTTCAGAACCGGTGACAAAAAAAGCTTAGTTGCTAAAACACATATTCTCCATACATGTTTTATTGTACATGCTACATTTCACAGCATTAATTTGCAGCTGTTTCAGTACATTTGATTAAATTACACTTACCTTGTGGAACTGCACGAGAGAAGCGAAATGGTTCCTATTGTCTCTTTTCCCTCCAACTGAAGTGAAATGCAGGGCGGGGCTTAATTGCATCTCAGCAGAGTTAAACTAACTCATGAGTGATCAACTCTGTCAAATAACTCCCCATAGCAAAAATTTGCTTGCTCATCTGTTGCTTAATCTCGTATCTTGAGAACATTTTGAGCTTCTCATATCTGTCTAATTCTGTGATCAATTGTTTCTCTTTTATTGCTCCTAAGGGACCCTTAGGAGCAATAAATAAGCTAAAAAGAGACAAGACATCAATGAGACAAAGGAGGTTGAGTTGGGACAACCCTTTGAGCAATATTTGAGAAGTGGGATACACTGACGAGAGCTCATATATGTATGCCATTGATCTCAATTATGTCTCATTTATTTTGAAGGATAATAAAAAGAGAAAGAAACGAGATGTATGAGCAATAAAAGAGATCTTATGTATGTCTTTTTCATGTCTTGATTATTTCTCTTAAATGTATTATCATATCTCAAATTTGAGAATCATGAGAACAAATTGAGAGTGCAATTAAAATATTCATCTGACTTAATTAGAAATAACACTAAACAAATACTCAAATATTGAAAGGTGTATCACTTTATTTGGCTACACAAAAATACAAAATATAATATAAAAATAGATTAAATACAAAAATGTAAATGTAGTTAATTAGTACATACATAATGTACATATTGACATTCACAATACTTAAAACAGAAAACAATATACAAAAATAAATGAATTTGACCTTGAGTACTCACTTTGCTATTGTGAAAAAGTCAGGTGTAGCTTTTTAACTCCTTGTTGAGCAAACCATGTACCTTAGTTAAAAAAACAATTGACTTCATCTCAGTAAGAGGGTGAGTAAATGACAAAATTTCCATTTTTGAAATATTCCAAGTAAAAACTGAAATACATTTATAAAATTGTAACTGTGCTGTGTGGAACTAGTCTACATACAAAAAATAATCACACATTGAAAACCAGGGATACTTAACATTTTTACCTTGGGGCACGACCAACTTTTCCACAAGAGGAGTCTGGGGCCAACTGAAATATAAACACTGAATTAGTCATCTTACACTAAAGTGTAAGACAACCGAGTACCATTGCTGCCCATATGGACGGACCACAGCTAAGAAACAGATATTTATTGGCGGCTTCCAAGGGGTACTCGCAGCCAAACAGTGGGCCCCAGCCCTATGATTAAGAAACACTGTTGTAAACAATAGAACAGCCTCCTGCGATAACAATATAACATTTGGTACACACATGATCATTGAAATATTTTGAAATTGGTTACAAAAGCTACTAATATACCTGATTATGTAAGCAGCAACATACTGCGTAATTTCCGGTTGCATTATTTTTTTATTTGGAAAAAACTTTGCACTGTGAAAGGATATTAGCCGCTAGCTTGTTAGTGAGGTTGCATCCATCCATCCATCCATTTTCTACCGCTTATTCCCTTTTGGGGTCGCGGGGGGGCGCTGGCATCAGTGCCAAATTTGCTTGGCACAGCACACCTCAATATGCATTATCACAGAATAACGTGGTACTAAAAGCTACATCATAAGGCATTTTTTTACAATATATACTACGCAAACCTAGACCAAAATATTTAACATGTTTACCAAGGAAACATCCTACCAATGAATGAACTTGACAGGTACAAGGGCCTACTTAAAACCGGCTCTGGCCCGACATTTGTTTACCAAAGCTTTCTTGAGCTTGGCCTCCTCAATATGGTCCCAATCAGGAAGGGTACCGCATCTCAGGACATACGCTGCAAGGCAAGAACATAATAATCAGCCATTCGTAATTTTGTCCTACATCAGTTTCTACAGGTATCAAATCTATGCAATGCAATAACAATAATAATGCAAATTCAAATGTAATGCTTTTTAATGCCATTTTTTGGTACTATAAAAAATGTAATGCCCATGTGCGACTGCATATAGTTGTTTTTTTATATAGTCAAAAGCTTACAATTATCTATCTGTATACACACAGTTGCAAGCATTAGTTAATTAGTTGAAAAGTTTACATTAACTGTTACTATCTAATGTATTAGAATTGGCTTACAAAGCTGTTTAATTGGAGAATGTATTTTTATTTATTTATTTTTGTGGAGTAGCATCTGGTGTTTTGACCGTATGCATGGCCGTAGACAATCGCTAATTAAAAGGCTATCAAAAATATTAAAGGAGAACTGCACTTAAACCCTCTAAACAAACATCCCATTCTGCATCAGATGATCAATATAATATACCCATTAGCCATTTATTTAGTTGTGTCTGTTTGAAACATGCTGTAAGTATATATATATATTCTCTGAAAATATGATTTATAATAGCCACAAACTGGAGGATACCATTTTTAATCAGGATACAATTTGTTTTAAATAGTTAAAAGGTTTTATGGAATAATAAATGAACATCATACCAGGATTGCAAATTATGCATGTGTTTGGAAATGGATGATCTATTTAAACATTTTAGAAAAATACAGAACAATATTGGTAAAAATGCCAATAAGATGCATTTGAAAAAAAGCTATGGCAATTAAACATTTTGAATTTATTGTATTTTACACCTTCTCTGTTTAAAATGTTTACAGTAAATAGCAAGTATGTATCAAGTGTCCGGCAGCTGAAGGAACTTGTATTCATTTATTGTGGGAATGTCAGAAAATAAAAGAGTTGTGGTCTGCTGTGAAAATTGCCTCGCTAGCGTAGATCACTTGCGTCACAACAGTTGCTAATGTTAGGCAAGTTAGCTCATATGTGTTGAAGTGCAGATGATTGAAATAAACGACTCAGTGTATTAAAAAAGCTCAGCTTTTCCATTATCCTGACATGGTGTCACAGTTAAGGACTACACGCCTACAGTGACCAAAGAATGGAAAAGTTTAGGCCCCCAGAGCAGTTTCATTTTGCTTTATTGAAGCAGTGCTTTTGTCGTGTTCCCACCTTACAATACCTCTTGTATGCAGTTTGACAGCCGCAGTTAAAAAAAGAAACACACAGGAAGACTAACAATTTCGATGACCGTAACCTTCTTAAGTTAATTTTCATTTACCGTTTGACATATTGACTGTCCGCCATGTCCTACAATCGTATTAAATTTTTTAAATGCCTCTGGGCAAAGCATTTAATGCTTTTTATTGCCGTTTAAAGCCTTAATTTACGCAAAATCATTAATACACACAACCACACTTCAAGTTGATGGACATAACACTATATTGCTCATCATAACGCTAGTTTTTAGTCAATCACAAATTGTAATTATGTAACATTGAGTTATACTTCCAGTGTGCTGTAATCGATAAGGGATTAACATTTCTCATATTGAACTTCTATTTAATTATTGTTACCCAATTTTGGCCTGAAAACACCCTCAGTTTGGGAAAACTTACTTAGGATTCCTTCAACTTTTTTCCGGTCAAGGATGCGCTTTCGTGTTCCTGCAGGTTTGTTTTCAGGGCGACCAAAAGGGACACTCCTCTACTGTAAAAAAGAGGTCAAAAAGTGCGTGGAATAAACGCATTCATTTGGGCTTTGAAGCATGTCTCATGGCAGCAAGGCGGAACGATGATATGAATACGCCGCTCTCAGGAAAGAGCTCTTGCTGGTCCGATTAATGAGGGCCGTCGGTGTATTTGTCTCCAACGAGGTCGCAGGGAGTTTGAAGTACTCTGACTTGGCCCGGATCTGAAAGGGAAAAAATAGCACAAACAATACCAGAATGAGAAAATAATGTGTTCAAGGCCCAATCACAAGTTTAAGTAAACAAAACAATTACATCATGAATGAATTAGCATTGGGTACTTACCTATTTTCAAGAGGACTTCTTTGATTCGTTGCTTTTCTCGCCGGATTTTTTCCAACTCCTCCCTACATCCATCACATGGCGTCCATGATTTTTCTGCCTGTGGTTGATAACAGATAGTGTCCTCAACAGATGGGTTGAGTGCATCTCTCCTGTCTGGTGCCAGGAAAGCTGCGTTTTTATTCTCAGGTGGATTCACCCGGCTAGGTGGCAAGCTATTGTGTACGCCGGGTGAAGGACCAGAGGTGTTGTGGACATTTGGTGATGGGCCAGCGGTGTTGAAGTCGTGTGGGGATAGGCGGGGTGTACAGCCTCCAGAGTGATCAACCTTCGGTGGTGAGGCCATTGGTTGATGGGCAGGATGCATGGTCTTCGTAGGGAAATGGACCTTTTATGTTGAGACCATATGGCAGGGGTGTCCAAACTTTTTCCACTGAGGGCCGCACACTGAAAAATCAAAGCAAGCGGGGGCCATTTTCATATTTTAAAAACCAATACAATAAATGTATAAAAAAATATACAGTTAGGCCTCCACTTAGTTATGATCCCGGGACCCCAAAGGGTTTTGGTCAAAAAAAATATTAAAAATGTGTCATTATTCAGTATTCTTATCATTATTCATGTTTTAAATCTCTAGATCAACATTAGGAAAAAAAAAATGGAAAAAACACAAAATATGCAATATTTTCATCCAATAACTTTTTGGGGTGGAATTTTTGAGATTATATAATAATTGGAGTCTTAATTTTGGATATTTAATCATTATTTTTTTTTGAGGAATGACACTTAAAAACAAATCACACTAAAATAATTGGGGATCCCAAGTGTCCTACTCGTTAAAGTGTTAAAAAATAAATAATACATTTTTTTTACTGTTTACTTTTAGCACAATAATCTCGAGATCAACCTCAGATATATCCGTCAATTTTAGAACTTTTATTGTTGTTTAATTTTTTTGGTTTGTTTGTTTTAGGCCCTTCTTTAAAAAAAAAAAAAACAGCTCAGTTTTTTTATATGGCAAAACACAAAATATGCAACATTTTCCCAAAAAAATATCTTAAAGTGGAATATTTAACGTGACGTAATTGAAGTTTTGAATAGGTCAATAATTCAAAATGACATTGATTTTGATTCATTATTTTTTAAAGAAAGAAACAGCCTGCATGGCATCTTTGTGTTATTAAAGTATTGCAACATTTTCTTGTTACATTTCACCTGTTTGCGCTTTTTATCATTTTTTATTTTTTTCAGTTGTATTTTTAAAATGTGCCGTTAAAGAATGACCTGGGGGCCCCAAATGGCCCCCGGGCCGCACTTTGGACACCCCTGTCATATGGTGATAGGCTAGATATATGGCCTCCGTAAGGAAATTGACAATTGATGTGGAGGTCATACAGTGATGTATTGCCGCTGTAGGGTGATGGACCAATGGTTCCCTCTCTGGTAAACCTATCGTGATATTTCATTGAACAATAGATTACAATTGTATAAACCCAATTTGTCCATATATGTATATACAATATCAAAAGAGATGAGAAATACTGAACTACAAAAAAATTACTGAAATGACCTACAGTATATTTTAACCTGCAGCGGCCAAAGTGGACCTTAGTCTATGTGCAGTGAGGAGAACAAGTATTTAATAGACTGGCGGTTCTGTAAAATCTAAAACAAAATAAAAAATTACACATTTTATTATTTTCAAGTAACTTGCATTTTTTTTTCTCCACGGAATTGATCACCTAGTAACCTCTACTTCTCTGAAGTATCAAATATAAATTTCATGCAATAAGATGCAAATTAATTACTTTTAAAAAATTCATACAATGTGATTTTACGGATTTTTGTTTTGGATTCTATCACTTACAATTGAAGTGTGCCTATAATGATATTACTAAAAACAATAATATAAGTAACAGACATCGAACTACAAAATCACCAATGTATAAATGATTTGTTCTCCTCATTCAATGATGGACAGTACCAATAATGAAAATAAATGTACCATGACCAAAATTGACTATATCTATAATCATTCTGTACAGTACTCCTTAACAAAAACATTTCACATCAAAGACAAAGGAACTGGACCAGTACTGAAGATGAAATCATCTTGACTGCAAGGAAATAGACAACTCACTTAGTCAACAATAACAAATAACAGATTTTTTTAATAGTAAGTGATACATAACATTGACTATCACGAAAAAGTTATTACTTTATATATCTCAGGATTATTTATGAAATGTACAATTAAGTATAAAATGTCAAACCAGTACTTATATTTGGTTTTAAATATGTTTTTTTTTTAAACTATTGCTTATTGAGATTTCTGCCCTACCTCCTTTCTCCACAAAGGAAGCACAGGCATGTGAGCACCCTTTGACAAAAGAGGAGGAAAATTCACAAAAAAGAGGAACATTTCCATCCGCATGTAGGGCTCCGACAAAAGCCCCGAAAAAATTTTTAAGAATCAATACTACATAGCACTGGGCCAATAAAACAATAATTATACATCGCAATACACATAATCATATCAATATTAAATGCTTTCGATAAAATATTCGAGCCAGCATGATTCGCTGCATGAGGTCACTCGCGCTTTGGGAACCCAGTAAACAGAAAACAGGAAGTGTCACTGAGCAATGGAAGTGACATGCTACAACAGACAATCAGTTAACAGTATTTACTGAGCAATGGAAGGGACACGCCAACAGCCAATCATGTAACAGTATCAACAACAAGTAAGCTAGCTCGATGATGATAATTATGCTAACTAGCAAGCCAAGCTTGTTTTGGTGTCCCTGTCCTGAAATTCAGTGCGGTGTTTAGGCAAGAGCAGCAGCAAGTACCAGCGGCCAAGGAGAGCCTTCCACAAATTTTGTTTGGATCCTATTTTTTGGATATTGTTTACTTAATTCATCCATGGAATTTTTGTTATTGTTGAACGCTCCGATCGGACAGGTTTTTACTGGACACATTTCCGATGAGTGTTGCTCTGAGAACCTACAAGTGTTTAGTTAATACTTGATTGCTGATAAGAAGTTAGCTCCGGATTTTTTGACACTCATCCTTGAACTCCGATCCTTAAACTACTTTTATTTATATTTCTCATATTCTTATTTATATTTAATTGAAAAAAAAAAACAAACGGAATTTATATTTTGACGTGAAACTGAATGTTTAAAAACTGTTAAGAAAGTACATATTGTGTAAATTTTTCTCAATAAAACTTGTTTATAAGATTTCAGTGTGTGTTCAAGTACTTCTTGAGCACATTCATCAATACTGTGATAACAATTGTAACCATGACATGAAATGTTCATTTTGTTACTCCCTAGTTTTGACACATGAGATTGTAGAGTGGATATTTACACTCTATGAACGTTTTGACCATAACTAAAAAGTAATAAAATGATGGCAACAAATTGTTTTCAGGGTCCACAAGTTCAGAACTTTTAATCCTGAAATCAGAGTGGATACAGATGTTGGGTTTTGGGCAACTTAATACATCAAATATTTGTATTTGTCATTAACATACTATTTACTGAAACAATGATTTGATGGCAAATAAAATAATGTTTGAATTAATGCTGTTTTTTTTGGTTTTGAAATTCACTAAATTTGCTAAAGATTAAACGTTTTGAACTTGTAGACCCATAGGCATGAGGTAATAAATGTCAAGCTTACCCATAGGCAGTGTTGCCGCCTGTTACAAGTCCCCCGTCACTTGATAGATTCAGCGCTGTAATATTATCATGTTCAGACAGTGGTTTCTGATCTACTGTAATGGTTTCAGACCCTGATGTTGAGTGTGATGGCTCACTGGCTTCCAACATATTTAAAAATAACTCCTGTGGAGTTTGGCAGCCTTTTGGTGACTGAGTCTGATCTTTTCCTAAAATATGTTCAACAGTTGCCCTATAAAATTTACTATCTGACCACTTTGCTAAAACAGAATCTCCTGTTTTAAGATCTAAGATCTGCACAGGAGCTTCAGCTCTTGGCAAAATGTCTGCTCCTGTAAAGATTTTGCCGGTATAACCGTCCTCCCATCTGACGAATGCCAAACAATCTGAAAGAGAGAGTGCAAAAGAAAAAGTGTTTAAAATTGTTTATTTGAGTATAAAAAATTGGACTGGTATTTGTCATCTCATTTGGACATCAATGTTATGATTATTCCCTCTCCCCATCCCTATTTGCATTTTAAAGCAGATGCAGTAGGAAGAGCTTGCCCATCGCTGTCTTAGAGGTGTGTGGCCTCATTACAATTAGGGTATTGTTACCTAACTGCCTTGGGGCGACTTTCTCAAGGTGGTATTTTCAGCTGTTCTTTAAATACTACACAAATTAATAAAGTCATTTTTCCAGTTTGTTAGCTACATGTACTGCAATTTGGCTTAACCGTAGTCCGCTTTGCCACACATACATAGAAACTTACCAGATTGCTTAATTGGGGGAGGAGAATTATGCAGGTCCTTCATTTTCTTTGTGGGAACTCTTAACCACTTTCTTGTAGTCGTTTCCATTTGGTCCATGCTGTAAATGAAAAAATTTATTTTGGATCATAAACTGAGGATGGGTTGATTGGCAACACTAAATTGACGCGTGTGTGAATGTTGTCTGTCGATCTAAGTTGACTTGTTCATGGTGTACCCCGCCTTTCGCCCGAGCGGAACTGGGATAGGACATAGCACCCCCACGATACGAAAGGGAAAAGCAGTAGAAAATATATGGATGGAACTATAATATAAATGGAAATTATTTACATATATGGGGTCACTCCATATGGATGTTAACTTTTAGGGTGAATCAAATTTAACTTCTGTTAAAAACAAGTAAACAAAATGATATTTTATGATCGTTCTGGCTATAGTAAAAAAAAATCTTAAACCAGACAGTTTAATTCTTATTTTAATTCGTATCTATTTTGATGTGCGGTGGGCTTGATGGCACCTTTTTATAATGGGGTACATTTTAGGAAAGTTATAGTATTTTTAACAAAAAGGTCATGAATATAATCTCGAGCCCCAATGACTTTGTATTGAAGAGGTTGACCATAATTAGTGCATTTTGACCAGGTTAACACAATCATAATTTTTTAAACATGTATCACAGGAAAACTATTCTTATATCATGTTGCTAGTCTTAACAAGACCTGACTGATAATACCGAATTCATTTAATGAATGTTTAACATTTTAAACACATACCTACTTTATTTTCCTAAATATATGCAGTTTATACAATCGATAGCATGATACAAAACATACTGTGCCTCTGCCAGCGAGTAAGCAAATATACTGCTGCTTTCAAAATGGCGGGGCAAATTAGTGAATCATTTAATACTTTTGGATGTAATCTCTTATTTATTGCAAATAGCCAGGCTTACCGATAAAATTCAACCCGGACCTCCTTTGTCGAGTGTCACTTTATCTACAACAGTATTATAAAAAACATTTTTAAGTTAAGCTCCCCAAATTAATATGCACTGTAGAATCCAATTGTGAAGGTCATTATGTATGCTAACATTACTTGTTGGGCAGACGCCATTATGGTTACCGCAGCCTCCTAAAGGACCGCTCCGTTGTCACAACAGTTAAATATTTTCATTTCACAACAGTTAAATATTTTCATATCACAACATTACATGGTTGACCAACTAAAAAATATTAGCATACTTACCTCTCCAAGTCTCATGTCGCAAGCGTTGCGACTGTCGTTTCCAAAAACTTTCCCGCTTCTTCTTCTCTTTCTTCTTCGCTTCTTCTTCTTCTTCTTTTGTTTTTATGGCGGTTGGCAAGCAACCTTCTGGTGTGCATTACCGCCACCTACTGTAATGGAGTGTGGACCGAGGTCGATCCCTACTCTATATTCTTTTACTTAACCCAGTATTTTTTAAATATGTGTATATTGCTTTATATCCTATGTTTTCTGAATGCAATCCTAATATATCTCCCACTTCTAACCTAATATTTTCTTTTGCTAACTTATTTTCCAGTATTTCTCTTTCTCTATTATATTTCCTACATTGTATTAAGACATGGTCAACATTTTCTATCTGGTGGCAAAAATCACACAGCCCTGTAGTATGTTTGCCTATCAATTTTAGTGAACTATTTAGATATGTATGGCCTAATCTCATTCTAGTCATAATGTCTTCTTCCTTCCTATTTCTACCCCCTCCTCTCATTACACCTACTTTCCTCTGGACTTTGTAAAACTCTCTACCTTTTGTTTCCTTATTCCAATTATCCTGCCACTTTTTATTGTGTTCTATCTTAATTATGCTCTTCACTTCTTCTTTACTGTGCTTAATCTCCATGTTTACTTCTGTTTTAGTGGTTGCTTGTTTTGCGTATCTATCAGCTAACTCATTTCCCTCAACTCCTACATGAGCAGGAACCCAGAGAAATGTTACCACACCTCCCGCTTTATTTATTCTGTAGATTGCCTGAACTATTTCATAAACTATATCTAGTCTTGTTTCTGATGTTATGTTTTTTATGCTCGTCAATGCACTGCTGGAGTCCGAGCACACGACTACTTTCCTAGCTTTGTTTTCCTCTATCCAGTTAACTGCCATATAAATTGCTACCAATTCCCCCGTAAAAACAGATAGTTTATCACTAATTCTTTTATTCAACACTATATTTCTCTGTGGGATAACTGCAGCAGCTCCTACTTTACTATTTATAGTTTTTGATGCATCTGTGTATATCATAATATTATCAAAAAACATTTCCTCAATCCGTTGTTCTATTTGGTAACTATTTAAATGTCTATTCTTCAGTAACTGCATGTCTACCTTTGGGTTGTCATACATCCACGGTGGTATTGCAGGAATTGATACTGTAGGGCTCACTTTAATATTGTCAATTTGTGTTTTGTTACATATATCTCCTATTATCCACCCAAAACTATTCATTTTTTTCTTCCCTTTTTCTTGGCAATTTATTAGCACTTGACGGGTTGGATGTCCTTGCTTGGATCCTTTTAAGTTTGCCCAATAAACTGCTGAGAGTTGATCTCTCCTCATGTCCAAAGGTTTTTCATTCATTTCTACTTGTAATGCTGCCACTGGAGTAGATTTAGTAGCTCCACAACATAATCTTAACGCCTGCGACTGGATCCGGTCTATTTTCTCAAGTAGAGTTTTTGAAGCAGATCGATAAATAATGCATCCGTAGTCGATAACAGACCGAATTAAAGTGATATATATTGTTTTCAATGTTAACCTATCAGCCCCCCAATCTTTACCCCTCAAAGCCCTCATTATATTTAACACCTTTTTACTTTTCTCCATTATCTTGCTGATGTGGGTTGACCAGTTAATATTTTTATCAAACCATATTCCTAAATATTTAAAAACTTGTACCTCTTCTATGTTTTCTCCATAGAGTTTTATTTGGAGCTTGTTTTGTATTTTCCTCTTCGTAAAATGTATGACTTTTGTCTTTCCAACAGAGAATCTTAAACCCCAAGCCGTCCCCCAGTCTTGAACATTATTTACCGCTTTTTGAATCTTCTTTTCTATATAATTTGTATTTCTACCTCTCTTCCACATCACTCCATCATCAGCAAACAATGCCACCTCCACTAACCCTTCCACTTCACTAAAAACTTCATTTATCATGATGGAAAATAGTACTGGACTTATTATACTCCCTTGTGGGGTCCCATTTTCCACTTTGTATTCTCTACTATATTCATTTTCTATCTTTACTAATAATGTTCTACTTGTTAAAAAGTCTTTTATCCATCTGTACATTCTTCCTCTAATCCCAATCCTATTTAGTTTCATCAGCAACCCCTATTTCCACAACATATCATACGCTTTCTCTATGTCAAAAAATACCGCAATTATACTTTCTTTATTTATTTGTCCCTTTCTAATTTCCTCTTCCAGCTGCACTGCTGGGTCATTTGTGCTTCTTGCTTTGCGAAAACCACTTTGGTAGTTTTTTATAATTTCTTTTGACTCTAAATAATATATTAATCTTTCATTAATCATTTTTTCCATTACTTTGCCCAAATTTGAGGTCAATGCAATCGGCCTATAATTTCCTGCCTCTTCCGGATCTTTCCCTGGCTTGCATATTGTAATTATTACAGCTGTTTTCCACTCATCTGGTAATTTTCCTTCTTCATATATCCTATTATATAATTTCAAGACCACTTCTTTGCCGATGCTACCTAAATTTTTGATCATTTGATAACTCACCAGGTCTTTCCCCGGCGTCGTATTTTTAACTTTTTTTAAAATTCGAACCATTTCATCCAAAGAAAATGTCATATCCATAGTGTTGATAAAACTATTATCGTTGTCTTCCTTCATTTCCTCAATATTTAAACTAATTGTTTCTTCTCTCTTTTGTTTTTCTACATTTCTCAAATGATCATTACTGTGCACTTTAACAAAGGTTTTTGCTAAAAGTTCTGCTTTTTCTTTATTTCCTCCCACACTCCGCTTTCCATCTTTCATCACATGATTTTTATGTTCTTTTCTGGCCCCTGACATTCTCTTGATCATTCCCCACACCTGGCTTAAAGGAGTAGTTCTATTTAGTGTTTCACAAAAAATTCTCCAATGGTGTTTTCTTGTTTTTTTAATAACATACCTTACTCTAGCTTGATGCCTTTTATATTGGATCATGTCTTGGAAATGATGTGTTCTTCTCAATACTCTAAATGCTCTATTCCGTTCTTGTATTGCATCTGTGCACTCTTGTGTCCACCACAGCACTATCTTCCTTCTTCTCCCTATACTATTCCTTGGTATGCTCTGTTCGGCTGCTTCTATTATGCACTTTGTAATATCTGTATTTAATTGTTCAATATCTTGATTTATATCAATCATCAATCAATGTTTAATTATGTAGCCCTAAATCACTAGTGTCTCAAAGGGCTGCACAAACCACTATAACATCCTCGGTAGGCCCACATAAGGGCAAGGAAAACTCACACCCAGTGGGACGTCAGTGACAATGATGACTATGAGAACCTTGGAGAGGAGGAAAGCAATGGATGTCGAGCGGGTCTAACATGATACTGTGAAAGTTCAATCCATAATGGATCCAACACAGTCGCGAGAGTCCAGTCCAAAGCGGATCCAACACAGCAGCGAGAGTCCCGTTCACAGCGGAGCCAGCAGGAAACCATCCCAAGCGGAGGCGGATCAGCAGCGCAGAGATGTCCCCAGCCGATACACAGGCAAGCAGTACATGGCCACCGGATCGGACCGGACCCCCTCCACAAGGGAGAGTGGGACATAGAAGAAAAAGAAAAGAAGCGGCAGATCAACTGGTCTAAAAAGGGAGTCTATTTAAAGGCTAGAGTATACAAATGAGTTTTAAGGTGAGACTTAAATGCTTCTACTGAGGTGGCATCTCGAACTGTTACCGGGAGGGCATTCCAGAGTACTGGAGCCCGAACGGAAAACGCTCTATAGCCCGCAGACTTTTTTTGGGCTTTGGGAATCACTAATAAGTCGGAGTCCTTTGAACGCAGATTTCTTGCCGGGACATATGGTACAATACAATCGGCAAGATAGGATGGAGCTAGACCGTGTAGTATTTTATACGTAAGTAGTAAAACCTTAAAGTCACATCTTAAGTGCACAGGAAGCCAGTGCAGGTGAGCCAGTACAGGCATAATGTGATCAAACTTTCTTGTTCTTGTCAAAAGTCTAGCAGCCGCATTTTGTACCAACTGTAATCTTTTAATGCTAGACATGGGGAGACCCGAAAATAATACGTTACAGTAATCGAGACGAGACGTAACAAACGCATGGATAATGATCTCAGCTTCTTTAGTCGACAGAATGGAGCGAATTTTAGCGATATTACGGAGATGTTGATTAAGTGCAAAAATGGAGAGCAAAAGAACAAAGCAATGCGATTGCAAAAACTGTGCAACAAAATAATAAAGGAAAAAATCGAAGTGGGAGAACTTCCTTTAAAGTTATGTCGGTCATTTCCCTAAATTTCCCCCAGTCACCATGATTATACTTCCATCTTCCTTCTATCCTAGAGCTTTCTGTCCTATGATTTCTGTTTATGTGAATGAAGATTGGATAGTGATCACTTCCCATTGTGCTGTATTTATTTACTTCCCACTCCACCTTTCCTGCTAACCCCTGTGACACTAGTGTTAAATCTATTGCTGTTTCTTTACCCGTGACGACATCCAACCTTGTTCCCGACCCATCATTCACACACACCAGTTCTTTTTCCTCCAAAAGTGCTTCCAATGTTTCCCCATTCCAGTCATCCCTTTCACCCCACATTGTGCTATGTGCATTAAAGACACCACAGCAAATAATATTGCCACTCCAGTGCTCCATTATTGTTTCTAGTTGCATGGATTATAGAAGTTTAGTACTTTGTATCTGTCTTTATTATTCCATACTTCTACTCCTACTATCTCTAGTTCTTGTTTCATTTTTAATATTGAATAATGCATATCTTCCTTAATAAATATGGCACATCCTCCTCCTTGCCCGTCATTCCTATCTTTACGTATCGTTATATATCCTTTTATTATAAAGTTTCATTTTGGCTTCAGCCATGTTTCTTGAATACATATTATATGTGCTTTATTTTTCATATTATTAATACATCCCTTTAATTCCTGTCCGTTTGCTATCAAACTTCTGGCATTCCACTGAACAATTAACACGGCGTTGGATTGTGGTCACATGACTCGGTCTCGTCTACTCTCTGTAGTTCACCTTGCACCTGCTCCCAGGATAGTTCTCTGAAATTTAAAAACTTTGCTGCTGCTTTGACAATTATTTTGATTTTCTCAGTCTTGTTTCTAGCCTGTTCTGTACAATTTATTACATAAGCCAGGAATACAACTAGTTTGTCCATGGAAATTCCTGTATTTGCTGCCTCTTTTTATTTCTTGAACTATTTTCACTTCTGTCCTGTTCTGCACTTTCTTGATTTCTTCTTTTAACTGCCTCTGCGTATGTAATATTTCTTTCAACTCTGATTTGCTGTACTTCTGTTGCCTGTGTTCTTACGATGCAGCCCCCATACGCTGCTGTGTTACAACACTTGACCTGTTCATTTTCTCCACATTGTCCATATTCATGCTCTCCTCCACACTGTCCACATCTCATCTTAGCATGACACACACTACTATGTGCCCATAGCGTTGGCACTTGAAACAACGTACTGGGGGTGGCACGTAAGCTCTAACATAGAAGCTCATGATTCTCTCTGGTAGGACCTCCTCTGCAAATTGCACTAGCACGGATTGTCTCTCAGTCTTTTCACCGTTCCTAAATGCCATCATTCTTTTCATCGTAGTGACAGTTCCTCCTTTTATTTCTCTTTTCAGATCATCTAAATTTTCTCCTCTTGGGATTCCTGTCACGACTCCTCTTGCCCCCTTCCGTTCTCCCACTTCGATTTTTTCCTTTATTATTTTGTTGCACAGTTTTTGCAATCGCATTGCTTTGTTCTTTTGCTCTCCATTTTTGCATTTAATCAACAGCCGTCCGTCCCTGAGCACCTTCGCTATCTCCACCTCTCCAATGTCCTTCTTTAATCCCTTAACCAGTGTCATCAAACTAATGTCATTCATATCTTGGTTTGATTTAAATGTATAAATTATCTTATATTCATCCATCATAACCCTTTTCCTCTTATCAACCTCTTCATCGTCTTCATGCACTCTTTTAGTACTCGCCTTTCCTTCACTCCCTCCTCTCCCCTTCTTTCCTCTCTCCCCTCTAGTCCTATCCATTTCCATACTATCCTCATACATCCCGTCACTATCCCCTTCCATCTCGATCCAGTCACAAAACAGCTTATGCTCAACCGCCAAAACAGATTTAGATACTCTCGCCGCCGCCAAATTCACTCCAAATGTTTGGTAGTTCCGCGTCTCTCCTTCCGCCTGTCGTCCCACAATGCAACCTACTGTTTCCCCGCCTCTTCTTCTTCTTCTGACGTTAACTGACGGCAAACCACGCGTCATGTCCGCCGCCGTCTGATAGAAAGCGTAAATTTTCTAAATTTCCTTCCTTTGAAAGTTACTCATAGCCAAAAATGGCTATTTTCAGATGGTCATATAAGGAGAAAATCAACTTTATCAAAATTCTGAGATGTGGATCTCAACGACACTCTCGCGAGATTTGGCACCGCGCCCCATGAATCTGTCCAATCATATTTGCTCTACCTGAAAAACACGCATGCGCATTTAGTGGGCGGATGTGACTTGAAGAAACAATTCGGCACTGAAGGAATAACAACTGCAAGTAAGTAATACCATTTATTGTTTTTGTTTTGGTATTTAAATTACTTTAACATACACGAGTTAGTATTTATTAAACTACTGTAACGTCACTGATTTACGGAAATATAGCTATAAATGCCGCATTCAACCTTGCTAGAAGCTATGAAAGTTACCTCCAGCGAGGCATCTCAAGTGATAAACTACACTTCATACATCCCATAGTGAAATAGCAATGATAGAAGTAAATGTTCAGAGAACATTTGAAGTTGAACAATATAAATTACTGAACATACACTGCTTCGACATAATATAGAGTTTTACATTTACAAGAAGTTCCACTGTATATTCCAGCAACCTTTGTCTGTATTTACATAGTATTGGAGTGTCGAAATGACAAAATGAAAACCTGGAAAACGATGGAGAAGAACTGGTAAAGAAGTCGACTCAAATAAATGATCAAGAAGGACTGTAAAGCTGGTAAGTAGACTGGCATAGTTGTGGTGCATTAAACTGGCAGCAGATATATGATATTTTATTTTTCTTGCTGCAGTCATCCCGTCCTGCAACCACCTATGTGAAGACTGATGAGCAATGGCTAAGTAAGTTACATGTATATGCGTTTTCTTTGTTTAAATGGATTAGTTCTGATTGAGATTTACAGACCAGATAGAAGGATAAAAAGCTGTCCACAGTTTGTCAGGAACAAGCATGGAAATATTGCTTTCTTTTACCCTGATTACAGTATGAAGAATGAAACTTGAAATATAAGTAATCTCAGCATGTGTAATTAATGTTTTTTGAATCTTTCACCTTCAAGTTAAGGCTGGTAGGTAACATCAGGTCATGATTAGGGATGTAACAATATCAACATTTCACTGTATGATATCGTCACAGTGTTAAAGCCACAATAAGATATTGTTACAAAAATGCCAAAGTCCAAAGACATGCACCTGGGGATAGGTTAATTGGCAACACTAAATGGTCCCTGGTGTGTGAATGTGAGTGTGAATGTTGTCTGTCTATCTGTGTTGGCCCTGCGATGAGGTGGCGACTTGTCCTGGGTGTACACCGCCTTCCGCCCGATTGTAGCTGAGATAGGCACCAGCGCCCCCTGCGACTCCAAAGGCAATAAGCGGTAGAAAATGGATAGATGGATGGTGTTAAATGAAGTAGCAGGAATGTTTAGGATAAACAGACTTACTATAATTGAACACAAACATAATGTTCATATGTTGTAGTCATATTTATTATTATAAACAGGTATTTCAGGTGCAAAGGAATGGTGCGGAATTCCAGAATTTCAAGTAACACACAAAGACAAACAAAAAACAAAACTTTCAAATATGTGTCTTTAAACTGACATTAACAGTAAACTTGCAGTGTAACTAATGTAGAACAATAATGTTTCTTTAGCCAAGAAACTATACTGTATTTGTCCGGTATGTTTTTTTTTTTTAAATACAACTTTGTATTATTGTGGGTTTGATTACATTTTTAGCACATTCAACAATAATGCGATTATAATGCAAACAGTGATCATTTTGGTCACAGTAACGGTGATATGACATTTTGGTATTGTTATATCACTGCTGTTTAGTTTAGTGTTTTTTTTACTTTTAACTTCCTAAGAAACTGTCATTTGCAATGGAAATGTTAGTATTAGTTTGTAAAATACTGATTCTTAAGAATTAACTAATCATTTGACTTTTAATCATATAAATACCTCACAAATGGATATTGTCCCTTGCTTACGTCTTGGTTTCACATCAATGATATTTTCCAAATAATGGTTCTAAAATACAACTCATTCTAATATATTACTCATATTCCTTAACTTATTGTAGACATTGTGGTGTGAAGTGTCGGCAAATTTCTTATTTTGTGCATGTCCACATTTCCTTTGGTGAGGTGCAACAGCTCTGACTTGGAAATGGTCTGGATGAACGTGGCAAGCTTTACCTTGTATTATGCAGACTTTATTTAAGGTTAAACAAGCACGACAGTTATAGGCACAGAAATATTTCACAGCAACAATTCCTCGGATCACCGAAGCACAAACATTCCCGTCACTCCTGCACACTTCCACTTTTTCACCCCTATATAATGTCCCCTGTTTGAACTTTGTTGTCCCACACTACGCGGGTTATCATGGGAGATCGAGTTTACTTCTCAGATGAGCCCACTTAATATTGTCAGAAAAAAACACACCCACTGGAGTTCTCGTTTGATAGCGTCACACATCACGGCATTATTGTGAGAATTTTGAAACCAATATAACGTAATATTTACAATAATGTTGCATCCCTCGTCAAGATCCTTTCTCATAGGTTTGGTTTGATGCTGTGTGTTTACTAAATCTTAGTCTTTTGAGTTTTTTGGTTCCTCTTCTTTGTGTCAGGGGATAGCAGCAGAATAACACTGAAGGAGGCGGTGCCTCCTGAAGGATCCCAAAACACTGCTCTTCAAATGGAACACATCCAACCTTCAGGTGACCGTGCAGGATGTACCACTCTGGAACATCAAGCCTCTCCCTACCTGCCAGGTACACCCACCGTCTTCTGTGTCTGACTATTGTTTTGTTGTGAATTTTGTCACGAAGCAAATCCTGCTAAAATATGACAAACTTTTGAGTGTAAGAATGTGAGCGATATGCTGAGATGTTATACGTTTTGCCTTTTGACAAAATGTTATAAAAAACCTTTAATGATTTGTATTCTATTTTAATTTCAGCACATGAAAATATTTCTACTTCTGACTATCAAAGACAATGGAAAAACATTTTCCAGAACAGCCCTCACAGATCCTCCTGATGGCCTAACAACTAAACTACATGTCGATGCTGAGTATGATTCATCTCAATCATTTGAGGAAGCTCTCCCTGATATAGGGGATTGGATGTACAATGACGGACATACGTTTTATGAAGGATTTGAAGATAGTTTGAGTGAGGAGTGTGCAGAAGAGTCAAATTTCAAGGACACAACAGACAAACCAATACATGACAATGCATCAGAAGCCATGGCAGAGTGCCTTCTGATCATCATGGGTTATGTAAACTGTCATAAAGTCACTGATAAGGCCCTAAGCGATATGCTCAAAATGTTCAAGTTGCTTTAAACAGTGTGCAGAAGTTCAAAAACTTTTTTTATCCCACTCTGCATCATCGCTTATTATATTACATAAATCCTCCAGTAATTGTTTTGGGCCAATAGAAAGTAAACAAATAAAATGCCTGTTTTGTGGGACTAGTGTGTCAGAAGAAAGATTCTCATCCTTTTTTTTAAAGTATGTACAGATTGATTTCTTGTTTACCATAGCACATTCATGTGCCAAATGGGCCCTCGTTCGTGAATTTAAACATGCAGGTTTTTCTTTGCTGCAAGATAGTGTAACATATGAGACATGCAGTTATGTTATTCCCCTATTGGAAACTTCTGCCAGTACAGTAGTATCCTTGGATGACATATTGGGTAAAGTTGTTTTCCTTGACTTCACATCTATGCTTGGCATTGTGTTTGCAGTTCATTTCCCCAATACACTTGAAAAGTTTTAGATAATTAAGAACTGAACTGGCCTAAGAAGCCACAAATCAATTTTTTGATCATTGTTATAAATGCTCTGAAAATACACACTGATGTGATGTTGCCGTGGATGCTGTAAAAGTCTGTAAATATGTACTGTATATGGAGTATCATTGTTGATTATGTTTTTGCATTGTGTGTAATATTTCAGTGGCCAATTTATTAAATTTACTTGTTTAATAAAACCACTGTCTTTTTTTAATGAATACATAGGCCTACTATGCTACTGTATTTTAATATTAGTCCTTATAATGGTGGTTGGAGAGCCAAATATCTTCTGAAGTGGTACCTTGTTAAAAGAGTTTGAGAACCACTGCTCTAGAAAGTTCACAAATGTTAAAAGCTCTTAAAAAGTGTCTTGTGATCATATCAGTATTGTTTGGGTTCAGTTTTAAATCTCACAATTGTAGTCACTGAGTTACTGTACATGGCGTGCGGATAAGAAATCAACAAATTAAGTAGAAAATTATTTAAATAAACCATTTAGATTACAGACCATATATCCATATTGCCTGAATTAATTATTTTCTCCAAATGTTGGCGTGAGATAAACTGGAGTATGATTGAGGTATAATTAAACTGTGTCAATTAAAATGCATTTTTGAAATTATTTTTTCTAAGCCAGAAAACGGGTATATTACAACTCAAATAGTGAGCAGTGAGAGACAAAACCAAGTATATCTCTCACTCAGACATCATTGAGACATATTGAAACCAATACTCATTGATTGTCTTTTTGCCGAAATAGCAAAGAGACATCTGAGAACGCAAACAGTGAGTAGTGAGAAACAAAACCATGTGTATCTCTCACTGAGTCATTATTGAGACATATTGGAGACCAGCTCATTCATCTCTCATTTTGCTCTTTGTTGAAATCGGAAAAAGAGATAACTGTTAGACAACTTTGAGATTTCTCACAGTGCTCACTGCGAGCCTTATTTCTCAGAAGCTACATTTGAGAAGAATGAGAAATCTACTTTGGTCTCGATTAGTGCTCTTTTATGTCTAGGAGATATATATAAGACATATATGAGATCTCATCTTCAATTTTGCTTTGCTATGGGCTAGCTCTAAGTTCATCAGGAGTACTGATGTTGTATAAAGCTGGGCCTGGATTTGGTTGCACATTGCCTGATAGCAGAAGTAAGAGCAATATAAAGATTTTCCGTTTCATATGCCAAGGTGACCTCATGACAACATTATTTGGCTTCACAATATCAAAATGAGTAATATCAGAAGGAGAAAACCATCTGTTTAGCACAGAAATACACCATAACTGAAGCTGGTTAGAATTATTTAGCACTGACCCACATGTGGATATCAATAACCTTTGTGTAAATGCTGTAGTTTCAAAGGACCAGGTGATTGTTATTGCGTTTGGTAGAGTTAAAGGTTGGTGGAGCACCTGGCCAGGTACCCCACTACAATTGCAGAAAACAAGTCCAGGAAAAAGCATTAATATTAAATAGAGAGCTTTTGTCAAAGTCATTGTTAAATTGTTTTACTACCTACCCAGGTCCAATAATCAAAGTTCAGATGTCCAAGCTACAAGAGTTGGAAGACCAAGCTAAGGCTAGCAGAGGCCCAGCTTTAGTCAGTCTGAGGCTAAGATGGATCCAGGCCGTGGAAGACGGAAGGCCAAGATGAAGCCAGTCGACTCAGACTGTAGGTAGTGGAAGGCCAAGCTGAGACTAGTATAGATCCAGACTGTGGCAGATGGAAGGCCAAAATTTCAGCTAGCAAAACATCCCCCGGCTTCTGCAGGTCAGAGGCCTCCAGATTTCCAAATCCAACAAAAGCAGTCAGAAATACCACTTTTTGGAAGTAAGCCTTCATTCATCAATTGTTACGCTTAAAACTAGTGCAATTTACTTAAATCGGCTAAAAAAAGAGACTAAAACACATAGAAATTCAGACCACTTTGACAAGCAGACAAACAAAAGACAGTCCTGTCGGCCATCTTGGATTGGACATTCAACATTAACCCAATTTGGAAATCGGTCTGTAGTTATTTATATTTGTGGATTCACCTACTTTTGACGGGGGAAGAAGAAAGGCGGGTTTGCTGATTTTTGGAACGCTTTTGCTTGAAAGACTCAGGTTAAAAAGGCATGAAAAAGAAAAAGGCAATTAGAAATATTATACATTATGTCCCATATAAGCTCATACACGACACATTCTACAGATAGTGTATAAAAAAACTAAATAGTGGAATAAAAGAGGTGAAAACATGTGAAATGGAACAAAGAAAAGCTGCATTGTTGAGTCTAATAAAGCTGCCATGCAGGTTGTTTTCTCTTTAAAGCTGTCATTGCTCAAAAATAATAATGAATCAAACTCAATGTTGTTACAAATTATTTAAACTAGTCATGGCTCCAATTACATCACTTACAAAATTTGACTTAAGAGTATTTTTATAGGATATTTTGTGTTTATCCTACAAAAAAAAGGGTGTTTGACTAATAGGGCAAAAAAAAAAAAAAACAGAAATGAAGAAGCTGTCACGTACTTGCATGGCTGCTCTAGTTGTGACCCCAAGATGCAGGAGACAGGAGGACGACGTGCGGGTGAGAGTCTTTTAATTCCCACAGGGAGCACAAGGAGGTGCAGCAGGGAAGTGCACAGAAGCATAAGCAGCATACAGAAAAACCAAAGTAACGTTTCACAAAACAATCCTTGAGCCCTGACTGGAGGGCGAGGCAGGCATAAATAGAAGCCAGTTGTTTAAAATAAAAGTACCAATGATTGTCACACACACACTAGGTGTGGTGAGATTTTCCTCTGCATTTGACCCATCACCCTCACCCCATGACCAGGTGTGGCCAGGCTGCCAATCAGCGACAGGTGAGGAGGGAAAAGGGCTCAGGGAGACAAACAGGAAGTGGGACCAAAATAAGAGCGCCGATTAGGAGATAAACACAAACGCAAACAGACCGCGTGACACCTGACGTGACAGGTCGTCACAGAAACGAGGGATGGATCTGAAGTTTATCGAGGGACTTAAGTGTTGAAAGTAAAAAAAAAAATGTTTGACTTATTTTTGAGTGGGGCCCGTTTGGATCCTAATAATTTCAGTGGGACAAGTTTTAACTGTCATTGCTCAAAAAAAAAAAATGAATTAAAATCGATGATGTTATGAATTATTGACATATTTAAGATTGCAATTACGTTGAGTGAAAATTATTATTTTGTGCTTTTGCCATAACAAAACAAGGTTTTGACAAAAATGGCGTAAAACATGAAAAAAAAAAGACTGATAAGGACGGATAAACCTGAAATTGATTTAGTGATTTAAGTGTTGAGTGAAAAAATACAAACATAAATAAAAATGACCTACTTCTACCATTTTTATGACTGAGACTCTTCCTGGTCCCCAAGAAAGCAGTGCGAGGCGAGTGGAGAAAAAACGGATTTATTGACAGAGATGTGACACAATGTGATATTGATCATAAGCAGCGGCCATTGAAAGAAAAGAAGAAATCCTCGTCATGACGTCAAGGCCATGAAACGTGCGATTTTACAGCCACCAACGTTTGATCTTGAAAGTCTTTTAACGGCCAAAGAAGAATACATGGAATAGCGTGAGGAGCAGTCGGACGAAGAACAAAGCACATCTCCATCTCATCTCCGAGTGTGATGACGTCCCTCAGCGATGGAGACATCTCCCTGTGTTCCAGTGCACAAAGCATCCTGGAGGAAGAAGACCACTCAGCACATTCCCGACAGAAGCAGGTGAATCCAAGTTGAACATCATCTTCACACAAGAACATTTGGAGGTGCAGACAGTCCATGTGAGCTTACTCAGCCTTCAGCCGCCTGCACGTTCTCGTCGAGCTCCACGCCGCCGTGGCGAGCTGCGGGACAAACGCAAACGGTGAAGGAAGAACATCCAGAAGGTGCCTCGTCACTCACATCAGATCTTTGAGGTGTGACTTGGAAACATGACGAGTCAGCACACTTGATGTCTCATTTGGCTGATCCTCATCATGAGGACTCCTGTCAAAAGTGAGATATGCCAGACTTTGTATTGCGTGTGCTCACAGGAGGGACTTTTATTGTGAAGGAGTCAGCTCCAGTTGGGCTTTTCCGGCTAAACTTGTAACAAAGGTCCACATCAGACCTCCATGTGAGTGACGCTTCACCACGGCTTTGTTTCTTGCGGCTCAAAGAAAAGATGTTTTACTTACCAGCTGGATCGTACTGGGCTGAAATGAAAGAGAAACAAGGTGAAGTGGACTTTTCCCCTCACGTCACGCCGTGTTTCTACGTGAGAGTGTGCGCTCTGTCTCTGTGGCTGGAAGGCAACTAAAAGATGGCCGCACCTTTGCAGCCCGGATGAAAGCATCAACTCACGGCCTGGACCGAGTGCACCGAGAAGAAGAAGACAGAGGACATTGGCGTCCCTCACCTTGTCTGTTTCTGTGACGCCTGACCATGACCATGATGATGATGATGATGATGATGGCCGCCACAGCGAGGACCGCCGCCGTGGCAGCGAGGGCGACGCTCAAGTTGTCTGTGGAGAGCAAAAAAGCACAAGTGGAGTGACAAAGCATGAAGAGGAAACCTTCATGACTACTTTGCATGCAGACGTCAAGCGTTGTCATGGTGACATGGATCAATAATGGTGACAGGTGGACTTGTGATGGGAAACATCTCCAACTAAATGTGTCTTTCTCACCTTCATGGCTTGCGTTGCTCAGGATGCTTCTTCTCTCCAGCTTGGTGACCAAGTCCTCCTTGACGCCTGACAGCTGAAACACACATTCGTACTTGCCCTCCACGTCGGCCGTCACCTCCACTTTCAGCGCCACCGACATCTGGAAGGTTCCGTCGTGGTTGGGGAGTATCTCTCCGTGCTCCACGTCCTCGAAGATCTGCTCGCCGTCTTTCCTCCAAAACAGGTCGGCACCGTCGGGGTAGAAACCTGTCGCCATGCAGCTGACCGGAGAGGACGGCGTCTTCTGGAGCAGGAACACCTCTGGAAGCTCTGCACAGGAAGTGATGTCACGTGTGAACACAGGACAACGTGGGGAGAAGGTGTGGATGGAGAGAAGGTGGAGATGGAGGTAAAGATGGAGAGAAGGTGTGGATGGAGGTAAAGATGGAGAGAAGGTGTGGACGGAACGAAGGTGTGGATGGAAGTAAAGATGGAGAGAAGGTGTGGATTAAAGTAAAGATGGAGAGAATGTAATAACGGAGGTAAAGATGGAGAGAAAGTGTGGATGGAGGTAAAGATGGAGAAAAGATGAGAATAGAGGTAAAGATGGAGTGAAGGTGTCGATGGAAAGAAGGTGTCGATGGAGGTAAAAATGGAGAAAATGGAGGTACAGAGAGAAGGTTTGGATGAAGTTAAAGATGGAGAGAAGATGAGAACGGAGGTAAGAATGGAGAGAAGATGAGAACGGAGGTAAAGATGGTGAGAAGGTGTGGAGGGAGGTAAAGATGGAGAGAATATGAGGATGGAATTAAAGATAGAGAAAATGGAGGTAAAAATAGAGAGGTTTGGATGAAGGTAAAGATGGAGAGAAGGAGAGAACGGAGGTAAATATGGAGATGAGGTGTGGATGGAGGTAAAGATGGAGAGAAGTTGAGAATGAGGTAAAGATGGAGAGAACGTGAGGATGGAGGTAAAAATTGAGGGAAAAGGAGAGATCGGAGGTAAATATGGAGAGAAGGTGTGGATGGAGGTAAAGATAGAGAGAAGGTGAGAATGAGGTAAAAATGGAGAAAATGAGGTAAAGATGGAGAGAATGAGGTAAAGATGGAGAGAAGGAGAGAATGAGATAAAGATGGAGAGGAAGTGAGGATGGAGGTAAAAATGGAGGGGAAAGGAGAGAATGGAGGTAAATATGGAGAGAAGGTGTGGATGGAGGTAAAGATGGAGAGAAGGTGAGAATGAGGTAAAGATGGAGAGAGAGGTAAAGATGGAGAGAAGGAGAGAATGAGGTAAAGATGGAAAGTAAGAGTGGACAGCGGTAAAGATGGAGAGAACGTGAGGATGGAGGTAAAGATGGAGGGAAAAGGAGAGAATGGAGGTAAATATGGAGAGAAGGTGTGGATGAGGTAAAGATGGAGAGAATGTAAGAATGAGGTAAAGATGGAGAGAGTGAGGTAAAGATGGAGAGAAGGAGATAAAGATGGAGAGAAGGTGTAGATGGAGGTAAAGATGGAGAGAAGGTGAGAACGCAGGTTAAGATGGAGAAAACGTTTGGATGGAGGTAAGGAGAGCATGAGATAAAGATGGAGAGAAGGTTAGAGTGGAGGTAAAGATGGAGAGAAGGTTAGAGTGGAGGTAAAGATGGAGAAAGGGTGATGATGGAGGTAAAGACGGATAGAAGGAGAGAAGGTCAGAATGGAGGTAAAGATGGAGAGAAGGTGAGGATGGAGGAAAAGATGGAGAGAAGGTAAGGATGGAGGTAAAGATGGCAAAAAGGTGAGAACAAAGGTAAAGATGGAGAGAAGGTGAGAGAAAGAGAGAAGCGTATAAAGAGACAGGGTGTAATGTCAGTAATGTTCCTATAGGGGGAGTGCTAACAAGTTAAAAGGTGAAAGTACATGTTGTGTTTCTACCTGTTCTCATTAGGACCTCCTTCCCATTGTTCACATACTTCTTCAAGTAAGAAGGACAATCCTCAGTGAAGTAAAACTTATTGTATTCTAGTAGATGTTTGTCCTGGTCCCAATTGAGTTTGCTGGGGAAAGCTTGTTGTTTTGCTGCAGTAAATGTCCATGTCTTCATGTCCAACGATATGAAATCTTCTCCATCATAACCTTCCTGACGCCAACCTTTAACTTCATCAGTCTCATCATTCCATTCACATCCAGACATCCACTGGAGAATGTGAACACCTGAGACACACACAGTGTTGTAAAGCAGAGTGACACACACACACACACACACACACACACACACACACACACACACACACACACACACACAGTATTAGTGTAGGTTATTATGGGATGGACAGAGACAAGTATCAGTGCAGTAATGTGTGTTTACTACAGTATAAAAAGAGTACATCAAATACATTTAAGTAGTAGAAAGTTCAACATAAACAAACCTCCAGTTTGGTTGAAAAGCTTCTTAAGAACTTCAAGGCTGTGTTTGACAGTCAACTCATTACCAACATTGATCTCTGTTTGTCTCTGCCAGTATTTTGGATCCTCTGCTGTGATTTTGTTCATCCAGTCCTGTTTGGCTTCTGCTTTCCTGCTGTTGCTGTCATAGTGAGAAATCTGAACTCCATCAACATAACCAACACTCACATACTCTGGGAAGTTTGGAACTTGAGAGGACGCAGTGAGGAAATACTGCAGCGTGTGAATCACTGAAAGAAGAAAACAACAACAGGATGACTTTTTATTATTTAGTTTCATGTTCAACAATCTTGCACTGTGAATATTTTAGCTCCTTCCGTCTTCAGTCGGGTCTTAAAGTGAACATCAAACACTGCTAGATATCACAGTCAAGACTCACATGTTCTATGACAAATACAACACATTAATAATATTACTAACATCTGTTGACAGTTTGAACATTTTGAAAATAAACATATATTTTCTACAATGGAGGCTGAATAAAAAGTACAACAGAGTTGAACACAACCTGTTCTGCCCATTTGATGTCGACTCTTACTGACATCTTGTGGCGGGGTGATGTTACTACACTTGATTAGTTTCTGACACTTCCGTGTTTGAAAATTTGTGTTCGTTCTTACAAGCCTTGGAAAAAATAAGTCTTTGAACAAGAAAACCTAAAGTCAAAATAAATAAAGAGCCTAAACGGATTTATCTGCTTCTGTAACCTTATTGGAACATTTTGAATTTTTACTAGTAAAAAGGGAAAACAATAAAATATGTTTAAAAAGAACCAGGATTAAGTAATAAAAGGTCTTAAATAATACAACAATAATTTAATTAATAAGTAACATAAACTATCAGAAGTCAACTAAGTGAAGGCACAAAGAGGATTTATGAATAAAATATTAATAAACTTATAAAAAGGACTTACCAGGCGTCACGCTGTGCATTTGCACGACCAGAAGAAAGAATAAAAACAAGTTCATGATGTCAGCGCGAAACAAAAAGATGTTTGCCACTTTTAATCCCGCAGAGAAAGACAAAAGTGACGAACACTCGCTTGACTCGCAAACAGGAAAAATGAACCAGGAACTGTCGAGGCTCTTTTTATAATACTCCACCTGAGCCAATGAGGAGTCAGCATTCTGTGACGTCACAGTGAGGAGAGAAAACGAAACGCTATTCTGCACAGAAAAGTGGCAGCAGTCAACTGACAAGAAGTCTTCTACTGGACTCACTAGAGAGCGCCCCTTGTGGCCACGTCAGGTAAATGCTTGTGTGGCTTTTCTGGGAAATCACGTGACTTGACAACAAAAAGGTGTGTCAAGTTGGCCGCCAAACTTGGAAAGAAAAGAAAGAAAGAGGAATGAAGGTGAGATTGAGAGTTAAAAGTAATGACAGGGCTGGAACATCCGATCAGTGATCGTATTGTAGTCCTCTCAAGAAAGCATCAATACAAATAATGATTGATAGACATAAAGTCGCTACACCGCAGGACATCCTCACTTCTTTTTATTTCACGTCTTAACTTTCACCTCCGTTATGTCTCCCAAGCGTGAGGCGTCCCTGCTGGGGTAACGGGACACGCATCTGCCTCGCATGGGTTCGATTCCCGGCCAGGGTTGCATCAGGAAGTTTCATCCTGAGTAAAAAAGTCAGCAGAAAGCCTTCATGAGATGGACTCGCTGTGGCCAAAGTGCTGAACGTGGGGGAAAAGTGTGAGGCAGACGCTTCTGCTGGCAGAATATCAAAGAAAGTGAAAGTAAAAGTAGACACGGTAAAGCCAAACATTGAATGCATGCTTGCTTCAAGTCACCTAAACTCGATGGTGATCATTTTTATTTTTATTTTTATTTTGTCGTACCTGTCAAAGGTGAACACACTTATCCACGTAGGTGAGTAGTAACGAGCTACATTTACTTAGATAAGAAACACAACTTTTACTTTGCTATATAACATATTCAATATATGTATAAAAATATACATTTAGGCCTCCACTCAGGCTTCATCCCAGGGACCCCAAAGGATTTTGGTCAAAAAAATATTTAAAATGTGTCATTATTTTTGTATTATTATTATTCCAGGTTTAAATCTGTAGATCAACATTAGGTCTATCTGTCAATATAACCTTTTCAAAGATTTAAGTTGTACGCCCTTTTTGTCAAAGAAAACCCTCTTTTGTTATGGAAAAAAACACAAAATATGCAATAGTTTCCCCCAATAGAATTTTAAAGTGGAATATTTGAGAGTATATAATAATTGGAGGCTTAAAAATTTCAACAAATAAAAATATTGATTTTAATGTATTATTTTGGGCTTCACGGTGGCAGAGGGGTTAGTGCGTCTGCCTCACAATACGAAGGTCCTGCAGTCCTGGGTTCAAATCCAGGCTCGGGATCTTTCTGTGTGGAGTTTGCATGTTCTCCCCGTGAATGCGTGGGTTCCCTCCGGGTACTCCGGCTTCCTCCCACTTCCAAAGACATGCACCTGGGGATAGGTTGATTGGCAACACTAAATTGGCCCTAGTGTGTGAATGTGAGTGTGAATGTTGTCTGTCTATTTGTGTTGGCCCTGCGATGAGGTGGCGACTTGTCCAGGGTGTACCCCGCCTTCCGCCCGATTGTTGCTGAGATAGGCGCCAGCGCCCCCCGCGACCCCAAAAGGGAATAAGCGGTAGAAAATGGATGGATGGATGTATTATTTTTTTTTTTTTTTTAGCAATGACACACAAAAAAATCCTACTGAAATTATTGGGGATCCAAAAGTGTCCTACTTATTAGAAATAAAAAAATATATTTTTTCTTACAGTTTACTTTAAACACAATCGTCTTCATATCAACTTCAGATCCATCAATCAATTATATGTATATATATATATATATATATATATATATATATATATAAAGCAGACACAACTGCTCTTGGGAATAAAACATATACGAGGCTCTTATCACTGATTAAGAGTTTGGAGCAACTGAGCTTAAGGAGGTATTTATCACAGAGATACATTTTTTATGATTAGGGCTCAGAGATAGCAAAGTATCTATAAGAGTTTCCGGAGGACGATTTGGGAAGTGTGGGAACTGGGCGTGATAAATAATTATATTCGCATTTTCTCCCAGTATTGTGGGAGTTTTAATGATCAGCATATATTTTGCATGTTAATGAAGACAGAGACCCAAAATGTATTGCACGCCTTATTCTGCTCACTTAAGAGACACAATCCACTTTGCACAGGTTTAGTAGATCAGCTCTGCGTGTGCTATCGGGTTTGCACGTCTTTTAGTACACGCAAACCTTTAATAAATCAGGCCCTATGAGTCCAACTCCATCCTGGAGACGAGGATTGCACTTTGTCAGGCCTCTACCTTCACACCTGTGCAACTTGGGTGTGCCACCTGAAGACTAAGCTCAAAATAACCACAAGAAGGTGCCAATCTCTAAGGAGGGGAAGTACAAAGTATTAATTAATCCAAGATGGCGGAGTAGAGCATGTCGAAAAACTGAAGCTCCCCTGCATGCTCTAAAACAGGGGTGCCCATTACGTCGATCGCGATCGACTGGTGGATCTCGGAGGGTGTGTCAGTCGATCTCAAGCCAGGCATTAAAAAATAGACATAAAAATGAGCAATCATCAATCATACCAAGACTTCACTTTCGTCAGTTGTTTGACATTCTCGGCACCCGAGGATCTTGTGAGATGACGCTGGCTGCTGCGAGCTCATATTTAAGAAAAAAATCACTAACAGGGCGGACGCAGAGAAACACATTTTATTTCTAGAGACTCCGTACCTACTGTCAAAACTCTAAAGACCGACAGCACAGTTCCTGTCTTCACCATAAAAGACCTGTTTCATCCTGCCTGTGCTAACAAAATAAGAGTCTCAGAAAGCTAGCGTGCACAAGCTAGCAAGCTACGGAGTTTGATGCCAATGTATTTCTCCCCCGCCCTCAGCGACCGCTTTCTCACTTGCTTGCCCACCCGCACACTCACTGACGTCACTCACCTGCTGCCAGACATTAAAGGGCCACACACATATGCTACTCTCATAACAAAGTGTTTAAAAAGGAGTATGCAAGTTGGACAAATGAGATGCCAAATCCAACCACTTTCATGTGGTATTGGACAGAAAGGAGGACTTTTTTTTTCCTCCATTTGAAAATGTGGACGTTATCAGCACTACAATATCGCTAAAATTCGCTCCATTCTGTCCATTAAAGACGCTGAGATCATTATCCATGCGTTTGTTACGTCTCGCCTCGATTACTGTAACGTATTATTTTCCGGTCTCCCCATGTCTAGCATTAAAAGATTACAGTTGGTACAAAATGCGGCTGCTAGACTTTTGACAAGAACAAGAAAGTTTGATCACATTACGCCTGTACTGGCTCACCTGCACTGGCTTCCTGTGCACTTAAGATGTGACTTTAAGGTTTTACTACTTACGTATAAAATACTACACGGTCTAGCTCCATCCTATCTTGCCGATTGTATTGTACCATATGTCCCGGCAAGAAATCTGCGTTCAAAGGACTCCGGCTTATTAGTGATTCCCAAAGCCCAAAAAAAGTCTGCGGGCTGTAGAGCTTTTTCATTTCGGGCTCCAGTACTCTGGAATGCCCTCCCGGTAACAGTTCGAGATGCTACCTCAGTAGAAGCATTTAAGTCTCACCTTAAAACTCATTTGTATACTCTAGCCTTTAAATAGACTCCCTTTTTAGACCAGTTGATCTGCCGTTTCTTTTCTTTTTCCTCTATGTCCCACTCTCCTTTGTGGAGGGAGTCCGGTCCGATCCGGTGGCCATGTACTGCTCGCCTGTGTATCGGCTGGGGACATCTCTGCGCTGCTGATCAGCCTCCGCTTGGGATGGTTTCCTGCTGGCTCCGCTGTGAACGGGACTCTCGCTGCTGTGTTGGATCCGCTTTGGACTGGACTCTCGCGACTGTGTTGGATCCATTATGGATTGATCTTTCACAGTATCATGTTCTCATATGTTCTCATAGTCACCAGTATCATCAGTATCACAGTATCATGTTCTCATAGTCACCAGTATCATCAGTATCACAGTATCATGTTCTCATAGTCATCATTGTCACCGACGTCCCACTGGGTGTGAGTTTTCCTTGCCCTTATGTGGGCCTACCGAGGATGTCGTAGTGGTTTGTGCAGCCCTTTGAGACACTAGTGATTTAGGGCTATATAAGTAAACATTGATTGATTGATTGATTGATACTGTCTAATTCCAATCAATGCAAGTCATCAGAATCAAATACACCAACTTATATTCTTGTCTTCATGAAAGAAAGGAATCTATGTGTGTTAAACATGCTTGTATTATCATTAAACACCATTAACTTGTTAACAAAAATGTCTCTTTCATGATTAAATAAATATAAATCATAAATAGGAATGAGGTAGATCTCCTCGACTTGGTCAATTGAAAAGTAGCTCGCCTGCAGAAAAAGTGTGAGCGCCCCTGCTCTAAAAAAACCCCTAAAAGAATCTCTATGCTACTTTGATTTCTGCCGTAACTTTTTGTCTTTCATTAACAACACTTTGTCATTTTTCGCACACCCGCTACAAAAGTTCAAGTTCAATGAAAAAGGCAACAAAGGACTCGGGATCGTCCTCGTCTCAAACACCTGTCGTCACTGAGGCCTATCTTGAGACTTTACTCAGGAAATGTTTTAATGAGGCTGAGGATAGATCCCAAAAGCGATTGGAGGAACAACTTGGCTCAATTCATGACACTTTAGCCATGCACGCTGCCGACATTGAAACTGTCCGCAATGAGGTGTCTTCAATTAAATCACGAGTCCATAGCAATGAGGAAGCTATGCTCAATTTCTCCAAAACGCTCACGCAGATTGAGAAAAAAAATGACAGATCTCGAGGGAGAATATTAGAATCATTAACATCAAGGAAGGCGAAGAAGGAAATAAGTAATGTTCTCAAATTAATTAAAGCTAATGAAGTTGATCTATTTTGTTGGAACCCATATTGACGATCAGATAATAATTTGTGCTTTTCACTGAAGCCACGAAGTCTATTATCGAATCATTTTTCCAATATTTTTGATAACTGTGGCAGAAGGGAGACGGGCCGGTAATTAGTGAAGTGATGTTTGTCTCCAGATTTGAAGATGGGGATGACTTTCGATAGTTTCATTTGTGAAGGAAATTGTCCAAGTCGAAAAGATAAATTGCAGATGTGTGTGAATGGTTTGATGATTTCTTCCGCTACGTTCCGGACTGTCCTCATGTCGAGGTCATGGATGTCACGTGATGTTTTGTTCTTGCTTTTCTGAATGACCTCCAAGACTTCCTTTTCAACAGTCGGAGTAAGGAACATTGAATAAGGATTTTTTTCAATAAATTCCATGGGCTTATCTGTGTTGGCCCTGCGATGAGGTGGCGACTTGTCCAGGGTGTACCCCGCCTTCCGCCCGATTGTAGCTGAGATAGGCGCCAGCACCCCCCGCTACCCCGAAAGGGAATAAGCGGTAGAAAATGGATGGATGGATGGATGTTCATCATCAATTGGTATTTTTTTTGCCAGCTTAGGCCCAATATTAACAAAAAACATATCGAAGCCGTCAGCAATCATTTTCTTGTCAGTTATGATTAGGTCGTTCTCAACAAAAAACTCCGGATAACAAGGACTATTTGAACCATGCCCAATAATTGTATTTAATACCTTCCAAATTCCCTTTATATCATTTTTCTTTTGGATTGATAGTTAATTTAATTTTTATATGTTTTGTACTTTTGTTCTGTTTCTATGGTTTGTTGCCTAAAAAAAGTCCTATATAAATAATTTTTCTTTTTGCAAGCGTTCGCAAGCCCTTTGGTTATCCACTGAGTTTTTTTTGGAGTTACTTATAGTGCATTTTTTGATGGGGCAGTGTGTATCATAAAGTGAGAAAAAAATGTCATGGAATAAATTATAAGCTGCATTTATATCTGACGTTTGAAAAACAGAATCCCAGTTTTCATCATCCATCATCTTCCGCTTATCCGAGGTCGGGTCGCGGGGGCAACAGCCTAAGCAGGGAAACCCAGACTTCCCTCTCCCCAGCCACTTCGTCTAGCTCTTCCCGGGGGATCCCGAGGCGTTCCCAGGCCAGCCGGGAGACATAGTCTCAGCCGAGTGTGAAGCGACCGGAATGAGAATCAGCACCTCCAAGTCCGAGTCCATGGTTCTCGCCCGGAAAAGGGTGGAGTGCCATCTCCGGGTTGGGGAGGAGACCCTGCCCCAAGTGGAGGAGTTCAAGTACCTAGGAGTCTTGAATCCCAGTTTTGTTTCGCTAAATCATTTTTAAGTGCTGTTAATGATTGTTCTGTTGTGGCTCTTTGATAATATTCACTATTTACAGGTTTGGATGTTTTGCAGTTATTATTGTACACCATGAACACCGGTAAATGATCACTGACGTCACTCACTAACAAGCCTCCAGTTACAGTCTGATCCACAATGTTACAGAATATGTTGTCAATAAGTGTGGTGCTGTGTGTTGGGATTCTTAGCTGTCTTAGCTGTCCGCCAACATCCCCAAGTGGTTCCCTGCCCTGGCTGCTAATCCTCCGGAGCTCATGCAGGCCCATCGCATCGGCCCCCCGCGCCAATCTGCCCGTCCCAGGACGATGATAGTGAGGTGTCTGCGGTACACGGATAAGGATCGCATCCTGAACGAGGCTAGGAAACATCCTCTTCAGCTCTCCGGGAACTCCGTTCGCTTTGCCTCGGACTCTAGTGACGCGACAGCCAAGCTGAGACGACCCTGCTACTCCACGATGTACAGAGCTCGAAAAGCTGGCTTTGAAGCTTTTCTCATACATCCAGCAACTATCAAACTCTCCAAAGGCTCCCAACAACACTTTTTGGACAATCCAGCAGATGCTGCAAAGTTTATCTCCGCAGCCTCGTAAACTCCGCTAAACGTTGGTGTGCCCACACAGAGACATGGACATACGACACTTAGTAAGACTATTTTTGTCAGATTTTTTCTTCAGTGAGTCTTTTTCGTCGTGCATCTATGACTTTTTCGTCGTTGTGCATCTGTGCTGGAGACAGGCATGGACCTGTTTACTTCCTGAGTCGTTGTCGCGTCATGTTGCCACGGGATCTGAGATTATTCGACTATGGTACTCAGGATTACTGACATTGGAGAGGGCAGAGGCTTCCACTAAAAAGTAATCAATTCTCGTGTAGGAATTGTGTACAGCGGAGTAAAATGAATACTCCCTTTTATTAGGGTGTTTTACTCTCCATATGTCTATGATATTTCTTGATCTCCCATCCATCCATCCATCTTCTTCCGCTTATCCGAGGTCGGGTCGCGGGGGCAACAGCCTAAGCAGGGAAGCCCAGACTTCCCTCTCCCCAGCCACTTCGTCTAGCTCTTCCCGGGGGATCCCGAGGCGTTCCCAGGCCAGCCGGGAGACATAGTCTTCCCAACGTGTCCTGGGTCTTCCCCGCGGCCTCTTACCAGCTGGACGTGCCCTAAACACATCCCTAGGGAGGCGTTCGGGTGGCATCCTGACCAGATGCCCGAACCACCTCATCTGGCTCCTCTCGATGTGAAGGAGCAGCGGCTTTACTTTGAGTTCCTCCCGGATGACAGAGCTTCTCACCCTATCTCTAAGGGAGAGACCCGCCACACGGCGGAGGAAACTAATTCCGGCCGCTTGTACCCGTGATCTTATCCTTTCGGTCATGACCCAAAGCTCATGACCATAGGTGAGGATGGGAACGTAGATCGACCGGTAAATTGAAAGCTTTGCCTTCCGGCTCAGCTCCTTCTTCACCACAACGGATCGGTACAACGTCCGCATTACTGAAGACGCCGCACCGATCCGCCTGTCGATTTCACGATCTACTCTTCCCCCACTCGTGAACAAGACTCTTTCTTGATCTCATAAGATTATTAATTGTTTTAGTTGAGTTAGCAATGACATGAGATTTAGTTGACAATCTATTTGAAGTGGGGTCCAAAAGGCAGTTAAAATCACCACCAATGTAGATATGAGAGGAGCTATCATCAGGAAGTAGACCAAAGACTCGATGATAAAAGTTTGAGTCATCAGTGTTTGGTCCATAGATATTCCAAAAAGTTACTGGGTAGGATGTAATATGACCATTCAATAAAATAAATCAATTATTTTTGATGTAAGTATGAAAGGCACATTTTTATGAACTAAAGTAGCTACACCTCTAGCTTGTGAAGTAAAGGGTGCGTGATAAACCTGAGATATCCAGCTTGTTTTAAGTTTGTGTTGGTTGTCTTTACAGAGATGTGTTTCTTGTAAGAATACAACATCTGCTTTTAATGAATTCAAATGTGAAAAAACCTTCCCTGCTTTAATATTTTTGGCTGAGCCCCTAACATTCCATGAAACTAGTGTGATTTTTTTCTTACATGTTGACATTATGGTGTTTTAGGTTTTTCTTTTTTTTTTTTTTGTCTTTACATGAAAAAACAACAACTTAGTAATTAGTAAGTTGAAATATGATTGTACATCTCTTTCCTCCACATTCACACATACACAACACTCACACCCCATTGTTCCCCCCTCCCTCGGTTCCCATCGTGTGTAGTTCAATGTTTTGGAGTGAAATCTCCATTGTGGTGATGTCCATAAGACGTCGTTTTGGACGGTTCCCCAGTCCATGAGTCCCCCACCCCCATCTTCAGGCGCAGGGCACATGTTCGTAGCTGCGTTCATTGCCCCAAGCAATTAATAGCTCGGCAGTGAAGTGTTTGTTTTTTTTCCCCTGCGACCTCCGGTGAAATAAAGCTCAGTGAAAAAGTGTATTTCTGCTTTTATACTTATCATAAGCCTTGTGTGGTAGAGCCATTATTGATAATTAGTCACTAAAATGTTTTATAATAAAGGTCTTAGTGTCTGCAGGAGAGGTAAACACCTTTACCTGGTCGTTGCTCCAAACGACTTTGGTATCAGGTCCGCAACGAAATCCGTAAGTCTACCCTTTTCTTCTTGCTCTGGTATCCCGACTATTTTTATGTTAAACCGTCTTGAGCGCCCTTCCAATTCGTCTATTTTAGCTACCAATTTCTCGTTCCTCTTCTGCGTTTGAGTCCATTTTTGTTCGAGCGCTTCAATGCGGCGCTCGTGTTCAGAACCTTGCTGCTCCATGTCCTGCACTCGGTTGGTCAGTGCCGACTGCTTGCTTGAAAGAGCCTCAAGCTTTTCCTCAAGCATGTCAAAACGTTTGTGTATAGACTCGAGTATCTTATCCAGCATCTTCTCCAGAGTTGATGACGCCATCTCAGCGCTAGCCTCAGGCTCGTTTACGGCCACAGGTGACTCTGATTGCTTCCCTCTTCGTGTCTTGGGCATAATCGTTGTTATCTATATCTTAATAGAGTCGAATTTACCCAGAGGGATAGGCATGCATGTAATTGACCAAACGTTGTCAGTTTAAAAAAGAAAGAAAAAAAAAAGCAGAATTAAGATTACATTTTATAGTTTTCACCGGAGTAACTGCAGAGGCAAACTACTGCATGTGCATTTTAGCCACGCCCCGGAAGCCCCGCCCCAATAGAATTTTAAAGTGGAATATTTGAGATTATATAATAATTGGAGCCTTCAACACATAAAAACATTGATTCTAATTTTTTTTTTTTTTTTTAGCAATGACACAAAAGAAAAATCCTACTGAAATTATTGGAGATCCAAAAGTGTCCTACTCATTAGAAATAACAAAATATATATTTTTTTACTGTTTACTTTAAACACAATCATCTTCAGATGAACTTCAGATCCATCCATCAATTATATGTCTAGCTCCATCCTATCTTGCCGATTGTATTGTACCATATGTCCCGGCAAGGATTCTGCGTTCAAAGGACTGCGGCTTATTAGTGATTCCCAAAGCCCAAAAAAAGTCTGCGGGCTATAGAGCGTTTTCCGTTCGGGCTCCAGTACTCTGGAATGCCCTCCCGGTAACAGTTCGAGATGCCACCTCAGTAGAAGCATTTAAGTCTCACCTTAAAACTCATTTGTATACTCTAGCCTTTAAATAGACTCCCTTTTTAGACCAGTTGATCTGCCGTTTCTTTTCTTTTTCTTCTATGTCCCACTCTCCCTTGTGGAGGGGGTCCGGTCCGATCCAGTGGCCATGTACTGCTTGCCTGTGTATCGGCTGGGGACATCTCTGCGCTGCTGATCCGCCTCCGCTTGGGATGGTTTCCTGCTGGCTCCGCTGTGAACGGGACTCTCGCTGCTGTGTTGGATCCGCTTTGGACTGGACTCTCGCGACTGTGTTGGATCCATTGTGGATTGAACTTTCACAGTATCATGTTAGACCCGCTCAACATCCATTGCTTTCTTCCTCTCTAAGGTTCTTATAGTCATCATTGTCACCGATGTCCCACTGGGTGTGAGTTTTCCTTGCCCTTATGTGGGCCTACCGAGGATGTCGTGGTGGTTTGTGCAGCCCTTTGAGACACTAGTGATTTAGGGCTATATAAGTAAACATTGATTGATTGATATATATATATATATATATATATATATCCATCCATCCATCCATTTTCTACCGCTTATTCCCTTTCGGGGTCGCGGGGGGCGCTGGCGCCTATCTCAGCTACAATCATATATATATATATATATATATATATATATATATATATATATATATATATATATATATATATATATATATATATACATATATATATTATTGGTGTTTATGTTTTTTCTTTTTTATATGGCAAACACAAAATATGCAACATTTCCCCCAAAAACATCTCAAAGTGGAATATTTAATGTGACGTCGTTGGAGCCTTGAATAGGTCAATAATCCATATTGACATTGATTTTGATTTATTATTATTTTTTTAGTAAACAACAGCCTAGATGGCAGCTTTGTGTTATTAGAGTAAACATTGCAACATTTTCTTGTCACATTTCACCTGTTTGCTCTTTAATAGCACTTTTTTTTTTTTTTAATCGTATTTTTAGAATTTGCTTTGGCCATTACAAAATTACCCGCGGGCCGCAAATGGCCCCCGGGCCACACTTTGGACACCCCTGTACGAGGATGACAGGGGATGCAAAACAATAACACATGCCCTTCTTATTTATGATTTACTTTTTAAATTTGACCTCAGTTCTGTACGCTGCTGCTGGAATTTTTAATTTTCCTGAGGGAACTCTACTGAAGGAATCAATAAAGTACTATCCTTCTATCTATCCTCGTTCATCCATGCAGACTTGGCTCTCTTGGTTGCTTTGTTGGGTCTGCTCCTGTCTCCGGCCATACTCCCCCCACCACAGCAGACGTTGGCGTGGAACACCACAGAGTGTATATGTTTGTTTTTTGTTGTTGTTTTACTTTTGCGTCTGGTTGCATCAGCTCTCATCTTTTAAAGTCTTTAATGTCCTTTGTGTTCTTTGACGTTTCCCTCTTACACACATGTTTATGTGTGGTATGGCTATGAGGTTTGTTTCCCTTGGCCTCAGTCTGGACCCCCTCTACAGGGGCCCAGATGTTTGCTGTTGCACAGGCATGGGATAAAGTGTGTAACTTTTTGTCTGTAATATACATCATTGCAGTTTTTTTTTTATTAGCATGGATGTAATCTAGGAACAACATTTCATAATTAATATCCAAAACCCCTGTAGCGGTAAAGTCCTATACTTTTACTGCTACTGGTTGCCGAATATAAATGAAGCTAGTTCAGACGTGTGCAACCGGCTAATAATTGAGGCCCAGAATTGTGTCCATGTTTAACCAAAATATTTACTAACATAAAGTCACAATTATATAACACACTTTGTTCAAAAACGGAAAATACACGGGAGCAAACAAACACTAGCCTGGCACAGTCAAAAACTGTTGTGCCTCTACTCAGCAACACCTGGGCAAGATCCTGACTCCTCCCTAAATATCCAGGCACTTGGCCTTGGAGCCAACCCCTTGAGTGACGTCATCAATTTGACAGACAGAAAGTGTATTTGGCTCTAACACACCAGCCCCTAATTGCTGCTGGCGTGACGAACAGAGTGATTTTATTTGGAATCAATAAAACAAAAATAGAGCCATAATACCAAAAACAAACACCTCTTTCTTTGGTTTTCATGTTCCCTTTTGCAATAATGCAGTTAATTTACTCAATACCTTCACCTAGAAGGCATATCTTTGTAACAGATGATAATCCTTTTTGTTTGCAGACAAACTTTTTTCAGTTGTCCACTTTTGTCGCTCTTGTAGCAACGGTAAATATTCGTGAAACCACCTGTTCCAAAAAAGGTCAGCGATATATTGCCTCTGCCTCCATTTCCTTATGCACATCCAATACAGGTGATCTATTACCAACAGTACATGTAGACTGTAGCTGTCTTCTTTTCCTACTCCTGGCCATCAGCTTTCTTCGTCACCTTGGGGGTAGGAGAGCTTTTTTTTCTTCTCAGTTTCCTCCTCTTCTTCTCCCAAAGGACTCTCGGGGTCGTTTTCTTCCTCCTCTTTCGGGGAACTCTTCTCTTTTTGGACTTGCCATAGTCGCTGTCCTCGTCATCTTCCACCATGAAGTCTTCATCACTGCCAGACTCATCAGGATCCAGGTAAGCTTCCTCTGGGTCATCCTGCTCTTCATCCTCACGGCCTCCGTCACCCAGAAGGATTTCCCGCTGTTTCGACACGGCCTTGGAGACTGCCTGGCGTATTGTTCGCATTCGACTGACTTTTCTTTCATCGTCACTGTCATCTGCGCTCCGTTTTCTTTTTGGTGTCTTCCTGCTGGGCTTCTCTATCTTGGGCTTCTTTTCCTTTTTTGACATATCCTTTTGATCTTTGGATCCCTGCTCATTGAAATCATGCATGTACTGGTTCATAAGCGGTTCCTCCAAACTGTTAACAGTAACTGTGGGGCGTGTCACTGCCTTGTAATGGCCCATTAATCACCCACCCCAATAGGGTTCTGACAGCATAAGGTCCATCTCCGTGGCTGTTAATCACCTCCCGTGGTTCCATTCACTTTGAGGCGTTGGTACCAATTAACAGGTCCACGTTGGCAGTTATCCGAGGAATTTTAATGCCTTGGAGGTAAGGCCACTTATCAAGTTCTGCCTCACCAATCAGATTGTTAGTGTACACGGGCATCTGCCTTTGAGTGAAGACATCAGGAAGCTGAAAAAAACTTACTACAAGTAAGCTGAGAGATTTCCAGACCACTGCTCGGGACCACCTTACTGTGCCCCAAGGTGCGCAAGTGGATTTTTGTTTTTCGGCCTTCTGTGTTCAGCCTGTTCACCAATTGTTCAGAACAGAGGGTCCCTGTGCTTCCTGGATCTAGGAAAGCATATGTCTGGACTATCTTGCTGCCGTTTGAGTACTTCACTTGAACGGGCAGGATGGGTAAAATTCCATATTTGCCAGCCCCTGTATGGCCACAAGTTGATGATGTAGTGCAAATATCTGCTTTTACCTTTGGAAGTTGGCTATTTTCTCCACTTTCCAGATGTCTCCTGTCAATATGTAGCACTTTGGGATGCGTCTTGTTGCAGTAAGAGCACGTGATGCGCCTGTCGCAACTCTTGCTCAGGTGCCCTGTGCACAGGCAACCAAAACACAGGCCTTTTTCTTTTAGAAAGTCAAGCTTTTCCCTGTGTGCCTTATTTTCCAGTATTGGACAGTCCTCCAATGCATGTTCACTTGTACAGTAAAGACAGGAAATAGAGTTTGTCTTGGAGGTGTTCACAAACCTATTGAGGTGTGGAGTCGGTTTAGGTCTAGTGGCAACTGCCACATGAGTTGCGAAACTGTTCCTTCTGAACTGTGATTTGCGTTGATGTATAGGCTTGGGTTTGGTTACTGCTTTATTTCGAAGGATGTTTTGAATGTCGCCAAAGACAGGATCCGAAGCAATTCTGACTTGCTGTTCAATAAATTTCACAATGTCTGTGAAACAAGCACGTCGCCTTTGTTGGTCAACAATGTCGGCTGCTTTTCCTCTCCACTGGTCCCTTAATTTGTGTGGCAGCTTTTGTATGAGCATCTTCATGCTAGCTGGCATGTTGAGTTTGTCCAAGTACTGCAGCTCATCCATGGCATTGGAGCATTCTCACAAGTACAGTGCGAAAGCTTGGAGATTTTTTACATCCTCAGACTTGATGTTTGGCCATACCATAATTTTGTCCATGTAGGCTGCTGTTATTTTTGAAGGATTTCCAAAGTGTTCCCTTAGTAGGCGTTTTGCTGTAGCATAGCCTCTCTCTGTAGGCATATAGAGGCAACTGCGCACCAACTCTCTGGGCTGTCCTTTGGTAAACTGCTCCAGATAATACAAGCAGTCACCACGATCATTGCTACTTTCCCCAAAACCCAACAATTAAAAAGTTATTCAGGAGCGCTCCGTATCTTCCATTGTGTACGCGTGTTTGTCAACATGTGTGCGATGACAGCCTGTGCGCTACCTGTCAGTACAACACCCAATCAAATTACAGCCAATCAAATTACACCCGCGTTGTTTTCGTCACACAGCATTCATCCAATCAAATTGCAGGAAAACCAACAAAGAAGAGCTTTCAAACAACAGAAGAATAAGTGAATAAAATTATGCCATAAAGTGTTTCGTTCGGGTATTAAAAGTACGACTTGGTCAACAAAACAGGAATCGCCGTATGCAAAACATGCGGTTGGAAGATTACAGACGGAGACGCAACAACTTCCAACTTCGTTCGACATTTGAAGTTGCACAAAGAAGGGTACGTTTTGAATGTAAGCTAACGTTTATTGGCTGAGTAACGTAACTTTTATTCGTTGTGTAGTTAAATGAGTGAGGCTGTAAACTCACTGCTAACGTTAGAACCATAGACATCTTATAAGTAGACACAGCATCGAGCGCTACTGCCTATTGCCGCTGACGTGACGCGCGGCCGCCATCTTGGAGTGGTGATCCGCTCCACTCAGGGCAATTCCTTTGGCAGGAGCAATGAATTGTCAGCACATTTAATTCATATTAACTCACTGAATACCACTGATACTCACGCGCTTTTTTTGTCATACGTGTAACTATGATAAAAGACACATGTCTTGGCATGTTCATAATTTGCTTAACAGTAATAGAATATTCTTATATGCTATAAGTGACCAGACGTCGGAGATCAAAACTGGGAATATAATCCCAGAGAAGGGGAAAAAAACAGTCAGCTATTTTTAAGTTAAAGAAACAATATGATTAGGTTGTATATACATGCGTATATCTTACATAAACAATGTATGAATACATTAGATATCTATATATCTTACGGACCTATAGACCAGTGGTTCTCAAATGGGGGTACTTGAGGGTATGCCAAGGGGTACATGATATTTTTTTAAATATTCTAAAAATAGCAACAATTCAAAATCCTTTATAAATATATTTACTGAATAATACTTCAACAAAATATGAATGTAAATTCATAAACTGTGAAAAGAAATGCAACAATGCATTATTCAGTGTTGACAGCTGGATTTTTTGTGGACATGTTCTATAAATATTGATGTTAAAGTTTTTTTTTGGTGAAGAAATGTTTAGAATGAAGTTGATGAATCCAGATGGATCTCTATTACAATCCCCAAAGAGGGCACTTTAAGTTGATTACTTTTATGTGTAGAAATCTTTATTTAAAATTGAATCACTTGTTTATTTTTCAACAAGCTTTTAGTTAATTTTACATCTTTTTTTTTTTTCAAAATAGTTCTAGAAAGACCACTACAAATGAGCAATATTTTGTACTGTTATAGAATTTCATAAATCAGAAACTGATGACATAGTGCTGTATTTTACTTCTTTATCTCTTTTTTCAACCAAAAATGCTTTGCTCTGATTAGGAGGTACTTGAATTAAAAAAAATGTTCACAGGGGGTACAAGTGTCTGCCAAATACTTAAACATATATAAACACCTGAAAGTCTTTATTTCAGCTAAAACCACCAATCTGTTTCACTGGATTCAGAATAAAACAATTCTGTCTTACTCAACAAAGTTAGTATTTGAATATTGTTACTTGAAGACTTATCTGTAGTAACAATAAAATGAGAATGCATCATAATCAGTGGCGGCTGGTGAATTTTGTTTTAGTTGGGCCTGAAAGTTTGTAAACCACATACCTGTAGTGGGGTCATCCTCCCCCAGAAGATTTCTTTGTGATTTTCACATACAAATATTGTAGTTCTTTGCTCCTGCTTAACTCTGAGGTAATATTATTTTCACAAAATACAACCAATAGTATGTTAATGTAAATTCTTACTTGTGAAAAGTAATCCTCCAATTCCTATTTTCAACAGTCCGCTCAATTGAGCAGGAAAACGCTGAATACCAGCCCAGCATCTTTTTTTTCTACCTGTCAAATGTTAGTTTAGGCTGTTTGCCGGCTCCTCATCACCACTTCAAGATGGCGGCCAAATTGCTTGCGTCACAGCAGCCAATTCTGCGTCTACTTATAAGATGTCTATGGTTATAACGTCATTGCAAACACGGCAATCTGTTGCGTCCACTGCAGATGTTACCTTATTCATACTTATTGTCAAGTGATTTTTTTTAAGCAGGGTTGCATGAGGTACCTACACATAACGTTACGTTAATGAATGTATCACACACAGTAACGTAATATTAGACGGCGGTCAGCAGCACCGCGTATTTTAGCCACCTACAAAAAGACAAACATAGTCAAATAAAGGTCAGTTAAAATGTATACTATATTAAGAATATGTGTACATATTGCATCGGGTCCTGACATCTAACAAGTACAGCACTGTTCATTGTTATGTTCACGTATTTGTGGTTTTTCATGTGTACACAGACATAAACACATACAGTATGAGATGAGATCAATGAGATAAGGTGACAACATGACATAAACTGCTGATGAACTAGTTACAATGCAATATTCCATGGAAATACAATGTTAACACTTTTGTGCAAATAAGTACAGTTGCACTTGTTTTTTCAGATGTGTTTGTACTGTAAAGGAATGAGTTAAATGTTTAGAATAACTGGTTAATAGTGCTATTATGAAGTGCAATGTCAGCACTGTTTTTTTAATAATAAATACATACAGCGTTTTAAAAGCATACACAATCTGTGTACATATATTAGTCTGTGGTTAAAAAGACTTGAAATGACTCAAAACCCAAAATGCAGGACTTGGGACTTGACTTGAGACTTTCCAGTATTGACTTTGGACTTGACTCGGACTTGCCTGTCTTGACTCGGGACTAGACTCGAGACTTGAGGGCAAAGACTTGAGACTTACTTGTGACATGCAAAAAAATGACTTGGTCCCACCTCTGGTAACGGGACACGCATCTGCCTCGCATGGGTTCGATTCCCGGCCAGGGTTGCATCAGGAAGTTTCATCCTGAGTAAAAAAGTCAGCAGAAAGCCTTCATGAGATGGACTCGCTGTGGCCAAAGTGCTGAACGTGGGGGAAAAGTGTGAGGCAGACGCTTCTGCTGGCAGAATATCAAAGAAAGTGAAAGTAAAAGTAGACACGGTAAAGCCAAACATTGAATGCATGCTTGTTTCAAGTCACCTAAACTCGATGGTGATCATTTTTATTTTTATTTTGTCGTACCTGTCAAAGGTGAACACACTTATCCACGTAGGTGAGTAGTAATGAGTTACATTTACTTAGATAAGAAACACAACTTTTACTTTGCTATATAACATTTTATTACCATCGTTACATTCATTTATATCAGGGGTCAGCAACCTTTTTGAAACCAAGAGCTACTTCTTGGGTACTGATTAATGCGAAGGGCTCCCAGTTTGATACACACTTAAATAAATTGCCAGAAATAACCAATTTGCTCAATCTACCTTTAATAAATAAATCTATATGTATAAAAAAAATGGGTATTTCTGTCTGTCATTCCGTCATACATTTTTTTTCCTTTTATGGAAGGTTTTTTGTAGAGAATAAATGATGAAAAAAACACTTAATTGAACGGTTTAAAAGAGGAGAAAACAGGAAAAAAGGGAAAATTAAATTTTGAAACATAGTTTATTTTCAATTTCGACTCTTTAAAATTCGAAATTCAACCGATAAAAAGAAGAGAAAAACTAGCTAATTCGAATCTTTTTGAAAAAATTAAAAAAAAAGAATTTATGGAACATCATTAGTATTTTTTCCTGATTAAGATTAATTTTAGAATTTTGATGACATGTTTTGAATAGGTTAAAATCCAATCTGCACTTTGTTAGAATATATAACGAGTTGGACCAAGCTATATTTCTAACAAAGACAAATCATAATTTCTTCTAGATTTTCCAGAAGAAGAATTTTAAAAGAAATTCAAAACACTTTGAAATAAGATTTAAATTTGATTCTAAAGGTTTTTCGAGATTTGCCACAATAATTTTTGGGAATTTTAATCATAATTGAAGAAATATTTCACAAATATTTTTTGTCGAAAAAACAGGAGCTAAAATAAAGAATTAGATGAAAATGTATTTATTATTCTTTACAATAAAAAAAATTAATTTACTTGAACATTGATTTAAATTGTCAGGAAGAGGAAGGAATTTAAAAGGTAAAAAGGTATATGTTTTTGAAAATCCTAAAATCATTTTTAAGGTTGTATTTTTTCTCTAAAACGGTCTTTCTGAAAGTTATAAGAAGCAAAGTAAAAAAATGAATGAATTTATTTAAACAAGTGAACACCAAGTCTTTAAAATATTTTCTTGGATTTTCAAATTCTGTTTGAGTTTTGTCTCTCTTAGAATTAAAAATGTCGAGCAAAGCGAGACTAGCTTGCCAGTAAATAAATACAATTTAAAAAATAGAGGCAGCTCACTGGTAAGTGCTGCTATTTGAGCTAATTTTAGAAGAGGCCAGCGGGCGACTCATCTGGTATTTGCCTTAAAACTCCACAGACATTTTTCGACCCGTATGTACAGTCACCGTGTGCTCGGAGAAGAGGTAGGATTAAATATAAGTCTTACTTCTTAATATTCCTTTTCAGATTTGTTGAAAGGTGCAAATGGAACCATGTGATGTTACTTGACGTAAACATGTCTGTAACAAATACATCAAAACCATAGCCACATGTGTAATGACTAACATTTACATAACATTTTGTAGATGACATTGCATGTCTTGTCTTGTTCTAGTCTGTCTTTTGAACGTACAAGTAAATGTCTTGTTTTTAGTGTGAGGTTTAACTGTTGTGTTTATTTTGTGTCATTGTGAAGTTTTTTGTACCTGAAAATCAGATATCCCGGCCCCCCAGACACATTTTTTCCTCTAAATCTGCTCCCCAGGTCAAAATAATTGCCGAGTGTGACCGTGTGTCTTGGCTACCACTCTTTACCGCATCTCTCCATGAACCCCGATACAAACATCCGACCAGGAGCGTTGGGCTGCAGTGCATTGTGGGTAGGCGAGTCTTGTACATGATCATGTTCTGTCGGTTCATTTGCAAAATAAACCAGAGAGCACAACTCAGCTTTGATACAAAATGAAAGTAAAAAGTCATGTTGGAATATTTTCAAAAACTCAGCTCGGATTAATTACTGTTCTCTTGGTAGTGGAGAAGAAGTGGGGGTTAGGGGCCAAGGTGGTCTCTGATCCATCTTTGACACGGCAGATAAAGGGCTGGGAGAGGTTAGACCGAGGAGGCATGGGTTTTTTTTTTTTTACTACAGCCGACGAGGCACATATGTTTTTCAAATTAGACTGTGTCGTATTTTGGGGGAATCAAACAAACATTACAAAGAGATTCTAGGACCAGACAATCCATTGGATTCGATACAATTATCTTATTCAGGAATTACATTTTATTTAGAAAAAGTTATCAATAATCTGGAAATACGTGTTATTTATTGGAATTGTAGATTGAAAAAGAAATAATCAAAAGCCATACATCATGAAACAGGCTACAGAAGTACAACAAATCAAAGTTGAAAGAAACAACAAGCCCAACTTTATATTCATCAAAATGTGCTTTGAAAAGTTTAACAAATGCCCCAAGGGAGCGGTTTGCCTGGCATGGGATGAGATGCTTATCCATGGCGATGTAGAAGCTGTCGATCTTGCTCTTCTGACGGCCAACAGCGAGGAGGTATGGCTGCCGACCCTGCTGGTTGCGGAGATGCTCCTCCATACTGCAGCATGACTTAGGTTGAGAGAAGGAAACTAAGTATTAGACACCAGAATATTGTGCTGCCACAAAAAAACATTATTAAAGTCATTATTCAAACATCCTCTCAATCTCAGTGCAAAGATCGGAATGAGTGTTAAGACTTAATTTAAGTTTCATTCACTTTTTAACTGCCTTCATTTTCACATGTGGCTAAGAACATGACACATGACAAGTAGTTATCACTTTCATAATATTACCTTATGAAAGACAACAAGTCTCTCAATGGCATCACATGCACTGATTTTTGGAGACTTCGGTCCTCCTGGTGGTGGTGGAAGGAGATGTATGAGCAACAACAGGGAGGCCATTTCATGGTCGTAAGCTGAGGACAAAGATTCACAAGAATTAACTCAAGAATTTTCACATTTCCTCCATCTAATGTTCATATTTATTCCAAATATCAGATACATTTTCAGAGATACAGGAGATACTTTAAAAGAAGAAAAACAAATAAAACTCACATGTTGCCTCCTCACTTCCAATGGAACATTCTGCTGACTGTAACAAGCGCCGCAACTCTGGTGCTGAAGTAAGTCGCTTAGCCTCTTTTATGATGTTTGGTTTGAAGAACACATCCCACTTCTGAAGCAGCCTGGAGGATGTCTCATCATCAAATAGGAGAACGAAGTCTTGCTCCACCTTTAAGAAAGAAGATATTTAACTACCGCCGAAGGAAATACTTTCAAATGTCAGGCTGCTCCAAACATCTCATTCCAAACTTACCAATCCTTTTGTATCGAGGAATCTTGGGAAGATGGAGAGGATATCAGCACTTGTACCTGGGTCATTAACAAGCTTCTGACGGTGCTGAAATGTCTCTCTCATCTTCTGGAGAATCACGGAATTGTCTGTGGTATGGTTGAGCAAAGATACTGCCTCTTGACAAGCATCCCCATCAAGCTGATTGTCGACATTGACAATCCTTTGGAACTTTGGGCCTCCTGAAGAATGGTTCAAAGAGCTACTTGGTGGCGCCTCAGATCCACGCCGAATTTTCCTTTGGACTGTTTTCAGACGCCAAGAAATGTATCCTGTGCTACTAGCAGCATCATAGAAGTGTTCCTGAAATGAAAAAAAGATTAAATTCATTGTCATACTTAGTTCATGAGAAATCTCAGAGAATTCATATCAGTGCTATGCACATAGCATCAGGGCCAAAAATTGCAATTATTGAAATAAATGTTGATGCAAGAATGACATGAAAATAGTCATATAAATAATAAAAATAAGAATTACATAGCCTTTCTTGGTGTATGGATCCTTGAGAGACGGGAACAGTGTCACTATGCCAAGAGCATATTCCTCTCTGACTGCCTTAGTGGGAAGGTTTCTGATAGGAGATATCAAATTTTTAATCTAGATCCATGTAATGGCCATGTTGTTATCAAGCACAAAAAAATAGAATGTAAAAACATACATACCCATGACTATCAATCATGTGAGCCACCAGTATGTTGACCATTTGTCGTCTTGTGATATCTGTTAGGGTTTCTGTTGTTTGGTACTCCTGAAGTACTGCTTCACTGCCAGACTTGGCTTTTAACACAGCTTCAATCAACTGATGAAAAACAAAAACATGAAAATGCAAAATATGGTGATAAACAGCTATCCTTGACACGCAAAAACTGTTTTAATGTGTAAAAAAACTCAAGTGAATCAAGCTTTGTTCAAACCTGTTTAGCTGATGTTGCATCATGCTTATTCTCTTGCGAGGGATCTCATCCATGGTAAGAGTTCCGCTTGAGTTGAAGCTAGAGTCAGAGATCTCAGATGCAGAGGACAAGGACAGGTCTGAAAATTCTAAAGGAATAAAAGAAAAAAAACATTTGATCATTTTATTCAGTAGTGTACAGAGTGCCTGATAATACATGATTTTATATCTCACCCTGGCTTGAGAATATTGTCAGCACCACATTGCCTTGTCCAACCAGGTCGCTGAATATTTCCGCATCAACTTCTGTCCCTGTTGCATCCTTGTACATAATGCTTGCATCGGGTGGCAGGCAAAATCTCTCAATGACTGGGAAACAGTATGAGAAAATTGTGATTTATGTGCTTTATGTGCAGTTTCATTTGTCTCACAGCAAATGACTGTTCTAGTTAGATGGAGTCATCCACTGGTGATTTTTTCCCTCAAGTAACCCTGACACTTCTTAAGTCCAAATTTAAAAGTTAAGTATTGGCTTTTCTCAGTTAACTGTTCTTGTGTATAAAATGCTTTACATTCTAGGTGGCACACATGTTGAGTAAATTATCCCCATTTATAAAGGAATCTGCTTCAGGCATGTAAAGACACCAGAGTATACAACATGAGGTTTTTAAAGAAAGTGGGTCTATTTTTAAACTGTTTTTAAGGTAAGATTAAGTAAATTGAAACACCTTTTTCATGGAATTGGAGAAAGTCAAACGGTCCCTCAACGTCATCCAGCTTCACATACTTCTGCTGTTGGTTGTACTTCACCTGGACCAGCATCTTCACTGAGACATGCAAAACATATATTAAAGAAAGTCAATATTTAAAGAAAGAACAGTTTAGAGGTCAATGTGTCACAGTAAAGGATAAGATTTGTTAATATTTTGCAGGGGCCTCTATCAATAATTTTCTTTTTCATTCCTAAATGATTGCTTTATAATATATATATATATATATATATATATATATATAATGTATATATGTATATATATATGGGCTTCCCTCACAATACGAAGTTCCTGCAGTCCTGGGTTCAAATCCATGTTCGGGATCTTTCTGTGTGGAGTTTGCATGTCCTCCCCGTGAATGCGTGGGTTCCCTCCGGGTACTCCGGCTTCCTCCCACTTCCAAAGACATGCACCTGGGGATAGTTTGGTTGGCAACACTAAATTGGCCCTAGTGTGTGAATGTGAGTGTGAATGTTGTCTCTGTGTTGGCCCTGCGATGAGATGGCGACTTGTCCAGGGTGTACCCCGCCTTCCGCCCGATTGTAGCTGAGAAAGACGCCAGCGCCCCCCCGCGACCCCGAAAGGGAATAAGCGGTAGAAAATGGATGGATATATTTATGTATACATGAGACAGAGAGAGGGAGAGTATTTTGAAAGGGATCACAATTGAATATTGTAATTAAAACTAAATGTTAGAGCAGTAACAGTAATTTCTACAGCAGAAAAGTCACAATATCATCTGAACAATATCTCACTGGAAACAAGTCATTTTAATCATATTCCTGTTGTCACAATATTGAATAATTTCAAAATAGGATTAAAAACACAGCAAAAAAGAAAAAAAAAAACATTAGTTATTCTTCCTGTCCTATCTCTTTCCTCCTTTCTCAGCTGTTTATGTGGCAGTGAGGGCTGGTTGGCTCTGCCAGCAGAAACTTTTAACACAATCATTTCAGTGGCGAGTTATGGTTAGCAGAAAGTATAAGGACAACGACTGCTAAATTGTTTGCTACAGCTTAAAGATGAGCCAGCATGCTGTGTCAGAGGATAAATGAGAGATGGAGGAGCAAACGGATTAAAAAGTATTTCACATGTTTGCGCAGGTTTTACAGATGTTTATACTCGAGGAGGTTTTTCTTCACATACAGTACTTACAGTTAGATGTCATCAAACTGATGTTACAGTTACTGTCATTTCACGGGATCCACCGTAACCTCTGCTCTGCTGCTCACTGACGTGCGTGTGTTTCTGTGCCCCTGAGAACAGAGGAGAGGCTGCAGCTATATTAATTTGTACCAAATCAAGAAAAAAAAAACCCAACAATCAGTTCTTACATTTATATATTCCTAGGTCAAGACAGTTTCAGATGCTTGTAAAGGCCCTGGTATGAATTAAATACTAAATTAAATTAAATCTCATTTAATATTTAATACAATATGTCCATGACCCAGTGAATACCCTGATAATAAATAACACCAAAACTTGAAGAGTAGCAATAAATGAACCAGTAACTACTGAGCTTATCCCTCCGCAGACAAAATTGGACAAGAGAAACATGTCTCCACAGGTTTTTGCAGTTTTTTGAAGTTTAGAGTGTGAGGGACAAACTAACAAAAGCCCCCACAACTGTTAGTTCCAGCCTTAAATAATATTTTGTACAGTAAAAACTTTGTTTATCATGGCTTTGAGGAAGTGACTTACTGTCATTTTTAAAGTTGAAGTGACTTGCTACTACTGTCTGCTAGCTTAGAAATGCAAGCTAATAGCATGACCGATTTTGTTGTTCAGAACTGGTGACAAAAAAAGCTTAGTTGCTAAAACACATATTCTCCATACATGTTTTATTGTACATGCTACATTTCACAGCATTAATTTGCAGCTGTTTCAGTACATTTGATTAAATTGCACTTACCTTGTGGAACTGCACGAGAGAAGCGAAATGGTTCCTATTGTCTCTTTTCCCTCCAACTGAAGTGAAATGCAGGGCGGGGCTTAATTGCATCTCAGCAGAGTTAAACTAACTCATGAGTGATCAACTCTGTCAAATAACTCCCCATAGCAAAAATTTGCTTGCTCATCTGTTGCTTAATCTCGTATCTTGAGAACATTTTGAGCTTCTCATATCTGTCTAATTCTGTGATCAATTGTTTCTCTTTTATTGCTCCTAAGGGACCCTTAGGAGCAATAAATAAGCTAAAAAGAGACAAGACATCACTGAGACAAAGGAGGTTGAGTTGAGACAACCCTTTGAGCAATATTTGAGAAGTGGGATACACTGACGAGAGCTCATATATGTATGCCATTGATCTCAATTATGTCTCATTTATTTTGAAGGATAATAAAAAGAGAAAGAAACAAGATGTATGAGCAATAAAAGAGATCTTATGTATGTCTTTTTCATGTCTTGATTATTTCTCTTAAATTTATTATCATATCTCAAATTTGAGAATCATGAGAACAAATTGAGAGTGCAATTAAAATATTCATCTGACTTAATTAGAAATAACACTAAACAAATACTCAAATATTGAAAGGTGTATCACTTTATTTGGCTACACAAAAATACAAAATATAATATAAAAATAGATTAAATACAAAAATGTAAATGTAGTTAATTAGTACATACATAATGTACATATTGACATTCACAATACTTAAAACAGAAAACAATATACAAAAAATAAAACAAATACAAAAATAAATGAATTTGACCTTGAGTACTCACTTTGCTATTGTGAAAAAGTCAGGTGTAGTTTTTTAACTCCTTGTTGAGCAAACCATGTACCTTAGTTAAAAAAACACTTGACTTCATCTCAGTAAGAGGGTGAGTAAATGACAAAATTTCCATTTTTGAAATATTCCAAGTAAAAACTGAAATACATTTATAAAATTGTAACTGTGCTGTGTGGAACTAGTCTACATACAAAAAATAATCACACATTGAAAACCAGGGATACTTAACATTTTTACCTTGGGGCACGACCAACTTTTCCACAAGAGGAGTCTGGGACCAACTGAAATATAAACACTGAATTAGTCATCTTACACTAAAGTGTAAGACAACCGAGTACCATTGCTGCCCATATGGACGGACAACAGCTAGGAAACAGATATTTATTGGCGGCTTCCAAGGGGTACTCGCAGCCAAACAGTGGGCCCCAGCCCTATGATTAAGAAACACTGTTGTAAACAATAGAACAGCCTCCTGCGATAACAATATAACATTTGGTACACACATGATCATTGAAATATTTTGAAATTGGTTACAAAAGCTACTAATATACCTGATTATGTAAGCAGCAACATACTGCGTAATTTCCGGTTGCATTATTTTTTTATTTGGAAAAAACTTTGCTCTGTGAAAGGATATTAGCCACTAGCTTGTTAGTGATGTTGCATCAGTGCCAAATTTGCTTGGCACAGCACAGCTCAATATGCATTATCACAGAATAACGTGGTACTAAAAGCTACATCATAGGGCAATTTTTTACAATATATACTGCGCAAACCTAGACCAAAATATTTAACATGTTTACCAAGGAAACATCCTACCATAGAATGAACTTGACAGGTACAAGGGCCTACTTAAAACCGGCTCTGGCCCGACATTTGTTTACCAAAGCTTTCTTGAGCTTGGCCTCCTCAATATGGTCCCAATCAGGAAGGGTACCGCATCTCAGGACATACCCTGCAAGGCAAGAACATAATAATCAGCCATTCGTAATTTTGTCCCACATCAGTTTCTACAGGTATCAAATCTATGCAATGCAATAACAATAATAATGCAAATTCAAATGTAATGCTTTTTAATGCCATTTTTTGGTACTATAAAAAATGTAATGCCCATGTGCGACTGCATATAGTTGTTTTTTTATATAGTCAAAAGCTTACAATTATCTATCTGTATACACAAAGTTGCAAGCATTAGTTAATTAGTTGAAAAGTTTACATTAACTGTTACTATCTAATGTATTAGAATTGGCTTACAAAGCTGTTTAATTGGAGAATGTATTTTTATTTATTTATTTTTGTGGAGTAGCATCTGGTGTTTTGACCGTATGCATGGCCGTAGACAATCGCTAAGTAAAAGGTTCCGACTATCAAAAATATTAAAGGAGAACTGCACTTAAACCCTCTAAACAAACATCCCATTCTGCATCAGATGATCAATATAATATACCCATTAGCCATTTATTTAGTTGTGTCTGTTTGAAACATGCTGTAAGTATATATATATATTCTCTGAAAATATGATTTATAATAGCCACAAACTGGAGGATACCATTTTTAATCAGGATACAATTTGTTTTAAATAGTTAAAAGGTTTTATGGAATAATAAATGAACATCATACCAGGATTGCAAATTATGCATGTGTTTGGAAATGGATGATCTATTTAAACATTTTAGAAAAATACAGAACAATATTGGTAAAAATGCCAATAAGATGCATTTGAAAAAAAGCTATGGCAATTAAACATTTTGAATTTATTGTATTTTACACCTTCTCTGTTTAAAATGTTTACAGTAAATAGCAAGTATGTATCAAGTGTCCGGCAGCTGAAGGAACTTGTATTCATTTATTGTGGGAATGTCAGAAAATAAAAGAGTTGTGGTCTGCTGTGAAAATTGCCTCGCTAGCGTAGATCACTTGCGTCACAACAGTTGCTAATGTTAGGCAAGTTAGCTCATATGTGTTGAAGTGCAGATGATTGAAATAAACGAACTCAGTGTATTAAAAAAGCTCAGCTTTTCCATTATCCTGACATGGTGTCACAGTTAAGGACTACACGCCTACAGTGACCAAAGAATGGAAAAGTTTATGCCCCCAGAGCAGTTTCATTTTGCTTTATTGAAGCAGTGCTTTTGTCGTGTTCCCACCTTACAATACCTCTTGTATGCAGTTTGACAGACGCAGTTAAAAAAAGAAACACACAGGAAGACTAACAATTTCGATGACCGTAACCTTCTTAAGTTAATTTTCATTTACCGTTTGACATATTGACTGTCCGCCATGTCCTACAATCGTATTAAATTTTTTAAATGCCTCAGGGCAAAGCATTTAATGCTTTTTATTGCCGTTTAAAGCCTTAATTTACGCAAAATCATTAATACACACAACCACACTTCAAGTTGATGGACATAACACTATATTGCTCATCATAACGCTAGTTTTTAGTCAATCACAAATTGTAATTATGTAACATTGAGTTATACTTCCAGTGTGCTGTAATCGATAAGGGATCAACATTTCTCATATTGAACTTCTTTTTAATTATTGTTACCCAATTTTGGCCTGAAAACACCCTCAGTTTGGGAAAACTTACTTAGGATTCCTTCAACTTTTTTCCGGTCAAGGATGCGCTTTCGTGTTCCTGCAGGTTTGTTTTCAGGGCGACCAAAAGGGACACTCCTCTACTGTAAAAAAGAGGTCAAATAGTGCGTGGAATAAACGCATACATTTGGGCTTTGAAGCATGTCTCATGGCAGCAAGGCGGAACGATGATATGAATACGCCGCTCTCAGGAAAGAGCTCTTGCTGGTCCGATTAATGAGGAGGGCCGTTGGTGTATTTGTCTCCAACGAGGTCGCAGAGAGTTTGAAGTACTCTGACTTGGCCCGGATCTGAAAGGGAAAAAATAGCACAAACAATACCAGAATGAGAAAATAATGTGTTTAAGGCCTAATCACAAGTTTAAGTAAACAAAACAATTACATCATGAATGAATTAGCATTGGGTACTTACCAATTTTCAAGAGGACTTCTTGGATTCGTTGCTTTTCTCGCCGGATTTTTTCCAACTCCTCCCTACATCCATCACATGGCGTCCATGATTTTTCTGCCTGTGGTTGATAACAGATAGTGTCCTCAACAGATGGGTTGAGTGCATCTCTCCTGTCTGGTGCCAGGAAAGCTGCGTTTTTATTCTCAGGTGGATTCACCCGGCTAGGTGGCAAGCTATTGTGTACGCCGGGTGAAGGACCAGAGGTGTTGTGGACATTTGGTGATGGGCCAGCGGTGTTGAAGTCGTGTGGGGATAGGCGGGGTGTACAGCCTCCAGAGTGATCAACCTTCGGTGGTGAGGCCATTGGTTGATGGGCAGGATGCATGGTCTTCGTAGGGAAATGGACCTTTTATGTTGAGACCATATGGCAGGGGTGTCCAAACTTTTTCCACTGAGGGCCGCACACTGAAAAATCAAAGCAAGCGGGGGCCATTTTCATATTTTAAAAACCAATACAACAAATGTATAAAAAAATATACAGTTAGGCCTCCACTTAGTTATGATCCCGGGACCCCAAAGGGTTTTGGTCAAAAAAAATATTAAAAATGTGTCATTATTCAGTATTTTTATCATTATTCATGTTTTAAATCTCTAGATCAACATTAGGAAAAAAAAAAATGGAAAAAACACAAAATATGCAATATTTTCATCCAATAATTTTTTGGGGTGGAATTTTTGAGATTATATAATAATTGGAGCCTTAATTTTGGATATTTAATCTTTTTTTTTTTTTGAGGAATGACACTTAAAAACAAATCACACTAAAATAATTGGGGATCCCAAAGTGTCCTACTCGTTAAAGTGTTAAAAAATAAATAATACATTTTTTTTACTGTTTACTTTTAGCACAATAATCTCGAGATCAACCTCAGATATATCCGTCAATTTTAGAACTTTTATTGTTGTTTAATTTTTTTGGTTTGTTTGTTTTAGGCCCTTCTTCAAAAAAAAAAAAAAAACAGCTCAGTTTTTTTATATGGCAAAACACAAAATATGCAACATTTTCCCCAAAAAATATCTTAAAGTGGAATATTTAACGTGACGTAATTGAAGTTTTGAATAGGTCAATAATTCAAAATGACATTGATTTTGATCCATTATTTTTTAAAGAAAGAAACAGCCTGCATGGCATCTTTGTGTTATTAAAGCATTGCAACATTTTCTTGTTACATTTCACCTGTTTGCGCTTTTTATCACTTTTTATTTTTTTCAGTTGTATTTTTAAAATGTGCCGTTAAAGAATGACCTGGGGGCCCCAAATGGCCCCCGGGCCGCACTTTGGACACCCCTGTCATATGGTGATAGGCTAGATATATGGCCTCCGTAAGGAAATTGACAATTGATGTGGAGGTCATACAGTGATGGGATGGCTGTATTGCCGCTGTAGGGTGATGGACCAATGGTTCCCTCTCTGGTAAACCTATCGTGATATTTCATTGAACAATAGATTACAATTGTATAAACCCAATTTGTCCATATATGTATATACAACATCAAAAGAGATGAGAAATACTGAACTACAAAAAAATTACTGAAATGACCTACAGTATATTTTAACCTGCAGCGGCCAAAGTGGACCTTAGTCTATGTGCAGTGAGGAGAACAAGTATTTAATAGACTGGCGGTTCTGTAAAATCTAAAACAAAACAAAAAATTACACATTTTATTATTTTCAAGTAACTTGCATTTTTTTTTCTCCACGGAATTGATCACCTAGTAACCTCTACTTCTCTGAAGTATCAAATATAAATTTCATGCAATAAGATGCAAATTAATTACTTTTAAAAAATTCATACAATGTGATTTTACGGATTTTTGTTTTGGATTCTATCACTTACAATTGAAGTGTGCCTATAATGATATTACTAAAAATAATAATATAAGTAACAGACATCGAACTACAAAATCACCAATGTATAAATGATTTGTTCTCCTCATTCTATGATGGACAGTACCAATAATGAAAATAAATGTACCATGACCAAAATTGACTATATCTATAATCATTCTGTACAGTACTCCTTAACAAAAACATTTCACATCAAAGACAAAGGAACTGGACCAGTACTGAAGATGAAATCATCTTGACTGCAAGGAAATAGACAACTCACTTAGTCAACAATAACAAATAACAGATTTTTTTAATAGTAAGTGATACATAACATTGACTATCACGAAAAAGTTATTACTTTATATATCTCAGGATTATTTATGAAATGTACAATTAAGTATAAACTGTCAAACCAGTACTTATATTTGGTTTAAATATGTTTTTTTTTTTAAACTATTGCTTATTGAGATTTCTGCCCTACCTCCTTTCTCCACAAAGGAAGCACAGGCATGTGAGCACCCTTTGACAAAAGAGGAGGAAAATTCACAAAAAAGAGGAACATTTCCATCCGCATGTAGGGCTCCGACAAAAGCCCCGAAAATATTTTTTAAGAATCAATACTACATAGCACTGGGCCAATAAAACAATAATTATACATCGCAATACACATAATCATATCAATATTAAATGCTTTCGATAAAATATTGGAGCCAGCATGATTCGCTGCATGAGGTCACTCGCGCTTTGGGAACCCAGTAAACAGAAAACAGGAAGTGTCACTGAGCAATGGAAGTGACATGCTACAACAGACAATCAGTTAACAGTATTTACTGAGCAATGGAAGGGACACGCCAACAGCCAATCATGTAACAGTATCAACAACAAGTAAGCTAGCTCGATGATGATAATTATGCTAACCAGCAAGCCAAGCTTGTTTTGGTGTCCCTGTCCTGAAATTCAGTGCGGTGTTTAGGCAAGAGCAGCAGCAAGTACCAGCGGCCAAGGAGAGCGTTCCACAAATTTTGTTTGGATCCTATTTTTTGGATATTGTTTACTTGCTGACCTACTGCCCTCGGTAATGGCACCATTCCCAAAGTATGTGGGCTCTATTGATCAATCAATCAATCAATGTTTACTTATATAGCCCTAAATCACTAGTGTCTCAAAGGGCTGCACAAACCACCACGACATCCTCGGTAGGCTGATAACCTCACTAACAACTTTAACGACGCCCTGCGCGAAACCATTGATAACATAGCACCGCTAAAGTTAAAAAAGGCTCCAAAAAAGCGCACCCCGTGGTTTACAGAAGAAACTAGAGCTCAGAAATTATTATGTAGAAAGCTGGAACGCAAATGGCGCACGACTAAACTTGAGGTGCACCATCAAGCATGGAGTGATGGTTTAATAACTTATAAACGCATGCTTACCTTAGCTAAAGCTAAATATTACTCAAATCTCATCCACCGTAATAAAAACGATCCTAAATTTTTGTTTAGTACGGTAGCATCGCTAACCCAACAAGGGATTCCTTCCAGTAGCTCAACCCACTCAGCTGATGACTTTATGCAATTCTTTAGTAAGAAAATTGAAGTCATTAGAAAGGAGATTAAAGACAATGCGTCCCAGCTACAACGGGGTTCTATTAACACTGACACGATTGTATATACGGCGGATACTGCCCTCCAAAATAGTTTCTCTCGTTTTGAGGAAATAACATTAGAGGAATTGTTACAACGTGTAAATGGAATAAAACAGACAACATGTTTACTTGACCCTCTTCCTGGGAAACTGATCAAGGAGCTTTTTGTATTATTAGGTCCATCAGTGCTAAATATTATAAACTTATCACTCTCCTCGGGCAGTGTTCCCCTAGCATTCAAAAAAGCGGTTATTCATCCTCTTCTTAAAAGACCTAACCTCGATCCTGACCTCATGGTAAATTACCGACCGGTGTCTCACCTTCCCTTTATTTCAAAAATCCTTGAAAAAATTGTTGCGGAGCAGTTAAATGAACACTTAGCGTCTAACAATCTATGTGAAACCTTTCAATCCGGTTTCAGGGCAAATCACTCCACGGAGACAGCCCTCGCAAAAATGACTAATGATCTATTGCTAACGATGGATTCTGATGCGTCATCTATGTTGCTGCTCCTCGATCTTAGCGCTGCTTTCGATACTGTCGATCATAATATTTTATTAGAACGTATCAAAACACGAATTGGTATGTCAGACTTAGCCCTGTCTTGGTTTAACTCTTATCTTACTGATAGGATGCAGTGCGTCTCCCATAACAGTATGACCTCGGACTATTTTAAGGTAACGTGTGGAGTTCCCCAGGGTTCGGTCCTTGGCCCTAAACTCTTTATCATCTACATGCTGCCGCTAGGTGACATCATACGCAAATACGGTGTTAGCTTTCACTGTTATGCTGATGACACCCAACTCTACATGCCCCTAAAGCTGACCAACACGCCGGACTGTAGTCAGTGGGAAGTGTGTCTTAATGAAATTAAACAATGGATGTCCGCTAATTTTTTGCAACTTAACGCCAAAAAAACGGAAATGCTGATTATCGGTCCTGCTAGACACCGACCTCTATTTAATAATACAACTTTAACATTTGACAACCAAATAATAAAACAAGGTGACTCGGTAAAAAATCTGGGTATTATCTTCGACCCAACTCTCTCCTTTGAGTCACACATTAAAAGCATTACTAAAACGGCCTTCTTTCATCTCCGTAATATCGCTAAAATTCGCTACATTTTGTCCACTAAAGACGCCGAGATCATTATCCATGCGTTTGTTACGTCTCGTGTCGATTACTGTAAAGTATTATTTTCGGGTCTCCCCATGTCTAGCATTAAAAGATTACAGTTGGTACAAAATGCGGCTGCTAGACTTTTGACAAGAACAAGAAAGTTTGATCACATTACGCCTGTACTGGCTCACCTGCACTGGCTTCCTGTGCACTTGAGATGTGACTTTAAGGTTTTACTACTTACTTATGCCGATTGTATTGTACCATATGTCCCGGCAAGAAATCTGCGTTCAAAAGACTCCGGCTTATTAGTGATTCCTAGAGCCCAAAAAAAGTCTGCGGGCTATAGAGCGTTTTCCGTCTGGAATGCCCTCCCGGTAACAGTTCGAGATGCTACCTCAGTAGAAGCATTTAAGTCTCACCTTAAAACTCATTTGTATACTCTAGCCTTTAAATATACCTCCTTTTTAGACCAGTTGATCTGTCGCTTCTTTTCTTTTTTCTCCTATGTCCCCCCCATCCAATGACCATGGATGAAATACTGGCTGTCCAGAGTTGAGTTCCAGGATGGACCGCTCGCCTGTGTATCGGTTGGGGACATCTCTACGCTGCTGATCCGCCTCCGCTTGGGATGGTTTCCTGTGGACGGGACTCTCGCTGCTGTCTTGGATCCGCTTTGAACTGAACTCTCGCTGCTGTGTGGGAGCCACTATGGATTGAACTTTCACAGTATCATGTTAGACCCGCTCGACATCCATTGCTTTCGGTCCCCTAGAGGAGGGGGGTGGGGGGGGGGGGGTGGTTGCCCACATTTGGGCTCCTCTCCAAGGTTTCTCATAGTCAGCATTGTCACTGGCGTCCCACTGGATGTGAATTCTCCCTGCCCACTCGGTGTGAGTTTTCCTTGCCCTTTTGTGGGTTCTTCCGAGGATGTCGTAGTCGTAATGATTTGTGCAGTCCTTTGAGACATTTGTGATTTAGGGATATATAAATAAACATTGATTGATTACAAATTATTTAAACTATTCATGGCTCCAAATACGTCACATACAAAATTTGACGTCAAAATATTTTTATAGGATATTTTGTGTTTGCCTTACAAAAAAAAGGGGTTTTGACTAAAAGGGCAAAAAAAAAAAAAAAACAGAAATGAAGAAGCTGTCACGTACTTGCATGGCTGCTCTAGTTGTGACCCCAAGATGCAGGAGACAGGAGGACGACGTGCGGCTGAGAGTCTTTTAATTCCCACAGGGAGCACAAGGAGGTGCAGCAGGGAAGTGCACAGAAGCATAAGCAGCATACAGAAAAACCAAAGTAACGTTTCACAAAACAATCCTTGAGCCCTGACTGGAGGGCGAGGCAGGCATAAATATAAGTCAGTTGTTTAAAGTAAAAGTACCAATGATTGTCACACACACACTAGGTGTGGTGAGATTTTCCTCTGCATTTGACCCATCACCTTCACCCCATGACCAGGTGTGGCCAGGCTGCCAATCAGTGACAGGTGAGGAGGGAAAAGGGCTCAGGGAGACAAACAGGAAGTGGGACCAAAATAAGAGCGCTGACTAGGAGATAAACACAAACGCAAACAGACCGCGTGACACCTGACGTGACAGGTCGTCACAGAAACGAGGGATGGATCTGAAGTTTATCGAGGGACTTAAGTGTTGAAAGTAAAAATAAATGTTTGACTTATTTTTATGAGTGGGGCCCGTTTGGATCCTAATAATTTCAGTGGGACAAGTTTTAATTGTCATTGCTCAAAAAAAATTATGAATTAAAATCGATGATGTTATGAATTATTGACATATTTAAGATTGCAATTACGTTGAGTGAAAATTATTATTTTGTGCTTTTGCCATAACAAAACAAGGTTTTGACAAAAATGGCGTAAATTATGAAAAAAAAAAAGACTGATAAGGACGGATAAACCTGAAATTGATCAAGGGATTTAAGTGTTGAATGAAAAAATACAAACATAAACAAAAATGACCTACTTCTACCATTTTTATGACTGAGACTCTTCCTGGTCCCCAAGAAAGCAGTGCGAGGCGAGTGGAGAAAAAACGGATTTATTGACAGAGATGTGACACAATGTGATATTGATCATAAGCAGCGGCCATTGAAAGAAAAGAAGAAATCCTCGTCATGACGTCAAGGCCATGAAACGTGCGATTTTACAGCCACCAACGTTTGATCTTGAAAGTCTTTTAACGGCCAAAGAAGAATACATGGAATAGCGTGAGGAGCAGTCGGACGAAGAACAAAGCACATCTCCATCTCATCTCCGAGTGTGATGACGTCCCTCAGCGATGGAGACATCTCCCTGTGTTCCAGTGCACAAAGCATCCTGGAGGAAGAAGACCACTCAGCACATTCCCGACAGAAGCAGGTGAATCCAAGTTGAACATCATCTTCACACAAGAACATTTGGAGGTGCAGACAGTCCATGTGAGCTTACTCAGCCTTCAGCCGCCTGCACGTTCTCGTCGAGCTCCACGCCGCCGTGGCGAGCTGCGGGACAAACGCAAACGGTGAAGGAAGAACATCCAGAAGGTGCCTCGTCACTCACATCAGATCTTTGAGGTGTGACTTGGAAACATGACGAGTCAGCACACTTGATGTCTCATTTGGCTGATCCTCATCATGAGGACTCCTGTCAAAAGTGAGATATGCCAGACTTTGTATTGCGTGTGCTCACAGGAGGGACTTTTATTGTGAAGGAGTCAGCTCCAGTTGGGCTTTTCCGGCTAAACTTGTAACAAAGGTCCACATCAGACCTCCATGTGAGTGACGCTTCACCACGGCTTTGTTTCTTGCGGCTCAAAGAAAAGATGTTTTACTTACCAGCTGGATCGTACTGGGCTGAAATGAAAGAGAAACAAGGTGAAGTGGACTTTTCCCCTCACGTCACGCCGTGTTTCTACGTGAGAGTGTGCGCTCTGTCTCTGTGGATCTTTGAGTGTTTGGCTGGAAGGCAACTAAAAGATGGCCGCACCTTTGCAGCCCGGATGAAAGCATCAACTCACGGCCTGGACCGAGTGCACCGAGAAGAAGAAGACAGAGGACATTGGCGTCCCTCACCTTGTCTGTTTCTGTGACGCCTGACCATGACCATGACCATGATGATGATGATGGCCGCCACAGCGAGGACCGCCGCCGTGGCAGCGAGGGCGACGCTCAAGTTGTCTGTGGAGAGCAAAAAAGCACAAGTGGAGTGACAAAGCATGAAGAGGAAACCTTCATGACTACTTTGCATGCAGACGTCAAGCGTTGTCATGGTGACATGGATCAATAATGGTGACAGGTGGACTTGTGATGGGAAACATCTCCAACTAAATGTGTCTTTCTCACCTTCATGGCTTGCGTTGCTCAGGATGCTTCTTCTCTCCAGCTTGGTGACCAAGTCCTCCTTGACGCCTGACAGCTGAAACACACATTCGTACTTGCCCTCCACGTCGGCCGTCACCTCCACTTTCAGCGCCACCGACATCTGGAAGGTTCCGTCGTGGTTGGGGAGTATCTCTCCGTGCTCCACGTCCTCGAAGATCTGCTCGCCGTCTTTCCTCCAAAACAGGTCGGCACCGTCGGGGTAGAAACCTGTCGCCATGCAGCTGACCGGAGAGGACGGCGTCTTCTGGAGCAGGAACACCTCTGGAAGCTCTGCACAGGAAGTGATGTCACGTGTGAACACAGGACAATGTGGGGAGAAGGTGTGGATGGAGAGAAGGTGTGGATGGAGGTAAAGATGGAGGTAAAGATGGAGAGAAGGTGGGGATGGAGGTAAAGATGGAGAGAAGGTGTGGATGGAGAGAAGGTGGGGATGGAGGTAAAGATGGAGAGAAGGTGGGGATGGAGGTAAAGATGGAGAGAAGGTGGGGATGGAGGTAAAGATGGAGAGAAGGTGGGGATGGAGGTAAAGATGGAGAGAAGGTGTGGATGGAGAGAAGGTGGGGATGGAGGTAAAGATGGAGAGAAGGTGGGGATGGAGGTAAAGATGGAGGTAAAGATGGAGAGAAGGTGGGGATGGAGGTAAAGATGGAGAGAAGGTGTGGATGGAGAGAAGGTGGGGATGGAGGTAAAGATGGAGAGAAGGTGGGGATGGAGGTAAAGATGGAGAGAAGGTGGGGATGGAGGTAAAGATGGAGAGAAGGTGGGGATGGAGGTAAAGATGGAGAGAAGGTGTGGATGGAGAGAAGGTGGGGATGGAGGTAAAGATGGAGAGAAGGTGGGGATGGAGGTAAAGATGGAGAGAAGGTGAGAACAAAGGTAAAGATGGAGAGAAGGTTAGAATGAAGGTAAAGATGGAGAGAAGGCGAGAGAAAGAGAGAAGAGTATAAAGAGACAGGGTGTAATGTCAGTAATGTTCCTATAGGGGGAGTGCTAACAAGTTAAAAGGTGAAAGTACATGTTGTGTTTCTACCTGTTCTCATTAGGACCTCCTTCCCATTGTTCACATACTTCTTCAAGTAAGAAGGACAACACTCAGTGTAGTAAAACTTATAGTATTCTAGTAGATGTTTGTCCTGGTCCCACTTGAGTTTGTCGGGGAAAGCTTGTTGTTTTGCTGCAGTAAATGTCCATGTCTTCATGTCCAACGATATGAAATCTTCTCCATCATAACCTCTCTGATACCAACCTTTAACTTCATCAGTCTCATCATTCCATTCACATCCAGTCATCCTCTGGAAAATGTGAACACCTGAGACACACACAGTGTTGTAAAGCAGAGTGACACACACACACACACACACACACACACATACACACACACACACACACACACACACAGTATTAGTGTAGGTTATTATGGGATGGACAGAGACAAGTATCAGTGCAGTAATGTGTGTTTACTACAGGTAACATAAACAAACCTCCAGTTTGGTTGAAACGCTTCTTAAGAACTTCAAGGCTGTGTTTGCCAATCAACTCATTACCAACACTGATCTCTGTTTGTCTCTGCCAGATTTTGGATCCTCTGCTGTGATTTTGTTCATCCAGTCCTGTTTGGCTTCTGCTTTCCTGCTGTTGCTGTCATAGTGAGAAATCTGAACTCCATCAACATAACCAACAGCCACAAACTCTGGGAAGTTTGGAACTTGAGAGGACGCAGTGTGGAAATACTGCAGCGTGTGAATCACTGAAAGAAGAAAACAACAACAGGATGACTTTTTATTATTTTGTTTCATGTTCAACAATCTTGCACTGTGAATATTTTAGCTCCTTCCGTCTTCAGTCGGGTCTTAAAGTGAACATCAAACACTGCTAGATATCACAGTCAAGACTCACATGTTCTATGACAAATACAACACATTAATAATATTACTAACATCTGTTGACAGTTTGAACATTTTGAAAATAAACATATATTTTCTACAATGGAGGCTGAATAAAAAGTACAACAGAGTTGAACACAACCTGTTCTGCCCATTTGATGTCGACTCTTACTGACATCTTGTGGCGGGGTGATGTTACTACACTTGATTAGTTTCTGACACTTCCGTGTTTGAAGATTTGTGTTCGTTCTTACAAGCCTTGGAAAAAATAAGTCTTTGAACAAGAAACACTAAAGTAAAAAAAAAATAAAGAGCCTAAACGGATTTATCTGCTTCTGTAACCTTATTGGAACATTTTGAATGTTTACTAGGAAAAAGGGAAAACAATAAAATGTGTTAAAAAAAAGAACCAGGATTAAGTAACAAAGGGCTTAAATAATACAACAATAATTTAATTAATAAGTAACAGAAACTCTCAGAAGTCAAATAAGTGAAGGCACAAAGAGGATTTATGAATAAAATATTAATAAACTTATAAAAAGGACTTACCAGGCGTCACGCTGTGCATTTGCACGACCAGAAGAAAGAATAAAAACAAGTTCATGATGTCAGCGCGAAACAAAAAGATGTTTGCCGCTTTTAATCCCGCAGAGAAAGACAAAAGTGACGAACACTCGCTTGACTCGCAAACAGGAAAAATGAACCAGGAACTGAACGTGGGGGAAAAGTGTGAGGCAGACGCTTCTGCTGGCAGAATATCAAAGAAAGTGAAAGTAAAAGTAGACACGGTAAAGCCAAACATTGAATGCATGCTTGTTTCAAGTCACCTAAACTCGATGGTGATCATTTTTATTTTTATTTTTATTTTGTCGTACCTGTCAAAGGTGAACACACTTATCCACGTAGGTGAGTAGTAACGAGTTACATTTACTTAGATAAGAAACACATCTTTTACTTTGCTATATAACATATTCAATATATGTATAAAAATATACATTTAGGCCTCCACTCAGGCTTCATCCCAGGGACCCCAAAGGATTTTGGTCAAAAATATATTTAAAATGTGTCATTATTTTGTATTATTATTATTCCAGGTTTAAATCTGTAGATCAACATTAGGTCTATCTGTCAATATAACCTTTTCAAAGATTTAAGTTGTATGCCCTTTTTGTCAAAGTAAACCCTCTTTTGTTATGGAAAAAAATACAAAATATGCAATAGTTTCCCCCAATAGAATTTTAAAGTGGAATATTTGAGAGTATATAATAATTGGAGGCTTAAAAATTTCAACGCATCAATCAATCAATCAATCAATCAATGGGAAAGTCAAAGGAACTCGGCACAGGTCTGAAAAAATGAATCATTTATTTGAACAAGTCAGGAAAGTCACTTGGAGCCAGTTCAAAGCAGCTTACGGTCCCAAGAGCAAGTGTGCAGACTACTATTCATAAGTATAATGTGCATGGCACAGTTTTGTCACTGCCACGATCAGGAAGAAAGCGCAAGTTATCACCTGTTGCTGAGAGAAAATTGGTCAGGATGATCAAGAGTCAACCGAGAACCACCAAAAAGCAGGTCTGCAATGAACTGGAAGCTGCTGGCTACCATGCAAGAAGGACGACCTTGCTCTAGGAGCAGCACCTTAAGGCTTGTCTAAAGTTTGCTGCTGCTCACATACTGTAAGACCTTCTAGAGAAAAGTTCTGTGTTCAGATGAAACAAAAATTGAGCTGTGTGGCCACATTACCCAGCAATATGTTTGAAGGAGCAAAGGTGAGGCATTTAATCCCAGGAACACCATACCTACCGTCAAGCATAATGGTGGTAGTATAATGGTCTGGGCCGGTTTTTGCTGCCAATGGAACTGGTGCTTTACAGAGAGTAAACGGGACAATGAAAAAAGAGAATTACCTCCAAATTTTTCAGGCCAACCTAAAATCATCAGCCCGGAGGTTGGGTTTTGGGCGCAGTTGGGTGTTCCAACAGGACCCCAAACACACGTAATAAAGGAATGGCTCAATCAAGCTAGAATGAAGGTTTTGGAATGGCCTTCCCAAAATCCTGATTTAAATATTTGGACAATACTGAAGAAACAAGTCCATGTCAGAAAATCAACAAATGTAGACCCAGAAAGGATCCGTGGAAGAGCCAGGCTTCATGAGTGTTTTTTGTGACGGGCAAGTATGTGCTCCAATCACTCTAATAACAAAAAATAAAGAGTTTTACAGATTGTTGGAAACTCAAGGCAGCCATGACATTGTTCTTTACAAGTGTGTGTAAACTTTTGACCATGAGTGTACATAACTCCACATGTGTTCATTCATAGTTTTGATGCATTCAGTGACAATCTACAAGGTAAATAGTCATGAAAATAAAGACAACTCATTGAATGAGAAGGTGTGTCCAAACGTTTGGCCTGTACTATATATATATATATATATATATATATATATATACATATATATATATATATTCAATGGGTTGTCTTTATTGGAAGAGTGGCAGTGCGCAACCCGACGGTCCCTGGTTCAATCCCCACCTAGTACCAACCTCGTCACGTCCGTTGTGTCCTGAGCAAGACACTTCACCCTTGCTCCTAATGGGTGCTGGTTAGCGCCTTGCATGGCAGCTCCTCCATCAGTGTGTGAATGTGTGTGTGAATGGGTGAATGTGGAAGTAGTGTCAAAGCGCTTTGAGTACCTTGAAGGTAGAAAAGCGCTATACAAGTACAACCCATTTATTTATTTATCATTTAATGTTTATTTATATAGCCCTAAATCACAAATGTCTCAAAGGACTGTACAAACCACTACGACTACGACATCCTCGGAAGAACCCACATAAGGGCAAGGAAAACTCACACCCAGTGGGACGCCAGTGACAATGACTATGAGAAACCTTGGAGAGGACCTCAAATGTGGGCAACCCCTCCCCCCTCCCCTCTAGGGGACCAAAAGCAATGGATGTCGAGCGGGTCTAACATGATACTGTGAAAGTTCAATCCATAGTGGCTCCAACACAGCCGCGGGAGTTCAGTTCAAAGCGGATCCAAGACTGCAGCGAGAGTCCCGTCCACAGGAAACCATCCCAAGCGAGGCGGATCAGCAGCGTAGAGATGTCCCCAACCGATACACAGGTGAGCGGTCCATCCTGGGTCCCGACGAGCGGTCCATCCTGGGTCTCGATTCTGGACAGCCAGTATTTCATCCATGGTCATCGGACCGGACCCCCTCCACAAGGGAGGGGATGACCCTCATTAACTAATAACGTTTTGGGAGACAATTATCTGATGTTTAGAAAACCCAATATTATAGGTAGTGGGTGTGTTGTCCGTCTCAAGATCAATAATACAGACGAGGCGTGTTGTCTGAGTTTTCAACGTTTACTTTTTTAGAGCGTGCATATCACAACATCCAAACTGTCAACATGGCCACATACCACTCCCCGCACCGCGCATGCTCGTCACTCTCGTTGCATGCTGGGTAGTGTAGTTCTATTATTCCCTGGCTCATAACATCACATCTTTCCCCCTATAAAGAAATAGTGTTTAACTCAAAGTGTTATTTTTTTAAACTACAACTTTTTCCAATTTTTTTTTTAGCATTGTAACCACACAAAAATGTCAAAGCATTTATGTCAACACTTTTTTTTTGTTTTAACAACTTGCAAAAACCAAGAGTTCTTAACAACTCTCAATCAGCCTCTTAGGTGGCTGAACATGTCTCTTAGGTCTAGACAGTCTCTCAACAGTAGGTGACGCGGACACTGCTGTCAGTCCTTGGTCAGCAAGGTTAGGCTCAACAAGTTCTGCAGGTCCAGCTGAGTCCTGTTGAGCCTTTTCCTGAGCTGCAATGTTTCCTTCAGTCAACTGTAGTTGAAGATCCGTACGGTTCCTTCTCAGAGACGGTCCATTTTCCATCTGGATCCTATATAAAACTCATTTGTATACTCTAGCCTTTAAATAGACTCCCTTTTTAGACCAGTTGATCTGCCGTTTCTTTTCTTTTTCTTCTATGTCCCACTCTCCCGTGTGGAGGGGGTCCGGTCCGATCCGGTGGCCATGTACTGCTCGCCTGTGTATCGGCTGAGGACATCTCTGCGCTGCTGGTCCGCCTACGCTTGGGATGGTTTCCTGCTGGCTCCGCTGTGAACGGGACTCTCGCTACTGTGTTGGATCCTCTTTGGACTGGACTCTCGCGACTGTGTTGTATCCATTGTGGATTGAACTTTCACAGTATCATGTTAGATCCGCTCGACATCCATTGCTTTCCTCCTCTCTAAGGTTCTCATAGTCATTATTGTCACCGATGTCCCACTGGGTGTGAGTTTTCCTGGCCCTTATGTGGGCCTACCGAGGATGTCGTGGTGGTTTGTGCAGCCCTTTGAGACACTAGTGATTTAGGGCTATATAAGTAAACATTGATTGATTGATATATGAGCGTGGAGCAACTTCCTCTTCCACCTGTCCTTTTTGTCTCCAGGTGCCTGTAGAAATGTCTCTGAGACGCACAACATCTCCTGGCCTCAGCATAGGCAGGTGTTTTGCAGTTCTATCATGCAGATGTTTTTGCTTTGCTTTTTGTACTTCCTTAGCTTGTCTGACCTTGTGTGCGCCTTTGGGTGTCAGCAAATCCTCGTTGACTGGTAGGTTGGAGCGAATGCGCCTACCCATCAGCATTTGGGCTGGTGACAGTCCATTTTGTAGAGGTGCACTCCGGTAGATCAGTAAACTTTTCTGAAAGTCATCTTTGTCCTGTGATTTCTTTAACAAGTTCTTTACAGTTTTAACAGAGCCTTCTGCCAAGCCGTTGGACTTTGGATAAGTTGGACTTGACGTAGAGTGTTGAAACCCCCATTCCTTGGCAAAGGCAGCAAACTCACAGCTAGAAAACTGGGGACCATTGTCGGAAAACAGTTCGCATGGAACACCATGTCTGGCGAAAACAGTCTTTAAATAACTGACAACTGCTTTGCTCGATGTTGACTGCAACGCTCCAATTTCAGGATAGTTCGAAAAGTAATCTGTGACTACCACGTAGCTCCTTCCATCAAAGTCAAATAGATCAGTTCCTACTTTGTAGTAAGGTCTGTGTGGCACTGGATGAGTCATCAGTGGCTCCGCTTGTTGTTTTGGCCTGTAAGTTCGGCAAATTCCACATGACGCTGTTGTTTGGCTAATATCGTGATTGATCCTTGGCCAGTACATTACTTCTCTAGCCCTCCGTTTACACTTGACTTCACCAAGGTGGCCTTCGTGTATCTTTTCGAGCATCTGCTTGCGCAGTGAGTACGGAATAACAAATTTGCTCCCTTTTAGCACAATATCATCCACCACTGTGAGCTCAGCTCTACAATTCCAATAGTCTTGTATTTTCAAGGGGCAATCCTTTTTGTTGTCAGGCCATCCATTCTGTACTGCGCTCTTGAGTTCTTTCATAGTTTCATCTTCAATAGTCTCTCTCCGTATTTGTTCTGTTCTGTCTGCAGTCACCGGCAAAGATGTCACAACCATATCTACATATGCCTGTATCTCAGTGCTATTTTCACTGTCTGCAAGTTCTCTTTTATCCACTGCTCTAGACAATGTGTCGGCTGTGTACATATATTTTCCTTGTGTATATATCATGTGCACGTCATATTTTTGCAGTCGAATTAGCATGCGCTGTATTCGCACTGGACAGTCATTCAACGGTTTGTTCATGATGGACACCAACGGTTTGTGATCGGTTTCCACTTGAAACATCTGTCCATATGAAGAGTTCATACGCAAAAACCGATAAACGCCATTTTGATAAAGTTTAGCCCAGCCTCGGTAATATATAGTCCGCCACTTCTATTGTGGTATACCAAAATCAAATTGTTTGCAAATGCATACAAATGCCGCTTTTAACGTCATTTAGTTCAGCGATTTATTGCAAAGGCCGATAAGCGCCATGGATCATTTACCACAAAAGCCGATATATCCGTTTGCCCAACCAGCGCTGCAGTACGGGATCACGTGACAAACAAAATGGCGGCGCGCACGGAGTCACTCAGTGTTGTTATCCACGCATGAATAATTTGGAAGCTTCTCCTGTCAACAAAACTGTTAAGCCAGCGAAAAAAACTGACGTGTTGAAGTTATTATTTGATGTTGGCGCTAGCACGCGTGTCTGTGAGTTTTACACCGCTGCGTTAAACGATGTTGTCGAGCATGGAGCTAATGTCGATAGCGATGATGAGTCAGCTGTTATCTGCACAGGAGTGTTTTTGATTGGCAAACCAGGTTGAGCATTTGTGCTTGTTTTATTAATAAAATATTGTCTTAATTGCAACACTTTTTTTTTTGTTTTTTCATTTGGTGCTGAAAAGCACAAGGTAAATATGTGAGGTCACAGTTCCAAAAAAGCATGTCCGGTTAGCAAGTACGAAAAAACAATGTTCGCAGGGACAGCTAGATTTATACGTAGCAGGGGATCGAAACTGTTAAATAATGAAGTAAAGAAATGTGAACAGTTGTTACCTTGAAATGTGGCTTTCGATACATTTCACGTTCTGTTTTTCTCTCTATCTTTATATTGAATATTATGCGAAATAAAGACCGCAAAGAAAACGATTTTGGAGATATCTGTTTTTGCAACATATCATAATTTGGATATATCTGCTTTTGACGTAAAACCACATCAAACACTCTTACTTGAAAGCCATTCATTACATCAGCATTTCTTAAAAGTTTAGGCTTTCATGACTTGCTTATGTTGATATTAAATAAACCATTGTACGCTTGTACATGTACCGGCAACACCAGCAGGCAGAAAATCGTTAATATACAGAATCGGTCAAAATGGATTTATCTGCTTTTGCATATGAACTCTTCATATACATATTGATGGAAACGCTCACATGCATACAAACTTGCCAACAGTTCTTTCTCGATTTGAGCATACCTGGTCTCGGCACTTGTCAGTGCTCTGGATGCATAGGCGACAGGTAGCCACTGCTCTTCATGTTGCTGCAGTAGCACTGCTCCCAAGCCGTACTGTGATGCATCTGCCGAGATCCTGGTGCTCTTCTCGGGGTCATAAAACTTTAACACGGGCTCCTGTGTAAGAGTCTCTTTCAGTCTCAGAAAACATTGTTCTTGCTCGTGGCACCATATCCATTCATTCTTTTGTTCAAGAAGACTCCTGAGAGGTGCTGACTGTGTTGACAGTTGTGGGACAAACTTAGCAAGATAGGTGACCATCCCTAGGAAACGTCTGACCTCATCTTTGTTGGTTGGCCTTTCCATGTTGTGGATTGCTGAAGTTTTTCTCGGGTCTGGCTTCACGCCCTCTTCACTCACAACATCTCCCACAAAGGTAAGTGACTTCACTCCAAACTTACATTTTTCTTTGTTAAGTTTCAGGTTCACCTCCCTTGTCTTGTCTAGCACTTGTCTCAGTCTTTCGTCGTGTTCTTTTTGTGTTGAGCCCCACACTATGATATCATCCATCATTGTCTCAACTCCGGGTATGTGCTCAAAAATCATGTGAATGGTCTTGTGATATACTTCAGGCGCTGACAAGATGCCGTATGGTAGACGAAGAAACCTGTACCTGCCCTCCGGTGTGTTAAATGTGCACAGTCTTGAGCTCTCCTCGTCAAGCTTCATCTGCCAGAAACCTGATAAAGCATCTAATTTGCTGAACCATTTTGCGCCAGCAAATTGTGCCATTATCTCTTCCCTGGTTGGTAACTTAAAGTGCTCTCTTCTGATCGCTTTATTTAGGTCTCTTGGATCCAAGCATATTCTTAGGGCACCTGTTTTCTTTTGCACAACAACCAGCGAGCTGACCCATTCAGTCGGCTCATCTATTCTCTTAATGACTCCCAACTTTTCCATTCGCGCTAGTTCATCTTTCAGTTTTTCACGCAGAGCAAATGGGACTTTCCTGCACGGGTGAACAACAGGAAACACATTTTTATGAATGATGATGAATGTTTATTTATATAGCCCCAAATCACAAATGTCTCAAAGGACTGCACAAATCGTTACGACTACAACATCCTCGGAAGAACCCACAAAAGGGCAAGGAAAACTCACACCCAGTGGGCAGGGAGAATTCACATTCAGTGGGACGCCAGCGACAATGCTGACTATGAGAAACCTTGGAGAGGACCTCAGATGTGGGCAACCCCCCCCTCTAGGGGACCGAAAGCAATGGATGACGAGCGGGTCCAACATGATACTGTGAAAGTTCAATCCATAGTGGCTCCAAGACAGCAGCGAGAGTCCCGTCCACAGGAAACCATCTGAAGCGGATCAGCAGCGTAGAGATGTCCCCAACCGATACAGGCGAGCGGTCCATCCTGGGTCCTGACGAGCGGTCCATCCTGGGTCTCGACTCTGGACAGTCAGTACTTCATCCATGGTCATCGGACCGGACCCCCTCCACAAGGGAGGGGGGGACATAGGAGAAAGAAAAGAAGCGGCAGATCAACTGGTCTAAAAAGGAGGTCTATTTAAAGGCTAGAGTATACAAATGAGTTTTAAGATGAGACTTAAATGCTTCTACTGAGGTAGCATCTCGAACTGTTACCGGGAGGGCATTCCAGAGTACTGGAGCCCGAACGGAAAATGCTCTATAGCTCGCAGACTTTTTTTGAGCTCTAGGAATCACTAATAAGCCGGAGTCTTTTGAACGCAGATTTCTTGCCGGGACATACGGTACAATACAATCGGCAATATAGGCTGGAGCTAGACCGTGTAGTATTTTATACGTAAGTAGTAAAACCTTAAAGTCACATCTTAAGTGCACAGGAAGCCAGTGCAGGTGAGCCAGTAGAGGCGTAATGTGATCAAACTTTCTTGTTCTTGTCAAAAGTCTAGCAGCCGCATTTTGTACCAACTGTAATCTTTTAATGCTAGACATGGGGAGACCAGAAAATAATACGTTACAGTAATCGAGACGAGACGTAACAAACGCATGGATAATGATCTCAGCGTCTTTAGTGGACAAAATGGAGCGAATTTTAGCGATATTACGGAGATGAAAGAAGGCCGTTTTAGTAACGCTTTTAATGTGTGACTCAAAGGAGAGAGTTGGGTCGAAGATAATACCCAGATTTTTTACAGAGTCACCTTGTTTTATTATTTGGTTGTCAAATGTTAAAGTTGTATTATTAAATAGAGGTCGGTGTCTAGCAGGACCGATAATCAGCATTTCCGTTTTTTTGGCATTAAGTTGCAAAAAGTTAGCGGACATCCATTGTTTAATTTCATTTAGACACGCTTCCAACTGACTACAGTCCGGCATGTTGGTCAGCTTTAGGGGCATGTAAAGTTGGGTGTCATCAGCATAACAGTGAAAGCTAATACCGTATTTGCATATTTTATGTAGTCCAGGTAGACATCCAAGTCCTTGAAAGCAGTCTTTATACTCTTCCATGAGTGAGTCTTGAGCATTTGCAGTTTCTTGAGATGTCACCACAAACACTCTTTTGACAAGGTTAAGCTTTGTGCATGCACTGAGTCCCAGGATTGGTTGTACTCTCATATCCACAATCAGCAGCTGTGCTCTCATTTGTCGACCCTTGTGTTTAAAAGTTGCAATACATCCGCCTTTAACAGGAACTCGTTCTCCAGTGTATCCACTTACTTTGGTTTTTACTGGATGGATTTTGCTCTTTACAGTCAGTGTTTTGTAATCTTCCAAAGTTAGCAGGTTTACGTGAGCACCTGTATCTAACTTGAATGGTATTGTCGTCTGATTCACTGTAATTGGAACAATCCATTCTTCTTTTTCAATTGTGCACGCTTGCACCACATTGACAATAAACTCGTCCTTATCATCATCTTCTTCAACTGTGTGAACTTTCTGTCTTGAAGCTGCTTTACAACACTTTGCATAGTGATTGCTCCTTCCACAGTTGTTACATGTTTTTCCATATGCAGGACAATATTTTGGCTTGTGGCTGCCTCCACATTTACCACATTTAAAAATTCCACAGATTTGTCTTTTTGATCCTTTTGTTTGGTACACATTTTCTTTGTCCATTGTTCTTTATGTATGGCATTAACTGTTGTTTCACCTCTTCGTAGTTCCTTTGCTTGTGCTCTGGTGGTCTCAGCTGCTCTACACATACTGACACACTTATCTATCAATCAATCAATCAATCAATGTTTACTTATATAGCCCTAAATCACTAGTGTCTCAAAGGGCTGCACAAACCACCACGACATCCTCGGTAGGCCCACATAAGGGCAAGGAAAACTCACACCCAGTGGGACGTCAGTGACAATGATGACTATGAGAACCTTGGAGAGGAGGAAAGCAATGGATGTCGAGCGGGTCTAACATGATACTGTGAAAGTTCAATCCATAATGGATCCAACACAGTCGCGAGAGTCCAGTCCAAAGAGGATCCAAGACACAGCAGCGAGAGTCCCGTTCACAGCGGAGCCAGCAGGAAACCATCCCAAGCGTAGGCGGACCAGCAGCGCAGAGATGTCCCCAGCCGATACACAGGCGAGCAGTACATGGCCACCGGATCGGACCGGACCCCCTCCACACGGGAGAGTGGGACATAGAAGAAAAAGAAAAGAAACGGCAGATCAACTGGTCTAAAAAGGGAGTCTATTTAAAGGCTAGAGTATACAAATGAGTTTTAAGGTGAGACTTAAATGCTTCTACTGAGGTGGCATCTCGAACTGTTACCGGAAGGGTATTCCAGATTACTGGAGCCCGAACGGAAAATGCTCTATAGCCCGCAGACTTTTTTTGGGCTTTGGGAATCACTAATAAGCCGGAGTCCTTTGAACGCAGATTTCTTGCTGGGACATATGGTACAATACAATCGGCAAGATAAGATGGAGCTAGACCGTGTAGTATTTTATACGTAAGTAGTAAAACTTTCAAGTCACATCTTAAGTGCACAGGAAGCCAGTGCAGGTGAGCCAGTACAGGCGTAATGTGATCAAACTTTCTTGTTCTTGTCAAAAGTCTAGCAGCCGCATTTTGTACCAACTGTAATCTTTTAATGCTAGACATCTAACGTAAGCCCAGTTTCTCGAAGCAGTCTTTCTCTTAGTGCATTATCCATTGTACCACAAACAATCCTATCTCTCACTAATGAGTCTCTCAGAGTGTCAAATTCACATGTTTTGCTTAGTGTATGAAGCTCCGCCATGTACTGATCAAAAGGTACTCCTTGCTTTTGGTCATGTGTGAAAAACTTATACCTCTCAAATGTCACGTTTTGACGAGGCACAAAGTATTCTTCGAACTTTGTCATTAGCTGTTCCAGTGTCAAATTAGCTTCATCCAGCTGAAAGCTATTATATATATCCAAAGCATCTTCTCCAATAACATGCAAAAGAATGTGAGCTTTCAGCTTTTCATTGTCACCTCCTGCTCCGCTTGCTGCTAAATATATATTAAATCTTTGCTTAAAACGCTTCCAGTTATCAGCAAGATTAGCAGTTAGTAGCATTGGGCTAGGTGGACTTAGCTTTTCCATGACTGTACTTTGGGTAAGTTACCGGGACTACACAGCTCTTTGTGTTGTTGGCTTTCTTCCAACTTGGGCACAAGATCCTCTTCTATTTGTTTAATCTGTCTCTTGTCCCCTTTTTTACCGCCGCTCATAGTCTTCACACACCGTAGCAAACTCCTCAGAAATGTGGCGTCCTTCGTTGCATGCTGGGTAGTGTAGTTCTATTATTCCCTGGCTCATAACATCACAGTGGGCGGTTTTAAGGAGTTGTTGATAAAATTATCCGTAGTAGCAATATTAATAATGTTGCGTTTACGTGTCAGTTTACGTGGCTGAGTTGCTGTTGTTCCCAAACCCTTCACTTTTCTTGTAATAAAGTCGACTTTGGAATATTTAGGAGCGAGGAAATTTCACGACTGGATTTGTTGCACAGGTGGCGTCCTATGACAGTTTCACGCTGAAAATCACTGAAAGCGGCCCATTCTTTCACAAATGTTTGTAGAAACAGTCTCCATGCCTAAGTGCTTGATTTGATACACCGGGCCAAGTGATTAGGACACCTGATTCTCATCATTTGGATGGCTGGCCAAATACTTTATAGAATGTTTTATCGAATGCATGTTTTATTGATATTATATGTCCATCGCGATATGTTTTGATATCATTTTAACGCTCTGCCGTGGCTTTCTATTGTGTGCGTGCGTGTTTTTTTTGTTTTGTTTTTTTTAATGGAGGTGCCAACCCTCCCCCCACCTCGCTGTCGGCCAGCAATGTTATCGCCGGCGAGTTGTTGCCAGCCGGGTGGATGACTTCAGGGAAGCTTTAAAAAAAAAAAAAGCGCCGTCAGCACCGGCGAACCTGCACCGTTCAGACTCAGCAATGAAGCCGGAGAACGCGACGCTCTTCGCTTCCCCGACAATAAAAGTCGAGTCACCCCGCGGTAGTTGGCCGCCGCAGACGGGGAGATTAACCGTTGGCACCACGCTGATAACGGGCGGGTGATTTGTGGCGCTGAAGCCGTCAACACGAGGAGGCGCATTAGTGGAATGATCCCCGGCTGGAGCTGCGTGTTCCAGCAGGCCCTCGTTACAAGGACCACGTGGGAGCGCCCGCGCGGGCCTTAATTGTGTCGGCGAGTCAGCGTTTTTTTCAAAGTTGACCTCTTTTTCAAGACCTCTGCAGTTAGTTTGCAGAATTGTATTTACAACTACGGATGGGTGCTGTTAACATCTGAACCCAAACCGTATATCGTCACCAAAATGTCCATCTATCTTACTCCCGGTACCAGGCAATCAATACCAGTACTCAAAGGTACTGATTATTGGTGCTTTTGTGTGTGTTAAAGGCCTACTGAAACCTACTACTAGCGACCACGCGGTCTGATAGTTTATATATCAATGATGAAATATTAACATTGCAACACATGCCAATACGGCCTTTTTAGTTTACTAAATTGCAATTTTAAATTCCATGCCGAAGTATCTGTCACGCCTGTAAGTTATGTTTTGGTCATGCAATGTTTAGTTTTTGGACATTTAGTCACGTTTTGCACTTCCTGGTTTTGTTTGTTTATATATATATATACATACATATATATATATATATATATATATACATACATATATATATATGTATTATTGGTGTTTATGTTTTTTTCTTTTACAGGCCCTGCTTTATAGAAGAAAAAACATTTTTTTTTAATATGGCAAACACAAAATATGCAACATTTTCCCCCAAAAAACATCTCAAAGTGGAATATTTAATGTGACGTCGTTGGAGCCTTGAATAGGTCAATAATCCATAATGACGCTGATTTTGATTTATTATTGTGTTTTTAGTAAACAACAGCCTAGATGGCAGCTTTGTGTTATTAGAGTAAACATTGCAACATTTTCTTGTCACATTTCACCTGTTTGCTCTTTTATAGCACTTTTTCGGTTTGTTATTTTTTTAATCGTATTTTTAGAATGTGCTTAGGGCCGTTAAAAAATTACCCCCGGGCCGCACTTTGGACACCCCTGTACGAGGATGACAGGGGATGCAAAACAATAACACATGCCCTTCTTATTTATGATTTACTTTTTAAATTTGATCTCAGTTCTGTACACTGCTGCTGGAATTTTTAATTTTCCTGAGGGAACTCTACTGAAGGAATCAATAAAGTACTATCCTTCTATCTATCCTCGTTCATCCATGCGGACTTGGCTCTCTTGGTTGCTTTGTTGGGTCTGCTCCTGTCTCCGGCCATACTCCCCCCACCACAGCAGACGTTGGTGTGGAACACCACAGAGTGTATATGTTTGTTTTTTGTTGTTGTTTTACTTTTGCGTCTGGTTGCATCAGCTCTCCTCTTTTAAAGTATTTAATGTCCTTTGTGTTCTTTGACGATTCTTTCTTACACACATGTTTATGTGTGCTGTGGCTATGAGTTTTTTTCCCCTTGGCCTCAGTCTGGACCCCCTCTACAGGGGCCCAGATGTTTGCTGTTGCACAGGCATGGGATAAAGTGTGTAACTTTTTGTCTGTAAAATACATCATTGCAGTTTTTAATTATTAGCATGGATGTAATCTAGGAACAACATTTCATAATTAATATCCAAAACCCCAAACCAGTGAAGTTGGCACGTTGTGTAATTCGTAAAATAAAAACAGAATACAATGATTTGCAAATCCTTTTCAACTCATATTCAATTGAATAGACTGCAAATACAAGATATTTAATGTTCGAACTGAGAAACGTATTTTTTTTGGCAAATATTCATCATCTTAGAAATTAATGCCAGCAACACAGTGCAAAAAAAGTTGGCACAAGTGCATTTTTTACCACTGTGTTACATGGCCTTTCCTTTTAACAACACTCAGTAAACGTTTGGGAACTGAGGAGACTGATTTTTTAAACTTTTCAGGTGGAATTATTTCCCATTCTTGCTTGATTTACAGCTGAAGTTGTTCAACAGTCCGGGATCTCGTTTGTGGTATTTTAGGCTTCATAATGTGCCACACATTTTCAATGGGAGACAGGTCTGGACTACAGGCAGGCCAGTCCAGTACCCTCACTCTTTTACTACAAAGCCACACTGTTGTAACATGTGGCTTGGCATCGTCTTGCTGAAATAAGCAGGGGCGTGCATGATGACGTTGCTTGGATGGCAACATATGTTGCACCAAAACCTGTATGTATCTTTCAGCATTAATGGTGCCTTCATAGATGTGTAAGTTACCCATGCCTTGGGCACTAGTACACCCCCACACCATCACAGATGCTGGCTTTTCAACTTTGCCCCGAGAAAAATCCGCATGGTTCTTTTCCTCTTTAATCTGGAGGACACAACGTCCACAGTTTCCAAAAAACAATTTGAAATGTGGCCTCGTCAGACCGCACAACTCTTTTACACTTTGCATCAGTCCATCTTGGATGAGCTCGGGTTTAGCGACGCTGGCTGAATTTCTGGGTGTTGTTGATAACTGGCTTTCGCTTTGAATAGTACAGTTTTAACTTGTACTTACAGATGTAGCAACCAACTGTAGTTACTGACAGTGGTTTTCTGAAGTGTTCCTGAGCCCATGTGGTGATAACCTTTACACACTGATGCCACTTTTTGATGCAGTACGGCCTGAGGGATCGAAGGTCAAGGGGATTCAATGTTGGTTTTCAGCTTTGCTGCTTACGTGCAGGGATTTACCCAGATTCTCTGAACCTTTTGATTATATTACGGACCGCAGATGGTGGAATACCTAAATTCCTTGCAATAGCTCGTTGAGAGATGTTGTTTTTAAACATTTGTTCATGAAGTGGTGACCCTCGCCCCATCCTTGTTTGTGAATGACCGAACATTTCATGGAAGCTGCTTTTATACTCAATCATGGCACCCACCTGTTCCCAATTAGCCTGTTCACTTGTGGGATGTTTCAAATAAGTGTTTGATGAGCATTCCTCGATTTTCTCAGTCTTTTTTGCCACTTGTGCCATATTTTTTCAAACATGTTGCAGGCAATTCCAAATGAGCTAATACTTCCAAAAATAAAGTTTCCAGTTTGAGCGTTTAGTATCTTGTCTTTGCAGTCTATTCAATTGAATATGGGTTGAAAAAGGTTTGTAAATCATTGTTTTTTGTTTTTATTTACCATTTACACAACGTCCAAACTTCATTGGTCTCGGGTTTTGTATATTGAAAAAAAGAACATTATTAAAAAAAAAATAAAGGCCACAAAAACGCATCAATCAAATTGGTTGTAATTAGCCCCTTAAGTCCTTTAGCAGCTATAAAATGATGTTGCTGAAAAGACGATATCTGTAAAATGTGTGTCTGTGGAGCACAAGCACTGATCCTGCAGCCGTGTGTGGAACTGTCAGTGTGCCCAGTTACTAAATAAAAACTAAATAGTGCTGGCACGACAGCGGTGAGTGTTGATAAATCATATTGGGCGTGATAAATAATTATATTCGCATTTCCTCCCAGTATTGTGGGAGTTTTAATGATCAGCATATATTTTGCATGTTAATGAAGACAGAGACCCAAAATGTATTGCACGCCTTATTCTGCTCACTTAAGAGACACAATCCACTTTGCACAGGTTTAGTAGATCAGCTCTGCGTGTGCTATCGGGTTTGCACGTCTTTTAGTACACGCAAACCTTTAATAAATCAGGCCCTATGAGTCCAACTCCATCCTGGAGACGAGGATTGCACTTTGTCAGGCCTCTACCTTCACACCTGTGCAACTTGGGTGTGCCACCTGAAGACTAAGCTCAAAATAACCACAAGAAGGTGCCAATCTCTCAGGAGGGGAACTAAAAAAATAAAAGTGAACTCAACTTCATAAAGTATCCTTGATCCACATTTTTCCCACCATCACTACATTTATCTTAACTTGATGGCCTAATTCTTAAACTGAATGTTCACCTTTAGTAGGACTTCACACACAATAGTCAATATTTACACCACTGAAAAGTACAATCCACTTATGAGCAAAACAAAAACATTCTTCTCAAACTAGTTTATCAACAAGTCAGCTGCGTCATGCCTCAAAGTTTCCGCCTCCTCCACTTATTCACACACAGAGAAACTTAACAGCACTGCCTACACTCTAGACCAGGGGTCTCAAACTCAATTTACCAGGGGGCCACTGGATGCAGAGTCTGAGTGAGGCTGGGCCGCAAGAAAAGATTTCTTACATTTTTTTTTTTGCATACTCCTCAGCATGTCTAGTTGTATAATGACGTTTCAAATTGTATCCCTTGTGCAACTTTCTGGGTGCAAATAAGACACGTCGGGGTGCCCCTGTGCTCAACAAAGAAATATCGCATCTCCCACTTTTCCTGGAATTGTCTTTGCTCATCACTAACCCTTCTCTTCACTGCAGGCTTTGAAAAAGACATGTTTGGGGTTGTGGAATATATTTGTATTTAGCCCACGCACGGAGAATAATGTTGTTTCCGCAATGTGCGTCGCTCCGCTTTTCCTCCCTACAGCAACACGGCGGTCGGCGGAAAATAGCCGGGAAAGTACCGGGATAGCGAGCGCAAAAAAGTGACGGCTCCCGGAGTGTTTGTATGTAGTGTTCATCGTGTGAGGCAATGCAAACTAAACAAGAAAAAAAAAAAGCAAATAACGGTTTGAATTGGTCCAGGTTATCGGGGACTGTTATTACTGACGGACAGGTGTCGCGGTGTGACTGCAGCCAGGCACGTAAGTGAACCCCCGTCTCCATGGCAACGTCTCTGTCGCTTTCACTCATTTGCCGCTTTTCCACTAACGCAGGGTAGGCAACCCAGAACGTTGAAAGAGCCATTTTGGACCCGAATAACACAACGCTGTCAAGCGCCGTTCATATAAAACTTGCGGGCCGCACTAACATTAAAGGCCTACTGAAATGAGATTTTCTTATTTAAACAGGGATAGCAGGTCCATTCTGTGTGTCATACTTGATCATTTCCAGATATTGCCATATTTTTGCTGAAAGGATTTAGTAGAGAACATCGACGATAAAGTTAGCAAATTTTGGTGCTGATAAAAAAGCCTTGCCTGTACCGGAAGTAGCAGACGATGTGCGCGTGACATCACGGGTTGTGGAGCTCCTCACATCTGAACATTGTTTACAATCATGGCCACCAGCAGCGAGAGCGATTCGGACCGAGAAAGCGGCAATTTCCCCATTAATTTTAGCGAGGATGAAAGATTTGTGGATGAGGAAAGTGAAAGTGAAGGACTACAAAAAATAAAAGACTATATAGTGGGAGCGATTCAGATGTTATTAGACAAATTTACTAAGATAATTCTGGAAAATCCCTTATCTGCTTATTGTGTTACTAGTGTTAAAGTGTGATTACATGGTCGTAACTGTACAACCGCACCTTTCTTCAGCACCAGTCGACGGGTGGTGGTGACGCTCATCTCTGCCCTTCACAAGGGACCCTTTTCGAAACACGATCTTTCGAAATGATCGCTGCATAAAACACAGAACTTTGTGTTTGTGGTCCAATCCAGCCGTGTTCGCTTGACCGCTCTGTTCCATAGTAAAGCTTCAACGTCATCCTTTGGGAATGTAAACAATGAAACACCGGCTGTGTTTGTGTTGCTAAAGGCGGCCGCAATACACCGCTTCCCACCGACAGCTTTCTTCTTTGACGTCTCCATTATTCATTGAAAAAATAGCTAAATATTCAGCAACACAGATCTCCAGAATACTGTGGAATTATGCGATTAAAACAGACGACTTATAGCTGGGAACGGTGCTGGAACAAAATGTCCTGTACAATTGGTGACGTCACACACACGCATCATCATACCGCGACGTTTCAGGAGGATACTTTGGCGCGAAATTCAAAATGGCAATTTAGTAAACTGGCATGTGTTGCAATGTTAATATTTCATCATTGATATATAAACTAGCAGACTGCGTGGTCGCTAGTAGTGGCTTTCAGTAGGCCTTTCAATCAATCAATTGCCAATCAATGTTTATTTATATAGCCCTAAATCACAAGTGCCTCAAAGGGCCGCACAAACCACAACGACATCCTCGGTAGGGCCCACATAAGGGCAAGGAAAAACTCACCCCAGTGGGACGTCGACCATGATGACTATGAGAAACCTTGGAGAGGACCACATATGTGGGCAACACAGGCACTGAGCAAAAGTCTCTTGCTCTCTGTCCCTCAGGACAGAACGGAAGGCTCCGAATGGAATTAGTTCCGTGAGTTTCAGTTTCGTCTGCAATGCATTCCATGCCATAGGGGCAGCAATGCCAAAAGCCCTTTTGCCAAATTCAGTCCGTACATGGGGAACAGTTAAAACATACAAATTGTTAGAACGCATAAGAGCTGTTTTTTCTTTGTCACAAAGTAGACAAGTATGGAGGTATTAAACCTAAAAGAGCTTTATAAATGATGGCCAGCCAATGTGTGTATCTGTGTGCACTCAATGAAGATAAGTCTGACTTCATATACAGTTGACAGTGGTGGGTGAGACTACGACAGCCAGGAACAAATCTTAGTGCTGAGTGAAAAACAGTGTCCAAGGACTGGAGGCATTTAGATGAAGCACTAAAATAAAGCAGGTCTCCATAATCATTTACGGGCAAGATAGTCGCTGTCACCAATTTCTTTCTGACTTTAAGAGAGAAGCCGTTTTTATTTCTAAAAAGGAAACCGAGCTTTACCCTGAGCTTAGAGACCAAGTTGTTAATACGGGCTTTAAATGAAAGCTCCTGATCAAGAGTAAAACCCAAGTACTTGTAATTTAAGACCTGCTCTATAGGGTTTCCATTTGATGTTACAATATTTGGAATATTTTCCAGTAGCACCCTTGAATGAGAGAAACCATTACTTTGCTTTTATCTGTATTTAAAACCAATTTAAGATCAAATAAGCGAGCCTGGATGACATCAAAAGCAGCTTGTAAAAACTCAAAAGCCTGAGTGCTGGAGGTTGAACAGCAATAAATAATGGTGTCGTCTGCATAAAAATGGTACATTGCATTTGACAGATTATTGCAAAGATTATTCAAGTAGATAGAAAATAAAATGGGCCCCAGCACTGAGCCTTGTGGAACTCCTTTGGTAATGTCCAATAATGAAGAGGTTGTCCCAGCCACCTGTACACGTTGTGTTCTGCTGGAAAGATAGTCTGTGAACCAAGCAGCTGCATTTTTAGATAATCCAACGTGATGGAGAGCTTCAATGAGCAGACTGTGGTCTACTGTGTCAAATGCTTTTGACAAATCAATAAAAAGTATTTTTTGCCGTCCACAGCCTCGATTAAATCATTGAGGACCTTAAGAGCAGCTGTAATAGTGCTATGCCAGGCCTGGCCAACCCGCGGCTCGCGAGCCTCATGCGGCTCTTTAACTAGTTTCATGCGGCTCTTCATGAGCTGTCACATGACATGCGTCAAAAATGCTTGGCTGGCGCTGTCATTCACTCCCCCTACAGCTAGATGGCACACTGACCATGTAAGCCTGTTTGAGTGACGTCAAACGAGCGCCGAGAGAATCTTTGGTGTGACATAATTTGTGTTGTAAACAATTTCCATCAAGTTACCTCTTGAAATGGCAGGGAAAAAAAGCACAGTCAAACGAAAATATGAAGAAGAACACAGGACGTTTTTGCCAGAGTGGGAGAGTTTATATTTTTTTGTTAAACGTAATGGCAAGCCGATATATCACAGAGCATTTGCGCATTTCAAAGCTTCAAATCTTCAGCGTCACTTCAGCTCACTCCACCCTAACATCGAACAGGAATTTTCCAAAAGGGACTGAACTTCGCAAGAACAAGTTGGTCGCTTTGAAAAGCCAGGCAGAAAAGCAGGTGCAGTTTTTCCAAAAATTTACGAAACACTCGGAGACCATATCAGCTGGCTTGGAACATAGCACGGGCTAAAAAGCCATACAACGAAGGGGACTTCATTAAAAAATGCCTCATTGACGCCTTTGAAATCTTGGCTCCTGGAGACGACAAACTAAAACGGAGCGTATCAGACGTTCAACTTTCCCGCCACAGTGTTAAACGCAGAATATCGGATATTAATACAGCTGTTGAATCACAGTTGCACTCTGACCTTCAAGCATGTGAGTATTTTAGTGTGGCATTGGATGAGAGTTGTGACATACAAGACAAGCCTCAGTTGGCAATATTTGCACGGTCTGTGTCAAATGAATGTATGCTCAAAGAAGAACTCCTTGATATTGTGACATTAAAAGACAGAACCCGTGGCATAGATGTGAAAGAAGCAATGATGGGTGCGTTTGCAAAAGCAAATCTGCCCATACCAAAACTAACTGCAATAGCCACGGATGGAGCGCCAGCCATGATCGGCTCCGTGAACGGTCTTGTGGGGCTGTGCAAAACTGATCAAACATTTCCCAACTTTTGGAATTTCCACTGCATCATCCACAGGGAGCAACTCGTGTCTAAATCATTGAATTTAAACAACGCCATGAAGCCTGTGATGGAAATCGTCAACTACATCCGCACACATGCGCTTAACCACAGGCAATTCAGGAATCTCATCGCTGAGCTGGACCAAGGGCTTCCAGGTGACCTGCCGCTGCACTGCACTGTGAGGTGGCGGTCAAAAAGCAAGGTATTCTCTCACTTCTTTGAGCTTTTGGATGCTGTGAAACTGTTCATGGAAGAGAAGGACGAGGACTATCCCGAGCTCTCAGACCTCCAGTGGATTATGGATCTGGCATTTTCAGTCGACACGCTGTGTCACTTGGACAGACTGAATCTGACCCTGCAGGGTAAGTTAAAAATGCTGCCTGACATGGTGCAAGGTGTGTTTGCGTTTGTCAACAAACTAAAGCTGTTCGAGGCGCATATTCAAAAGGGAGATCTAACACATTTTCATTCTCTGCTAAAAGCCAGTGAGCAAGTCACCAGCGCCGCCCTGGAAAAGAAAAGAGACAGATATGCAAGACTGGTTGCAAACCTGCACCAAAGCTTTGTGACCCGGTTCTGTGATCTACAACTGAAAGACCACGGATTACATTCCTCGTCGACCCATTTAATGGGGAGACAGACTGTTTGAAAGCCCCGCTCGTCACAGATGAGGCTGCGGCTGAGTTGGAGATGATCGACCTTTGTGAGGAGGATCAATTGAAAATTGTTTTAAGGGAAGGGACCGTTGAGTTCTGGAAAAGTGTGCCAATTGAAAAATACCCCAACATCAAACGAGCTGCGCTTGAGATACTGTCCATGTTTGGGTCAACGTACGTCTGCGAGTCTGTGTTTTCTACCCTGAAACATGTGAAATCAAAGCATCGATCTGTTCTGACTGACACTCATTTGAAAGAATTGCTTAGAGTGGCAACAATAGAATACAAGCCAGATTTGAAGAGGATTGTTCAAGATAAGGAATGCCAGAAGTCTCACTAAGCACCATAGTAAGAGAAAGATGTTATTGAAAATGATTCTATTATTGTTTGTGGACTTGCTTGAACTGAGAGTATGTGTGTGTGAGACACACAATGTTAACTGTTGAAAATTACTGATACTATCATGTTGGTGTGGTTATTTTCATTAGATCTGTCTGAGCTGAGGTCTGTGTATGCGTGCATACATGATTAAAATATAATGTTCATGTGTACCCATGTGTATGATGTGGCTCTTTGCAGTAACACCGAAAAAAAAGTGGATCTTAGTCTCTGACTTGTTGGCCACCCCTGTGCTATGCTGTATTCTAAAACCCGATTGAAATGGGGATTAAATATTGTTTGATTCTAAAAAATTCATTTAGCTGGTTACTGATGGTTTTCTCAAACAATTTTGCTAAAATGCATAATTTAGAAATTGGTCTGTAATTATTTATATTTGTGGGTTCACCCCCTTTTAGCAGGGGAAGAACAAAGGCTGATTTCCAGATTTTTGGAATGCTTTTACTTGTTAGACTGAGGTTAAAAATATGCGAGAGAGGCTCAGCAATAAAATCAGCAGCCACTTTTAAGAAAACGGGTTCAATTTGGTCCGGTCCTGCTGCTTTAGTTGTGTCCAGGCTCTTTAGTGCATTGTATACCTCAGATACTGATACAGGTGTGAAGTCACAAGTGCAGGTGCTGCGTCTAATTACAGCCTGTGGTGTATTTGGGATATTAACATTAGTTAAACCAACATTTGACGATTGAGGATTCAACGACTCAAAGAAAAATCCGCCAGAAACTAAATACTCATTAAAACAATTTGATATAGTTGTCTTATCAGACAAAGTACCAGATTGAGTAATCAAAGGACATGGAAAGTCATTTGTTTTCACATGATTTAAAGAAGCGTTTATGGTTTGCCAAAACTTTTTGGGGTCATTGATATGTTTTTTGCATTCATGCAGGTAAAAATCAGACTTGGCTCTCTTAACAAGCGAAGTACATTTATTTCTAAGCTGGCGAAAGCTAAGCCAGTCAACCTCTGTCTTTGTTTTTCGAGCCCTGGCCCAAGCAACATCTCTCTCTTTGAGAAGGTTTCCAATTGCAGCGGTAAACCAGGGATTATTTCGACCTTTAACTCTACATTTTCGAAAGGGAGCATGTTTATTGACTATACGTTGAAATTCGTTATAAAAGTATTTCAACGCTATCTCAATATCATCAATTAAAGCAACTCTGTTCCACTCAAAGGCAGCTAAGTCGTATATAAAAGCTGGGAGGCAAAAAATGTTAATCTCTTTTGCATGTAATAATGGGTTTTGATTTTGGTAGCTTGCAGTTTCCTACAGCTGCAATTGTACAATGATCACTCAAGTCATTGACAAACACCCCAGTACCAGTGTACTTATGGGGAGCCTTGGTTAGAATTAGATCAAGTAAAGATGATTTTGAGGGGTTTTTAGTATTGGGTCGAGTTGGGGAAGTGATTAATTGAGTTAAATTTAGTGTGTTGCATACAGCTTTAAGGTTATCAGAAGAGGAAGTCAACCAGTCAAAATTTAAATCACCAACCAAGAGAAGTTCACTAGTCCACTCATAAAGGATTCAAGAGAGGCAAGGGCTTCAGTGGAGGCATAGGGAGGTCTATAACACCCTACAATTGCGAGAGTTTGGCCATGCGAGAATTCAAGCTGCAGGGCAAGGAGTTCAAATGGTTTAGTGATTGACAGTGATGATAATAAAGTAACATTAAATCTGTTTTTTATATACATAGCCACCCCTCCACCTTTTCGAGGACGATCGCATCGGAAGACATTGTATCCATTTATAGCAATGTCCTTGTCAGAGACTGCTTTACTTAGCCAGGTTTCTGATAAAATAAATATATCTGCATTGGTCCAATAATCAAAGTTCAGATGTCCAAGCTACAAGAGTTGGAAGACCAAGCTAAGGCTAGCAGAGGCCCAGCTTTAGTCAGTCTGAGGCTAAGATGGATCCAGGCCGTGGAAGACGGAAGGCCAAGATGAAGCCAGTCGACTCAGACTGTAGGTAGTGGAAGGCCAAGCTGAGACTAGTATAGATCCAGACTGTGGCAGATGGAAGGCCAAAATTTCAGCTAGCAAAACATCCCCCGGCTTCTGGAGGTCAGAGGCCTCCAGATTTCCAAATCCAACAAAAGCAGTCAGAAATACCACTTTTTCGAAGTAAGCCTTCATTCATCAATTGTTACGCTTAAAACTAGTGCAATTTACTTAAATCGGCTAAAAAAAGAGACTAAAACACATAGAAATTCAGACCACTTTGACAAGCAGACAAACAAAAGACAGTCCTGTCGGCCATCTTGGATTGGACATTCAACATTAACCCAATTTGGAAATCGGTCTGTAGTTATTTATATTTGTGGATTCACCTACTTTTGACGGAGGAAGAAGAAAGGCGGGTTTGCTGATTTTTGGAACGATTTTGCTTGAAAGACTCAGATTAAAAAGCCATGAAAAAGAAAAAGGCAATTAGAAATATTATACATTATGTCCCATATAAGCTCATACACGACACATTCTACAGATAGTGTATAAAAAAAACCTAAATAGTGGAATAAAAGAGGTGAAAACATGTGAAATGGAACAAAGAAAAGTTGCATTGTTGAGTCTAATAAAGCTGCCATGCAGGTTGTTTTCTCTTTAAAGCTGTCATTGCTCAAAAATAATAATGAATCAAACTCAATGTTGTTACAAAGTATTTAAACTAGTCATGGCTCCAATTACGTCACATACAAAATTTGACTTAAGAGTATTTTTATAGGATATTTTATGTTTATCCTACAAAAAAAAGGTTTTTGACTAATGGGGCAAAAAAAAAAACAGAAATGAAGAAGCTGTCACGTACTTGCATGGCTGCTCTAGTTGTGACCCCAAGATGCAGGAGACAGGAGGACGACGTGCGGCTGAGAGCCTTTTAATTCCCACAGGGAGCACAAGGAGGTGCAGCAGGGAAGTGCACAGAAGCATAAGCAGCATACAGAAAAACCAAAGTAACGTTTCACAAAACAATCCTTGAGCCCTGACTGGAGGGCGAGGCAGGCATAAATAGAAGCCAGTTGATTAAAGTAAAAGTACCAATGATTGTCACACACACACTAGGTGTGGTGAGATTTTCCTCTGCATTTGACCCATCACCCTCACCCCATGACCAGGTGTGGCCAGGCTGCCAATCAGCGACAGGTGAGGAGGGAAAAGGGCTCAGGGAGACAAACAGGAAGTGGGACCAAAATAAGAGCGCTGACTAGGAGATAAACACAAACGCAAACAGACCGCGTGACACCTGACGTGACAGGTCGTCACAGAAACGAGGGAAGGATCTGAAATTTATCGAGGGACTTAAGTGTTGAAAGTAAAAATAAATGTTTGACTTATTTTTGAGTGGGGCCCGTTTGGATCCTAATAATTTCAGTTTTACAAGTTTTAATTGTCATTGCTAAAAAAAAATAATGAATTAAAATCGATGATGTTATGAATTATTGACATATTTAAGATTGCAATTACGTTGAGTGAAAATTATTTTGTGCTTTTGCCATAACAAAACAAGGTTTTGACAAAAATGGCGTAAATTATGAAAAAAAAAAGACTGATAAGGACGGATAAACCTGAAATTGATTTAGTGATTTAAGTGTTGAATGAAAAAATACAAACATAAATAAAAATGACCTACTTCTACCATTTTTATGACTGAGACTCTTCCTGGTCCCCAAGAAAGCAGTGCGAGGCGAGTGGAGAAAAAACGGATTTATTGACAGAGATGTGACACAATGTGATATTGATCATAAGCAGCGGCCATTGAAAGAAAAGAAGAAATCCTCGTCATGACGTCAAGGCCATGAAACGTGCGATTTTACAGCCACCAACGTTTGATCTTGAAAGTCTTTTAACGGCCAAAGAAGAATACATGGAATAGCGTGAGGAGCAGTCGGACGAAGAACAAAGCACATCTCCATCTCATCTCCGAGTGTGATGACGTCCCTCAGCGATGGAGACATCTCCCTGTGTTCCAGTGCACAAAGCATCCTGGAGGAAGAAGACCACTCAGCACATTCCCGACAGAAGCAGGTGAATCCAAGTTGAACATCATCTTCACACAAGAACATTTGGAGGTGCAGACAGTCCATGTGAGCTTACTCAGCCTTCAGCCGCCTGCACGTTCTCGTCGAGCTCCACGCCGCCGTGGCGAGCTGCGGGACAAACGCAAACGGTGAAGGAAGAACATCCAGAAGGTGCCTCGTCACTCACATCAGATCTTTGAGGTGTGACTTGGAAACATGACGAGTCAGCACACTTGATGTCTCATTTGGCTGATCCTCATCATGAGGACTCCTGTCAAAAGTGAGATATGCCAGACTTTGTATTGCGTGTGCTCACAGGAGGGACTTTTATTGTGAAGGAGTCAGCTCCAGTTGGGCTTTTCCGGCTAAACTTGTAACAAAGGTCCACATCAGACCTCCATGTGAGTGACGCTTCACCACGGCTTTGTTTCTTGCGGCTCAAAGAAAAGATGTTTTACTTACCAGCTGGATCGTACTGGGCTGAAATGAAAGAGAAACAAGGTGAAGTGGACTTTTCCCCTCACGTCACGCCGTGTTTCTACGTGAGAGTGTGCGCTCTGTCTCTGTGGATCTTTGAGTGTTTGGCTGGAAGGCAACTAAAAGATGGCCGCACCTTTGCAGCCCGGATGAAAGCATCAACTCACGGCCTGGACCGAGTGCACCGAGAAGAAGAAGACAGAGGACATTGGCGTCCCTCACCTTGTCTGTTTCTGTGACGCCTGACCATGACCATGATGATGATGATGATGATGATGGCCGCCACAGCGAGGACCGCCGCCGTGGCAGCGAGGGCGACGCTCAAGTTGTCTGTGGAGAGCAAAAAAGCACAAGTGGAGTGACAAAGCATGAAGAGGAAACCTTCATGACTACTTTGCATGCAGACGTCAAGCGTTGTCATGGTGACATGGATCAATAATGGTGACAGGTGGACTTGTGATGGGAAACATCTCCAACTAAATGTGTCTTTCTCACCTTCATGGCTTGCGTTGCTCAGGATGCTTCTTCTCTCCAGCTTGGTGACCAAGTCCTCCTTGACGCCTGACAGCTGAAACACACATTCGTACTTGCCCTCCACGTCGGCCGTCACCTCCACTTTCAGCGCCACCGACATCTGGAAGGTTCCGTCGTGGTTGGGGAGTATCTCTCCGTGCTCCACGTCCTCGAAGATCTGCTCGCCGTCTTTCCTCCAAAACAGGTCGGCACCGTCGGGGTAGAAACCTGTCGCCATGCAGCTGACCGGAGAGGACGGCGTCTTCTGGAGCAGGAACACCTCTGGAAGCTCTGCACAGGAAGTGATGTCACGTGTGAACACAGGACAACGTGGGGAGAAGGTGTGGATGGAAAGAAGGTGTGGACGGAGGTAAAAATGGAGAGAAGGTGTGGATGGAAAGAAGGTGTGGACGGAGGAAAAATGGAGAGAAGGTGTGGACGGAGGTAAAGATGGAGAGAAGGTGTGGATGGAGGTACAGATGGACAGAAATTGTAGATTAAAGTAAAGATGGAGATAAGGTAATAATGCAGGTAAAGATGGAGAGAAGGGAAGAATGGAGGTAAAAATGGAGAGAAGGTGAGAACGGAGGTAAAGATGAAGATTAGGTGAGAATGATATAAAGATGGAGAGGAGAGAATGGAGGTAAAGATGGAGAGAAGGAGAGAATGATGTAAAGATGGAGAGAACGTGTGGATGGAGGTAAATATGGAGAGAATGGCGGTACAAATAGAGAGAAGGGGAGAATGGAGGTATAGATGGAGAGAAGGAGAGAATGAGATAAAGATGGAGAGAAGGTTAGAGTGGAGATAAAGATGGAGAAAAGGTGATGATGGAGGTAAAGATGGAAAGATGAAGAGAATGAGATAAAGATGGAGAGAAGGTTAGAGAGGAGATAAAGATGGAGAAAAGGTGAGGATGGAGGTAAAGATGGAGAGAAAGGGAGAATGGATGTAAAGATGGAGAGAAGGTGAGAATGGAGGTAAAGATGGAGAGAAGGAAAGAAAGAGAGAATGAGGTAAAGATGGAGAGAAGGTGAGAACACAGGTTAAGATGGAGAGAACGTGTGGATGGAGGTAAAGATGGAGAGAATGGAGGTAAAGATGGAGAGAAGGGAAGAATGGAGGTAAAGATGAATAGACGGTGAGAATGGCGGTAAAGTTGGATAGAAGTTGAGGATGGAGGGAAAGACGGAGGGATGGAGAGAATAAGGTAAAGATGGAGAGAAGGAGAGAATGATATAAAGATGGAAAGAAGGAGAGAATGGAGGTAAAGATGGAGAGAAGGAGAGAATGATGTAAAGATGGAGAAAAGGTGAGAACGCAGGTTAAGATGTAGAGAACGTGTGGATGGATGTAAAGATGGAGAGAGGAGAGCATGAGATAAAGATGGAAATAAGGTTAGAGTGGAGATACAGATGTAGAGGTGTAGATGGAAGTAAAGATGGATAGAAGGTGAGGATGGAGGTAAAGACGAAGAGAAGGAGAGAATGAGATAAAGATGGAGTGAAGGTGTAGATGGAGGAAAAGACGGGAAAAAGGTGAGGATGGAGGTAGAGATGGAGAGAAGGTGAGAACAAAGGTAAAGATGGAGAGAAGGTGAGAATGAAGGTAAAGATGGAGAGAAAGTGAGAGAAAGAGAGAAGAGTATAAAGAGACAGGGTGTAATGTCAGTAATGTTCCTATAGGGGGAGTGCTAACAAGTTAAAAGGTGAAAGTACATGTTGTGTTTCTACCTGTTCTCATTAGGACCTCCTTCCCATTGTTCACATACTTCTTCAAGTAAGAAGGACAATACTCAGTGTAGTAAAACTTAATGTATTCTAGTAGATGTTTGTTCTGGTCCCACTTGAGTTTGTCGGGGAAAGCTTGTTGTTTTGCTGCAGTAAATGTCCATGTCTTCATGTCCAACGATATGTAATCTTCTCCATCATAACCTTGCTGTTGCCAACCTTTAACTTCATCAGTCTCATCATTCCATTCACATCCAGACATCCTCTGGAGAATGTGAACACCTGAGACACACACAGTGTTGTAAAGCAGAGTGACACACACACACACACACACACACACACACACACACACACACACACACACACACACACACACACACACACACGCGCACGCACGCACGCACACACGCACGCACACACGCACACACGCACGCACACACGCACGCACACACGCACAGTATTAGTGTAGGTTATTATGGGATGGACAGAGACAAGTATCAGTGCAGTAATGTGTGTTTACTACAGTATAAAAAGAGTACATCAAATACATTTAAGTAGTAGAAAGTTCAACATAAACAAACCTCCAGTTTGGTTGAAACGCTTCTTAAGAACTTCAAGGTTGTGTTTAGCCCTCAACTCATTACCAACACTGATCTCTGTTAGTCTCTGCCAGTATTTTGGATCCTCTGCTGTGATTTTGTTCATCCAGTCCTGTTTGGCTTCTGCTTTCCTGCTGTTGCTGTCATAGTGAAAAATCTGAACTCCATCAACATAACCAACCTCCACATACTCTGGGAAGTTTGGAACTTGAGAGGACGCAGTGTAGAAATACTGCAGCGTGTGAATCACTGAAAGAAGAAAACAACAACAGGATGACTTATTATTATTTTGTTTCATGTTCAACAATCTTGCACTGTGAATATTTTAGCTCCTTCCGTCTTCAGTCGGGTCTTAAAGTGAACATCAAACACTGCTAGATATCACAGTCAAGACTCACATGTTCTATGACAAATACAACACATTAATAATATTACTAACATCTGTTGACAGTTTGAACATTTTGAAAATAAACATATATTTTCTACAATGGAGGCTGAATAAAAAGTACAACAGAGTTGAACACAACCTGTTCTGCCCATTTGATGTCGACTCTTACTGACATCTTGTGGCGGGGTGATGTTACTACACTTGATTAGTTTCTGACACTTCCGTGTTTGAAGATTTGTGTTCGTTCTTACAAGCCTTGGAAAAAATAAGTCTTTGAACAAGAAACACTAAAGTGAAAACAATAAAGAGCCTAAACTGATTTATCTGCTTCTGTAACCTTCTTGGAACATTTTTAATTTTTAGTAGGAAAAAGGGAAAACAATAAAATGTTAAAAAAAGAACCAGGATTAAGTAATAAAGGGCTTAAATAATACAACAATAATTTAATTAATAAGTAACAGAAACTCTCAGAAGTCAAATAAGTGAAGGCACAAAGAGGATTTATGAGTAAAATATTAATAAACTTATAAAAAGGACTTACCAGGCGTCACGCTGTGCATTTGCACGACCAGAAGAAAGAATAAAAACAAGTTCATGATGTCAGCGCGAAACAAAAAGATGTTTGCCACTTTTAATCCCGCAGAGAAAGACAAAAGTGACGAACACTCGCTTGACTCGCAAACAGGAAACATGAACCAGGAACTGTCGAGGCTCTTTTTATAATACTCCACCTGAGCCAATGAGGAGTCAGCATTCTGTGACGTCACAGTTAGGAGAGAAAACGAAACGCTATTCTGCACAGAAAAGTGGCAGCAGTCAACTGACAAGAAGTCTTCTACTGGACTCACTAGAGAGCGCCCCTTGTGGCCACGTCAGGTAAATGCTTGTGTGGCTTTTCTGGGAAATCACGTGACTTGACAACAAAAAGGTGAGTCAAGTTGGCCGCCAAACTTGGAGAGAAAAGAAAGAAAGAGGAATGAAGGTGAGATTGAGAGTTAAAAGTAATGACAGGGCTGGAACATCCGATCAGTGATCGTATTGTAGTCCTCTCAAGAAAGCATCAATACAAATAATGATTGATAGACATAAAGTCGCTACACCGCAGGACATCCTCACTTCTTTTTATTTCACGTCTTAACTTTCACCTCCGTTATGTCTCCCAAGCGTGAGGCGTCCCTGCTGGGGTAACGGGACACGCATCTGCCTCGCATGGGTTCGATTCCCGGCCAGGGTTGCATCAGGAAGTTTCATCCTGAGTAAAAAAGTCAGCAGAAAGCCTTCATGAGATGGACTCGCTGTGGCCAAAGTGCTGAACGTGGGGGAAAAGTGTGAGGCAGACGCTTCTGCTGGCAGAATATCAAAGAAAGTGAAAGTAAAAGTAGACACGGTAAAGCCAAACATTGAACTCGATGGTGATCATTTTTATTTTTATTTTGTCGTACCTGTCAAAGGTGAACACACTTATCCACGTAGGTGAGTAGTAACGAGTTACATTTACTTAGATAAGAAACACAACTTTTACTTTGCTATATAACATATTCAATATATGTATAAAAATATACATTTAGGCCTCCACTCAGGCTTCATCCCAGGGACCCCAAAGGATTTTGGTCAAAAAAATATTTAAAATGTGTCATTATTTTGTATTATTATTATTCCAGGTTTAAATCTGTAGATCAACATTAGGTCTATCTGTCAATATAACCTTTTCAAAGATTTAAGTTGTATGCCCTTTTTGTCAAAGAAAACCCTGTTTTGTTATGGAAAAAAACACAAAATATGCAATAGTTTCCCCTAATAGAATTTTAAAGTGGAATATTTGAGAGTATATAATAATTGGAGCCTTAAAAAATTCAACACATAAAAACATTGATTTTAATTTATTATTATTTTTTAGCAATGACACAAAAGAAAAATCCTACTGAAATTATTGGAGATCCAAAATTGTCCTACTCATTAGAAATAAAAAAATATATATTTTTTTACTGTTAACTTTAAACACAATCATCTTCAGATGAACTTCAGATCCATCCATCAAGTATATATATATATATTATTGGTGTTTTTTTTTTTTTTTTATATGGCAAACACAAAACATGCAACATTTTCCCCAAAAAATATCTCAAAGTGGAATATTTAATGTGGCGTCGTTGGAGCCTTGAATAGGTCAATAATCCATAATGACATTGATTTTGATTTATTGTTATTTTTTTAGTAAACAACAGCCTAGATGGCAGCTTTGTGTTATTAGAGTAAACATTGCAACATTTTCTTGTCACATTTCACCTGTTTGCTCTTTAATAGCAATTTTTTTTTTTTATTGTATTTTTAGAATTTGCTTTGGCCATTACAAAATTACCCGCGGGCCGCAAATGGCCCCCGGGCCACACTTTGGACACCCCTGTACGAGGATGACGGAATGCAAAAACAATAACACATGCCCTTCTTGTTTATGATTTACTTTTTAAATTTGATCTCAGTTCTGTACACTGCTGCTGGAATTTTTAATTTTCCTGAGGGAACTCTACTGAAGGAATCAATAAAGTACTATCCTTCTATCTATCCTCGTTCATCCATGCGGACTTGGCTCTCTTGGTTGCTTTGTTGGGTCTGCTCCTGTCTCCGGCCATACTCCCCCCACCACAGCAGACGTTGGCGTGGAACACCACAGAGTGTATATGTTTGTTTTTTGTTGTTGTTTTACTTTTGCGTCTGGTTGCATCAGCTCTCATCTTTTAAAGTCTTTAATGTCCTTTGTGTTCTTTGACGTTTCCCTCTTACACACGTTTATGTGTGTTATGGCTATGAGGTTTGTTTCCCTTGGCCTCAGTCTGGACCCCCTCTACAGGGGCCCAGATGTTTGCTGTTGCACAGGCATGGGATAAAGTGTGTAACTTTTTGTCTGTAATATACATCATTGCAGTTTTTTTTTTATTAGCATGGATGTAATCTAGGAACAACATTTCATAATTAATATCCAAAACCCCTGTAGCGGTAAAGTCCTATACTTTTACTGCTACTGGTTGCCGAATATAAATGAAGCTAGTTCAGACGTGTGCAACCGGCTAATAATTGAGGCCCAGAATTGTGTCCATGTTTAACCAAAATATTTACTAACATAAAGTCACAATTATATAACACACTTTGTTCAAAAACGGAAAATACACGGGAGCAAACAAACACTAGCCTGGCACAGTCAAAAACTGTTGTGCCTCTACTCAGCAACACCTGGGCAAGATCCTGACTCCTCCCTAAATATCCAGGCACTTGGCCTTGGAGCCAACCCCTTGAGTGACGTCATCAATTTGACAGACAGAAAGTGTATTTGGCTCTAACACACCAGCCCCTAATTGCTGCTGGCGTGACGAACAGAGCGATTTAATTTGGAATCAATAAAACAAAAATAGAGCCATAATACCAAAAACAAACACCTCTTTCTTTGGTTTTCATGTTCCCTTTTGCAATAATGCAGTTAATTTACTCAATACCTTCACCTAGAAGGCATATCTTTGTAACAGATGATAATCCTTTTTGTTTGCAGACAAACTTTTTTCATTTGTCCACTTTTGTCGCTCTTGTAGCAACGGTAAATATTCGTGAAACCACCTGTTCCAAAAAAGGTCAGCGATATATTGACTCTGCCTCCATTTCCTTATGCACATCCAATACAGGTGATCTATTACCAACAGTACATGTAGACTGTAGCTGTCTTCTTTTCCTACTCCTGGCCATCAGCTTTCTTCGTCACCTTGGGGGTAGGAGAGCTTTTTTTTCTTCTCAGTTTCCTCCTCTTCTTCTCCCAAAGGACTCTCGGGGTCGTTTTCTTCCTCCTCTTTCGGGGAACTCTTCTCTTTTTGGACTTGCCATAGTCGCTGTCCTCGTCATCTTCCACCATGAAGTCTTCATCACTGCCAGACTCATCAGGATCCAGGTAAGCTTCCTCTGGGTCATCCTGCTCTTCATCCTCACGGCCTCCGTCACCCAGAAGGATTTCCCGCTGTTTCGACACGGCCTTGGAGACTGCCTGGCGTATTGTTCGCATTCGACTGACTTTTCTTTCACCGTCACTGTCATCTGCGCTCCGTTTTCTTTTTGGTGTCTTCCTGCTGGGCTTCTCTATCTTGGGCTTCTTTTCCTTTTTTGACATATCCTTTTGATCTTTGGATCCCTGCTCATTGAAATCATGCATGTACTGGTTCATAAGCGGTTCCTCCAAACTGTTAACGATTGTGCGGTTAACAGTAACTGTGGGGCTCCCATTATGCTTGTTATTGCCTTGTAATGGCCCATTAATCACCCACCCCAATAGGGTTCTGACAGCATAAGGTCCATCTCCGTGGCTGTTAATCACCTCCCGTGGTTCCATTCACTTTGAGGCGTTGGTACCAATTAACAGGTCCACGTTGGCAGTTATCCGAGGAATTTTAATGCCTTGGAGGTAAGGCCACTTATCAAGTTCTGCCTCACCAATCAGATTGTTAGTGTACACGGGCATCTGCCTTTGAGTGAAGACATCAGGAAGCTGAAAAAAACTTACTACAAGTAAGCTGAGAGATTTCCAGACCACTGCTCGGGACCACCTTACTGTGCCCCAAGGTGCGCAAGTGGATTTTTGTTTTTCGGCCTTCTGTGTTCAGCCTGTTCACCAATTGTTCAGAACAGAAGGTCCCTGTGCTTCCTGGATCTAGGAAAGCATATGTCTGGACTATCTTGCTGCCGTTTGAGTACTTCACTTGAACGGGCAGGATGGGTAAAATTCCATATTTGCCAGCCCCTGTATGGCCACAAGTTGATGATGTAGTGCAAATATCTGCTTTTACCTTTGGAAGTTGGCTATTTTCTCCACTTTCCAGATGTTTCCTGTCAATATGTAGCACTTTGGGATGCGTCTTGTTGCAGTAAGAGCACGTGATGCGCCTGTCGCAACTCTTGCTCAGGTGCCCTGTGCACAGGCAACCAAAACACAGGCCTTTTTCTTTTAGAAAGTCAAGCTTTTCCCTTTGTGCCTTATTTTCCAGTATTGGACAGTCCTCCAATGCATGTTCACTTGTACAGTAAAGACAGGAGGTGTTCACAAACGTATTGAGGTTTAACGACAACTGTCACATGAGTTGCGAAACTGTTCCTTCTGAACTGTGATTTGCGTTGATGTATAGGCTTGGGTTTGGTTACTGCTTTATTTCGAAGGATGTTTTGAATGTCGCCAAAGACAGGATCCGAAGCAATTCTGACTTGCTGTTCAATAAATTTCACAATGTCTGTGAAACAAGCACGTCGCCTTTGTTGGTCAACAATGTCGGCTGCTTTTCCTCTCCACTGCTCCCTTAATTTGTGTGGCAGCTTTTGTATGAGCATCTTCATGCTAGCTGGCATGTTGAGTTTGTCCAAGTACTGCAGCTCATCCATGGCATTGGAGCATTCTCGCAAGTACAGTGCGAAAGCTTGGAGATTTTTTACATCCTCAGACTTGATGTTTGGCCATGCCATAATTTTGTCCATGTAGGCTGCTGTTATTTTTGAAGGATTTCCAAAGTGTTCCCTTAGTAGGCGTTTTGCTGTAGCATAGCCTCTCTCTGTAGGCATATAGAGGCAACTGCGCACCAACTCTCTGGGCTGTCCTTTGGTAAACTGCTCCAGATAATACAAGCAGTCACCACGATCATTGCTACTTTCCCCAAAACCCAACAATTAAAAAGTTATTCAGGAGCGCTCCGTATCTTCCATTGTGTACGCGTGTTTGTCAACATGTGTGCGATGACAGCCTGTGCGCTACCTGTCAGTACAACACCCAATCAAATTACAGCCAATCCAATTACACCCGCGTTGTTTTCGTCACACAGCATTCATCCAATCAAATTGCAGGAAAACCAACAAGGAAGAGCTTTCAAACAACAGAAGAATAAGTGAATAAAATTATGCCATAAAGTGTTTCGTTCGGGTATTAAAAGTACGACTTGGTCAACAAAACAGGAATCGGCATATGCAAAACATGCGGTTGGAAGATTACAGACGGAGACGCAACAACTTCCAACTTCGTTCGACATTTGAAGTTGCACAAAGAAGGGTACGTTTTGAATGTAAGCTAACGTTTATTGGTTGAGTAACGTAACTTTTATTCGTTGTGTAGTTAAATGAGTGAGGCTGTAAACTCACTGCTAACGTTAGAACCATAGACATCTTATAAGTAGACACAGCATCATCGAGCGCTACTGCCTATTGCCGCTGACGTGACGCGCGGCCGCCATCTTGGAGTGGTGATCCGCTCCACTCAGGGCAATTCCTTTGGCAGGAGCAATGAATTGTCAGCACATTTAATTCATATTAACTCACTTCAAGATGGCGGCCAAATTGCTTGCGTCACAGCAGCCAATTCTGCGTCTACTTATAAGATGTCTATGGTTATAACGTCATTGCAAACACGGCAATCTGTTGCGTCCACTGCAGATGTTACCTTATTCATACTTATTGTCAAGTGATTTTTTTTAAGCAGGGTTGCATGAGGTACCTACACATAACGTTACGTTAATGAATGTATCACACACAGTAACGTAATATTAGACGGCGGTCAGCAGCACCGCGTATTTTAGCCACCTACAAAAAGACAAACATAGTCAAATAAAGGTCAGTTAAAATGTATACTATATTAAGAATATGTGTACATATTGCATAGGGCCCTGACATCTAACAAGTACAGCACTGTTCAGTGTTATGTTCATGTATTTGTGGTTTTTCATGTGTACACAGACATAAACACATACAGTATGAGATGAGATCAATGAGATAAGGTGACAACATGACATAAACTGCTGATGAACTAGTTACAATGCAATATTCCATGGAAATACAATGTTAACACTTTTGTGCAAATAAGTACAGTTGCACTTGTTTTTTCAGATGTGTTTGTACTGTAAAGGAATGAGTTAAATGTTTAGAATAACTGGTTAATAGTGCTATTATGAAGTGCAATGTCAGCACTGTTTTTTTTAATAATAAATACATACAGCGTTTTAAAAGCATACACAATCTGTGTACATATATTAGTCTGTGGTTAAAAAGACTTGAAATGACTCGAAACCCAAAATGCAGGACTTGGGACTTGACTTGAGACTTTCCAGTATTGACTTTGGACTTGACTCGGACTTGCCTGTCTTGACTCGGGACTTGACTCGAGACTTGAGGGCAAAGACTTGAGACTTACTTGTGACTTGCAAAAAAATGACTTGGTCCCACCTCTGGTAACGGGACACGCATCTGCCTCGCATGGGTTCGATTCCTGGCCAGGGTTGCATCAGGAAGTTTCATCCTGAGTAAAAAAGTCAGCAGAAAGCCTTCATGAGATGGACTCGCTGTGGCCAAAGTGCTGAACGTGGGGGAAAAGTGTGAGGCAGACGCTTCTGCTGGCAGAATATCAAAGAAAGTGAAAGTAAAAGTAGACACGGTAAAGCCAAACATTGAATGCATGCTTGTTTCAAGTCACCTAAACTCGATGGTGATCATTTTTATTTTTATTTTTATTTTGTCGTACCTGTCAAAGGTGAACACACTTATCCACGTAGGTGAGTAGTAACGAGTTACATTTACTTAGATAAGAAACACAACTTTTACTTTGCTATATAACATTTTATTACCATCGTTACATTCATTTATATCAGGGGTCAGCAACCTTTTTGAAACCAAGAGCTACTTCTTGGGTACTGATTAATGCGAAGGGCTACCAGTTTGATACACACTTAAATAAATTGCCAGAAATAACCAATTTGCTCAATCTACCTTTAATAAATAAATCTATATGTATAAAAAAATGGGTATTTCTGTCTGTCATTCCGTCATAGCTTGTTACAGCTTCAATCAACTGATAAAAAACAAAAACATGAAAATGCAAAATATGGTGATAAACAGCTATCCTTGACACGCAAAAACTGTTTTAATGTGTAAAAAAACTCAAGTGAATCAAGCTTTGTTCAAACCTGTTTAGCTGATGTTGCATCATGCTTATTCTCTTTTCGCTGTCTCTTGCGAGGGATCTCATCCATGGTAAGAGTTCCGCTTGAGTTGAAGCTAGAGTCAGAGATCTCAGATGCAGAGGACAAGGACAGGTCTGAAAATTCTAAAGGAATAAAAGAAAAAAACATTTGATCATTTTATTCAGTAGTGTATAGAGTGCCTGATAATACATGATTTTATATCTCACCCTGGCTTGAGAATATTGTCAGCACCACATTGCCTTGTCCAACCAGGTCGCTGAATATTTCCGCATCAACTTCTGTCCCTGTTGCATCCTTGTACATAATGCTTGCATCGGGTGGCAGGCAAAATCTCTCAATGACTGGAAAACAGTATGAGAAAATTGTGATTTATGTGCTTTATGTGCAGTTTCATTTGTCTCACAGCAAATGACTGTTCTAGTTAGATGGAGTCATCCACTGCTGATTTTTTCCCTCAAGTAACCCTGACACTTCTTAAGTCCAAATTTAAAAGTTAAGTATTGGCTTTTCTCAGTTAACTGTTCTTGTGTATAAAATGCTTTACATTCTAGGTGGCACACATGTTGAGTAAATTATCCCCATTTATAAAGGAATCTGCTTCAGGCATGTAAAGACACCAGAGTATACAACATGAGGTTTTTAAAGAAAGTGGGTCTATTTTCAAACAGTTTTTAAGGTAAGATTAAGTAAATTGAAACACCTTTTTCATGGAATTGGAGAAAGTCAAACGGTCCCTCAACGTCATCCAGCTTCACATACTTCTGCTGTTGGTTGTACTTCACCTGGACCAGCATCTTCACTGAGACATGCAAAACATATATTAAAGAAAGTCAATATTTAAAGAAAGAACAGTTTAGAGGTCAATGTGTCACAGTAAAGGATAAGATTTGTTAATATTTTGCAGGGGCCTCTATCAATAATTTTCTTTTTCATTCCTAAATGATTGCTTTATAATATATATATATATATATATATATATATATATATATATATATATATATATATATATATGTGTGTCTATATTTATGTATACATGAGACAGAGAGAGGGAGAGAATTTTGAAAGGGATCACAATTGAATATTGTAATTAAAACTAAATGTTAGAGCAGTAACAGTAATTTCTACAACAGAAAAGTCACAATATCATCTGAACAATATCTCACTGGAAACAAGTCATTTTAATCATATTCCTGTTGTCACAACATTGAATAATTTCAAAATAAGATTAAAAACACAGCAAAAAAGAAAAAAAAAACAGTTATTCTTCCTGTCCTATCTATTTCCTCCTTTCTCAGCTGTTTATGTGGCAGTGAGGGCTGGTTGGCTCTGCCAGCAGAAACTTTTAACACAATCATTTCAGTGGCGAGTTATGGTTAGCAGAAAGTATAAGGACAACGACTGCTAGATTGTTTGCTACAGCTTAAAGATGAGCCAGCATGCTGTGTCAGAGGATAAATGAGAGATGGAGGAGCAAACGGATTAAAAAGTATTTCACATGTTTGCGCAGGTTTTACAGATGTTTATACTCGAGGTTTTTCTTCACATACAGTACTTACAGTTAGATGTCGTCAAACTGATGTTACAGTTACTGTCATTTCACGGGATCCACCGTAACCTCTGCTCTGCTGCTCACTGACGTGCGTGTGTTTCTGTGCCCCTGAGAACAGAGGAGAGGCTGCAGCTATATTAATTTGTACCAAATCAAGAAAAAAAACCCAACAATCAGTTCTTACATTTATATATTCCTAGGTCAAGACAGTTTCAGATGCTTGTAAAGGCCCTGGTATGAATTGAATACTAAATTAAATTAAATCTCATTTAATATTTAATACAATGTGTCCATGACCCAGTGAATACCCTGATAATAAATAACACCAAAACTTGAAGAGTAGCAATAAATGAACCAGTAACTACTGAGCTTATCCCTCCGCAGACAAAATTGGACAAGAGAAACATGTCTCCACAGGTTTTTGCAGTTTTTTGCAGTTTAGAGTGTGAGGGACAAAATAACAAAAGCCCCCACAACTGTTAGTTCCAGCCTTAAATAATATTTTGTACAGTAAAAACTTTGTTTATCATGGCTTTGAGGAAGTGACTTACTGTCATTTTTAAAGTTGAAGTGACTTGCTACTACTGTCTGCTAGCTTAGAAATGCAAGCTAATAGCATGACCGATTTTGTTGTTCAGAACTGGTGACAAAAAAAGCTTAGTTGCTAAAACACATATTCTCCATACATGTTTTATTGTACATGCTACATTTCACAGCATTAATTTGCAGCTGTTTCAGTACATTTGATTAAATTGCACTTACCTTGTGGAACTGCACGAGAGAAGCGAAATGGTTCCTATTGTCTCTTTTCCCTCCAACTGAAGTGAAATGCAGGGCGGGGCTTAATTGCATCTCAGCAGAGTTAAACTAACTCATGAGTGATCAACTCTGTCAAATAACTCCCCATAGCAAAAATTTGCTTGCTCATCTGTTGCTTAATCTCGTATCTTGAGAACATTTTGAGCTTCTCATATCTGTCTAATTCTGTGATCAATTGTTTCTCTTTTATTGCTCCTAAGGGACCCTTAGGAGCAATAAATAAGCTAAAAAGAGACAAGACATCACTGAGACAAAGGAGGTTGAGTTGAGACAACCCTTTGAGCAATATTTGAGAAGTGGGATACACTGACGAGAGCTCATATATGTATGCCATTGATCTCAATTATGTCTCATTTATTTTGAAGGATAATACAAAGAGAAAGAAACAAGATGTATGAGCAATAAATGAGATCTTATGTATGTCTTTTTCATGTCTTGATTATTTCTCTTAAATTTATTATCATATCTCAAATTTGAGAATCATGAGAACAAATTGAGAGTGCAATTAAAATATTCATCTGACTTAATTAGAAATAACACTAAACAAATACTCAAATATTGAAAGGTGTATCACTTTATTTGGCTACACAAAAATACAAAATATAATATAAAAATAGATTAAATACAAAAATGTAAATGTAGTTAATTAGTACATACATAATGTACATATTGACATTCACAATACTTAAAACATAGAAAACAATATACAAAAAATAAAACAAATACAAAAATAAATGAATTTGACCTTGAGTACTCACTTTGCTATTGTGAAAAAGTCAGGTGTAGTTTTTTAACTCCTTGTTGAGCAAACCATGTACCTTAGTTTAAAAAAACACTTGACTTCATCTCAGTAAAAAAACACTTGACTTCATCTCAGTAAGAGGGTGAGTAAATGACAAAATTTCCATTTTGGAAATATTCCAAGCAAAAACTGAAATAATTTATAAAATTGTAACCGTGCTGTCTGGAACTGGTCTACATACAAAAAATAATCACAGTGAAAACCAGGGATACTTAACATTTTTATCTTGGGGCACGACCAACTTTTCCACTACACAAGGGTCTGGGACCAACTGAAATATAAACACTGAATTAGTCATCTTACACTAAAGTGTAAGACAACCGAGTACCATTGCTGCCCATATGGACGGACCACAGCTAAGAAACAGATATTTATTGGCGGCTTCCAAGGGGTACTCGCAGCCAAACAGTGGGCCCCAGCCCTATGATTAAGAAACACTGTTGTAAACAAGAGAACAGCCTCCTGCGATAACAATATAACATTTGGTACACACATGATCATTGAAATATTTTGAAATTGGTTACAAAAGCTACTAATATACCTGATTATGTAAGCAGCAACATACTGCGTAATTTCCGGTTGCATTATTTTTTTATTTGGAAAAAACTTTGCACTGTGAAAGGATATTAGCCGCTAGCTTGTTAGTGAGGTTGCATCCATCCATCCATCCATTTTCTACCGCTTATTCCCTTTTGGGGTCACGGGGGGCGCTGGCATCAGTGCCAAATTTGCTTGGCACAGCACACCTCAATATGCATTATCACAGAATAACGTGGTACTAAAAGCTACATCATAAGGCAATTTTTTACAATATATACTACGCAAACCTAGACCAAAATATTTAACATGTTTACCAAGGAAACATCCTACCATAGAATGAACTTGACAGGTACAAGGGCCTACTTAAAACCGTCTCTGGCCCGACATTTGTTTACCAAAGCTTTCTTGAGCTTGGCCTCCTCAATATTGTCCCAATCAGGAAGGGTACCACATCTCAGGACATACGCTGCAAGGCAAGAACATAATAATCAGCCATTCGTAATTTTGTCCCACATCAGTTTCTACAGGTATCAAATCTATGCAATGCAATAACAATAATAATGCAAATTCAAATGTAATGCTTTTTAATGCCATTTTTTGGTACTTGAAAAAATGTAATGCCCATGTGCGACTGCATATAGTTGTTGTTTTTTTATATAGTCAAAAGCTTACAATTATCTATCTGTATACACACAGTTGCAAGCATTAGTTAATTAGTTGAAAAGTTTACATTAACTGTTACTATCTAATGTATTAGAATTGGCTTACAAAGCTGTTTAATTGGAGAATGTATTTTTATGGAGTAGCATCTGGTGTTTTGACCGTATGCATGGCCGTAGACAATCGATAATTAAAAGGCTATCAAAAATATTAAAGGAGAACTGCACTTAAACCCTCTAAACAAACATCCCATTCTGCATCAGATGATCAATATAATATACCCATTAGCCATTTATTTAGTTGTGTCTGTTTGAAACATGCTGTAAGTATATATATATATTCTCTGAAAATATGATTTATAATAGCCACAAACTGGAGGATACCATTTTTAATCAGGATACAATTTGTTTTAAATAGTTAAAAGGTTTTATGGAATAATAAATGAACATCATACCAGGATTGCAAATTATGTGTTTGGAAATGGATGATCTATTTAAATATTTTAGAAAAATACAGAACAATATTGGTAAAAATGCCAATAAGATGCATTTGAAAAAAAGCTATGGCAATTAAACATTTTGAATTTATTGTATTTTACACCTTCTCTGTTTAAAATGTTTACAGTGAATAGCAAGTATGTATCAAGTGTCCGGCAGCTGAAGGAACTTGTATTCATTTATTGTGGGAATGTCAGAAAATAAAAGAGTTGTGGTCTGCTGTGAAAATTGCCTCGCTAGCGTAGATCACTTGCGTCACAACAGTTGCTAATGTTAGGCAAGTTAGCTCATATGTGTTGAAGTGCAGATGATTGAAATAAACGACTCAGTGTATTAAAAAAGCTCAGCTTTTCCATTATCCTGACATGGTGTCACAGTTAAGGACTACACGCCTACAGTGACCAAAGAATGGAAAAGTTTAGGCCCCCAGAGCAGTTTCATTTTGCTTTATAGAAGCAGTGCTTTTGTCGTGTTCCCACCTTACAATACCTCTTGTATGCAGTTTGACAGCCGCAGTTAAAAAAAGAAACACACAGGAAGACTAACAATTTCGATGACCGTAACCTTCTTAAGTTAATTTTCATTTACCGTTTGACATATTGACTGTCCGCCATGTCCTACAATCGTATTAAATTTTTTAAATGCCTCTGGGCAAAGCATTTAATGCTTTTTATTGCCGTTTAAAGCCTTAATTTACGCAAAATCATTAATACACACAACCACACTTCAAGTTGATGGACATAACACTATATTGCTCATCATAACGCTAGTTTTTAGTCAATCACAAATTGTAATTATGTAACATTGAGTTATACTTCCAGTGTGCTGTAATCGATAAGGGATTAACATTTCTCATATTGAACTTCTATTTAATTATTGTTACCCAATTTTGGCCTGAAAACACCCTCAGTTTGGGAAAACTTACTTAGGATTCCTTCAACTTTTTTCCGGTCAAGGATGCGCTTTCGTGTTCCTGCAGGTTTGTTTTCAGGGCGACCAAAAGGGACACTCCTCTACTGTAAAAAAAGAGGTCAAAAAGTGCGTGGAATAAACGCATACATTTGGGCTTTGAAGCATGTCTCATGGCAGCAAGGCGGAACGATGATATGAATACGCCGCTCTCAGGAAAGAGCTCTTGCTGGTCCGATTAATGAGGGCCGTCGCTGTATTTGTCTCCAACGAGGTCGCAGGGAGTTTGAAGTACTCTGACTTGGCCCGGATCTGAAAGGGAAAAAATAGCACAAACAATACCAGAATGAGAAAATAATGTGTTCAAGGCCCAATCACAAGTTTAAGTAAACAAAACAATTACATCATGAATGAATTAGCATTGGGTACTTACCTATTTTCAAGAGGACTTCTTTGATTCGTTGCTTTTCTCGCCGGATTTTTTCCAACTCCTCCCTACATCCATCACATGGCGTCCATGATTTTTCTGCCTGTGGTTGATAACAGATAGTGTCCTCAACAGATGGGTTGAGTGCATCTCTCCTGTCTGGTGCCAGGAAAGCTGCGTTTTTATTCTCAGGTGGATTCACCCGGCTAGGTGGCAAGCTATTGTGTACGCCGGGTGAAGGACCAGAGGTGTTGTGGACATTTGGTGAGGGGCCAGCGGTGTTGAAGTCGTGTGGGGATAGGCGGGGTGTACAGCCTCCAGAGTGATCAACCTTCGGTGGTGAGGCCATTGGTTGATGGGCAGGATGCATGGTCTTCGTAGGGAAATGGACCTTTTATGTTGAGACCATATGGCAGGGGTGTCCAAACTTTTTCCACTGAGGGCCGCACACTGAAAAATCAAAGCAAGCGGGGGCCATTTTCATATTTTAAAAACCAATACAATAAATGTATAAAAAAATATAGAGTTAGGCCTCCACTTAGTTATGATCCCGGGACCCCAAAGGGTTTTGGTCAAAAAAAATATTAAAAATGTGTCATTATTCAGTATTATTATCATTATTCATGTTTTAAATCTCTAGATCAACATTAGGAAAAAAAAATGGAAAAAACACAAAATATGCAATATTTTCATCCAATAACTTTTTGGGGTGGAATTTTTGAGATTATATAATAATTGGAGCCTTAATTTTGGATATTTAATCATTATTTTTTTTGGAGGAATGACACTTAAAAACAAATCACACTAAAATAATTGGGGATCCCAAAGTGTCCTACTCGTTAAAGTGTTAAAAAATAAATAATACATTTTTTTTACTGTTTACTTTTAGCACAATAATCTCGAGATCAACCTCAGATATATCCGTCAATTTTAGAATTTTTATTGTTGTTTAATTTTTTTGGTTTGTTTGTTTTAGGCCCTTCTTTAAAAAAAAAAAAAACAGCTCAGTTTTTTTATATGGCAAAACACAAAATATGCAACATTTTCCCCAAAAAATATCTTAAAGTGGAATATTTAACGTGACGTAATTGAAGTTTTGAATAGGTCAATAATTCAAAATGACATTGATTTTGATTCATTATTTTTTAAAGAAAGAAACAGCCTGCATGGCATCTTTGTGTTATTAAAGCATTGCAACATTTTCTTGTTACATTTCACCTGTTTGCGCTTTTTAACACTTTTTATTTTTTTCAGTTGTATTTTTAAAATGTGCCGTTAAAGAATGACCTGGGGGCCCCAAATGGCCCCCGGGCCGCACTTTGGACACCCCTGTCATATGGTGATAGGCTAGATATATGGCCTCCGTAAGGAAATTGACAATTGATGTGGAGGTCATACAGTGATGGGATGGCTGTATTGCCGCTGTAGGGTGATGGACCAATGGTTCCCTCTCTGGTAAACCTATCGTGATATTTCATTGAACAATAGATTACAATTGTATAAACCCAATTTGTCCATATATGTATATACAACATCAAAAGAGATGAGAAATACTGAACTACAAAAAAATTACTGAAATAACCTACAGTATATTTTAACCTGCAGCGGCCAAAGTGGACCTTAGTCTATGTGCAGTGAGGAGAACAAGTATTTAATAGACTGGCGGTTCTGTAAAATCTAAAACAAAACAAAAAATTACACATTTTATTATTTTCAAGTAACTTGCATTTTTTTTTCTCCACGGAATTGATCACCTAGTAACCTCTACTTCTCTGAAGTATCAAATATAAATTTCATGCAATAAGATGCAAATTAATTACTTTTAAAAAATTCATACAATGTGATTTTACGGATTTTTGTTTTGGATTCTATCACTTACAATTGAAGTGTGCCTATAATGATATTACTAAAAATAATAATATAAGTAACAGACCTCGAACTACAAAATCACCAATGTATAAATGATTTGTTCTCCTCATTCTATGATGGACAGTACCAATAATGAAAATAAATGTACCATGACCAAAATTGACTATATCTATAATCATTCTGTACAGTACTCCTTAACAAAAACATTTCACATCAAAGACAAAGGAACTGGACCAGTACTGAAGATGAAATCATCTTGACTGCAAGGAAATAGACAACTCACTTAGTCAACAATAACAAATAACAGATTTTTTTAATAGTAAGTGATACATAACATTGACTATCACGAAAAAGTTATTACTTTATATATCTCAGGATTATTTATGAAATGTACAATTAAGTATAAACTGTCAAACCAGTACTTATATTTGGTTTAAATATGTTTTTTTTTAAACTATTGCTTATTGAGATTTCTGCCCTACCTCCTTTCTCCACAAAGGAAGCACAGGCATGTGAGCACCCTTTGACAAAAGAGGAGGAAAATTCACAAAAAAGAGGAACATTTCCATCCGCATGTAGGGCTCCGACAAAAGCCCCGAAAATATTTTTTAAGAATCAATACTACATAGCACTGGGCCAATAAAACAATAATTATACATCACAATACACATAATCATATCAATATTAAATGCTTTCGATAAAATATTCGAGCCAGCATGATTCGCTGCATGAGGTCACTCGTGCTTTGGGAAGCCAGTAAACAGAAAACAGGAAGTGTCACTGAGCAATGGAAGTGACATGCTACAACAGACAATCAGTTAACAGTATTTACTGAGCAATGGAAGGGACACGCCAACAGCCAATCATGTAACAGTATCAACAACAAGTAAGCTAGCTCGATGATGATAATTATGCTAACTAGCAAGCCAAGCTTGTTTTGGTGTCCCTGTCCTGAAATTCAGTGCGGTGTTTAGGCAAGAGCAGCAGCAAGTACCAGCGGCCAAGGAGAGCGTTCCACAAATTTTGTTTGGATCCTATTTTTTGGGTATTGTTTACTTAATTCATCCATGGAATTTTTGTTATTGTTGAACGCTCCGATCGGACAGGTTTTTACTGGACACATTTCCGATGAGTGTTGCTCTGAGAACCTACAAGTGTTTAGTTAATACTTGATTGCTGATAAGAAGTTAGCTCCGGATTTTTTGACACTCATCCTTGAACTCCCATCCTTAAACTACTTTTATTTATATTTCTCATATTCTTATTTATATTTAATTGAAAAAAACAAACAAACGGAATTTATATTTTGACGTGAAACTGAATGTTTAAAAACTGTTAAGAAAGTACATATTGTGTACATTTTTCTCAAAACTTGTTTATAAGATTTCAGTGTGTGTTCAAGTACTTCTTGAGCACATTCATCAATACTGTGATAACAATTGTAACCATGACATGAAATGTTCATTTTGTTACTCCCTAGTTTTGACACATGAGATTGTAGAGTGGATATTTACACTCTATGAACGTTTTGACCATAACTAAAAAGTAATAAAATGATGGCAACAAATTGTTTTCAGGGTCCACAAGTTCAGAACTTTTAATCCTGAAATCAGAGTGGATACAGATGTTGGGTTTTGGGCAACTTAATACATCAAATATTTGTATTTGTCATTAACATACTATTTACTGAAACAATGATTTGATGGCAAATAAAATAATGTTTAAATTAATGCTGTTTTTTTTGGTTTTGAAATTCACTAAATTTGCTAAAGATTAAACGTTTTGAACTTGTAGACCCATAGGCATGAGGTAATAAATGTCAAGCTTACCCATAGGCAGTGTTGCCGCCTGTTACAAGTCCCCCGTCACTTGATAGATTCAGCGCTGTAATATTATCATGTTCAGACAGTGGTTTCTGATCTACTGTAATGGTTTCAGACCCTGATGTTGAGTGTGATGGCTCACTGGCTTCCATCCATCCATCCATCCATCATCTTCCGCTTATCCGAGGTCGGGTCGCGGGGGCAACAGCCTAAGCAGGGAAACCCAGACTTCCCTCTCCCCAGCCACTTCGTCTAGCTCTTCCCGGGGGATCCCGAGGCGTTCCCAGGCCAGCCGGGAGACATAGTCTTCCCAACGTGTCCTGGGTCTTCCCCGTGGCCTCCTACCGGTTGGACGTGCCCTAAACACCTCCCTAGGGAGGCGTTCGGGTGGCATCCTGACCAGATGCCCGAACCACCTCATCTGGCTCCTCTCGATGTGAAGGAGCAGCGGCTTTACTTTGAGTTCCTCCCGGATGGCAGAGCTTCTCACCCTATCTCTAAGGGAGAGCCCCGCCACACGGCGGAGGAAACTCATTTCGGCCGCTTGTACCCGTGATCTTATCCTTTCGGTCATGACCCAAAGCTCATGACCATAGGTGAGGATGGGAACGTAGATCGACCGGTAAATTGAGAGCTTTACCTTCCGGCTCAGCTCCTTCTTCACCACAACGGACCGGTACAACGTCCGCATTACTGAAGACGCCGCACCGATCCGCCTGTCGATCTCACGATCCACTCTTCCCTCACTCGTGAACAAGACTCCTAGGTACTTGAACTCCTCCACTTGGGGCAGGGTCTCCTCCCCAACCCGGAGATGGCACTCCACCCTTTTCCGGGCGAGAACCATGGACTCGGACTTGGAGGTGCTGATTCTCATTCCGGTCGCTTCACACTCGGCTGCGAAACGATCCAGCGAGAGCTGAAGATCCCGGTCAGATGAAGCCATCAGGACCACATCATCTGCAAAAAGCAGAGACCTAATCCTGCGGTTACCAAACCGGAACCCCTCAACGCCTTGACTGCGCCTAGAAATTCTGTCCATAAAAGTTATGAACAGAATCGGTGACAAAGGACAGCCTTGGCGGAGTCCAACCCTCACTGGAAATGTGTTCGACTTACTGCCGGCAATGCGGACCAAGCTCTGGCACTGATCGTACAGGGAACGGACCGCCACAATAAGACAGTCCGATACCCCATACTCTCTGAGCACTCCCCACAGGACTTCCCGAGGGACACGGTCGAATGCCTTCTCCAAGTCCACAAAGCACATGTAGACTGGTTGGGCAAACTCCCATGCACCCTCAAGAACCCTGCCGAGAGTATACTGCTGGTCCACAGTTCCACGACCAGGACGAAAACCACACTGTTCCTCCTGAATCCGAGGTTCGACTATCCGACGTAGCCTCCTCTCCAGTACACCTGAATAAACCTTACCGGGAAGGCTTCCAACATATTTAAAAATAAGTCCTGTGGAGTTTGGCAGCCTTTTGGTGACTGAGTCTGATCTTTTCCTAAAATATGTTCAACAGTTGCCCTATAAAATTTACTATCTGACCACTTTGTTAAAATAGAATCTCCTGTTTTAAGATCTAAGATCTGCACAGGAGCTCCATCTCTTGGCAAAATGTCTGCTCCTGTAAAGATTTTGCCGGTATAACCGTCCTCCCATCTGACGAATGCCAAACAATCTGAAAGAGAGAGTGCAAAAGAGAAAGTGTTTAAAATAGTTAATTTGAGTATAAAAAATTGGACTGGTATTTGTCATCTCATTTGGACATCAATGTTATGATTATTCCCTCTCCCCATCCCTATTTGCATTTTAAAGCAGATGCAGTAGGAAGAGCTTGCCCATCGCTGTCTTAGAGGTGTGTGGCCTCATTACAATTAGGGTACTGTTACCTAACTTCCTTGGGGCAACTTTCCCAAGGTGGTATTCTCAGCTGATCTTTAAATACTACACAAACTAATAAAGTCCTTTTTCCAGTTTGTTAGCTACATGTACTGCAATTTGGCTAAACCGTAGTCCGCTTTGCTACACATACATAGAAAGTTACCAGATTGCTTAATTGGGGGAGGAGAATTATGCAGGTCCTTCATTTTCTTTGTGGGAACTCTTAACCTCTTTCTTGTAGTCGTTTCCTTTTGGTCCATGCTGTAAATGAAAAAATACATTTTGGATCACAAACTAAGGATAGGTTGATTGGCAACACTAAATTGACGCGTGTGTGAATGTTGTCTGTCGATCTAAGTTGACTTGTCCATGGTGTACCCCGCCTTTCGCCCGAGCGGAACTGGGATAGGACATAGCACCCCCACGACACGAAAGGGAAAAGCAGTAGAAAATATATGGATGGAACTATTATATAAATTGAAATTATTTACATATATGGGGTCACTCCATATGGATGGTAACTTTTAGGGTGAATCATATTTAACTTCTGTTAAAAACAAGTAAACAAAATTATAATTTATGATCGTTCTGGCTATAGTAAAAAAAAATCTTAAACCAGACAGTTTAATTCTTATTTTAATTCGTATCTATTTTGATGTGCTGTGGGCTTGATGGCACCTTTTTATAAATGGGGTACATTTTAGGAAAGTTATAGTATTTTTAACAAAAAGGTCATGAATATAATCTCGAGCCCCAATGACTTTGTATTGAAGAGGTTGACCATAATTAGTGCATTTTGACCAGGTTAAAACAATCATAAGTTTTTAAACATGTATCACAGGAAAACTATTCTTATATCATGTTGCTAGTCTTAACAAGACCTGTCTGATAATACCATCCATCCATCCATTTCCTACCGCTTATTCCCTTTCGGGGCCGCGGGGGGCGCTGGCGCCTATCTCAGCTACAATCGGACGGAAGGCGGTGTACACCCTGGACAAGTCGCCACCTCATCGCAGATAGACAGACAACATTCACACTCACATTCACACACTAGGGCCAATTTAGTGTTGCCAATCAACCTATCCCCAGGTGCATGTCTTTGGAGGTGGGAGGAAGCAGGAGTACCCGGAGGGAACCCACGCATTCACGGGGAGAACATGCAAACTCCACACAGAAAGATCCCGAGCCTGGATTTGAACCCAGGACTGCAGGAACTTCGTATTGTGAGGCAGACGCACTAACCCCTCTTCCACCGTGAAGCCCAATAATACCGGATTCATTTAATGAATGTTTAACATTTTACACACATACCTACTTTATTTTCCTAAAAATATGCAGTTTATACAATCGATAGCATGATACAAAACATACTGGGCCACTGCCAGCGAGTAAGCAAATATACTGCTGCTTTCAAAATGGCGGGGCAAATTAGTGAATAATTTAATACTTTTGGATGTAATCTCTTATTTATTGCAAATAGCCAGCCTTACCGATAAAATTCAACCCGGACCTCCTTTGTCGAGTGCCACTTTATCTACAACAGTATTATAAAAAACATTTTTAAGTTAAGCTCCCCAAATTAATATGCACTGTAGAATCCAATTGTGAAGGTCATTATGTATGCTAACATTACTTGTTGGGCAGACACCATTATGGTTACCGCAGCCTCCTAAAGGACCGCTCCGTTGTCACAACAGTTAAATATTTTCATTTCACAACAGTTAAATATTTTCATTTCACAACATTACATGGTTGACCAACTAAAAAATATTAGCATACTTACCTCTCCAAGTCTCATGTCGCAAGCGTTGCGACTGTCGTTTCCAAAAACTTTCCCGCTTCTTCTTCTCTTTCTTCTTCGCTTTCTTCTTCTTCCTCGTTTTAGTTTAAGGTAGGCGCACAGACAACGTTCAAATGTTACGCCACCTACTGTTTCCCCGCCTCTTCTTCTTCTGACGTTAACTGACGGCAAACAACGCGTCATGTCCGCCGCTGTCTGATAGAAAGCGTAAATGTTCTAAATTGCCTTCCTTTGAAAGTTATCCATAGCCAAAAATGGCTATTTTCAGATGGTCATATAAGGAGAAAATCAACTTTATCAAAATTCTGAGATGTGGATCTCAACGAAACTCTCGCGAGATTTGGCACCGCGCCCCATGAATCTGTCCAATCATATTTGCTCTACCTGAAAAACACGCATGCGCATTTAGTGGGCGGATGTGACTTGAAGAAACAATTCGGCACTGAAGGAATAACAACTGCAAGATCTGGAACTTTACATTAAAACACTCTCTACTTCTAACAACAAAAAAGCTGTGAAAACGATGATGCTGTGTTCCAAATTTAAGTTGTTTGATGAATCTGAATAAGCCTACGGCTTTGCATTTTGTTTTTTATTTATATATATATGTTTGTATTCTTTTTTTATTATTTTGAACTTACAACCCCCTGGCGCTGTTTTGTACTGTTTTCATAATGTTTTATAATGTTGTATATTGCTGTTTGTCTTACTGTTTGTAATTGTTGAAATTTATAAATAAACCTTTAAAAAAAAAAAAAAAAAAAAAAACTGCAAGTAAGTAATACCATTTATTGTTTTTGTTTTGGTATTTAAATTACTTTAACATACACGAGTTAGTATTTATTAAACTACTGTAACGTCACTGATTTACGTAAATATAGCTATAAATGCCGCATTCAACGGCACAACCACCTTGCTAGAAGCTATGAAAGTTACCTCCAGCGAGGCATCTCAAGTGATAATATTAGTTATAATTTCAGCATATATATATATATATATATATATATTCATACATCCCATAGTGAAATAGCAATGCTAGAAGTAAATGTTCAAAGAACATTTGAAGATGAACAATATAAATTACTGAACATACACTGCTTCGACATGATATAGAGTTTTACATTTACAAGAAGTTCCACTGTATATTCCAGCAACCTTTGTCTGTATTTACATAGTATTGGAGTGTCGAAATGACAAAATGAAAACCTGGAAAACGATGGAGAAGAACTGGTAAAGAAGTCGACTCAAATAAATGATCAAGAAGGACTGTAAAGCTGGTAAGCAGACTGGCATAGTTGTGGTGCATTAAACTGGCAGCAGATATATGATATTTTATTTTTCTTGCTGCAGTCATCCCGTCCTGCAACCACCTATGTGAAGACTGATGAGCAATGGCTAAGTAAGTTACATGTATACGCGTTTTCTTTGTTTAAATGGATTAGTTCTGATTGAGATTTACAGACCAGATAGAAGGATAAAAAGCTGTCAACAGTTTGTCAGGAACAAGCATGGAAATATTGCTTTCTTTTACCCTGATTACAGTAGCACGTATGAAGAATGAAACGTGAAATATAAGTAATCTCAGCATGTGTAATTAATGTTTTTTGAACCTTTCACCTTCAAGTTAAGGCTGATTAGGGATGTAACAATATCAAAATTTCACGGTATGATATCCTCATAGTGTTAAAGCCACAATAAGATATTGTTACAAAAATGTCAAAGTCCAAAGACATGCACCTGGGGATAGGTTGATTGGCAACACTAAATGGTCCCTGGTGTGTGAATGTGAGTGTGAATGTTGTCTGTCTATCTGTGTTGGCCCTGCGATGAGGTGGGGACTTGTCCTGGGTGTACACCGCCTTCCGCCCGATTGTAGCTGAGATAGGCACCAGCGCCCCCCGCGACTCCAAAGGGAATAAGCGGTAGAAAATGGATAGATGGATGGTGTTAAATGAAGTGGCAGGAATGTTTAGGATAAACAGACTTACTATAATTGAACACAAACATAATGTTCATATGTTGTAATCATATTTATTATTACAAACAGGTATTTCAGGTGCAAAGGAATGGTGCGGAATTCCAGAATTTCAAGTAACACACAAAAACAAACAAAAAACTAAACTTTCAAATATGTGTCTTTAAACTGACATTAACAGTAAACTTGCAGTGTAACTAATGTAGAACAATAATGTTTCTTTAGCCAAGAAACTATACTGTGTTTGTCTGGTATGTTTTTTTTAATATAACTTGGTATTATTGTGGGTTTGATTACATTTTTAGCACATTCAACAATAATGCGATTATAATGCAAACAGTGATCATTTTGGTCACAGTAACGGTGATATGACATTTTGGTATTGTTACATCACTGCTGTTTAGTTTAGTGTTTTTTTACTTTTAACTTCCTAAGAAACTGTCATTTGCAATGGAAATGTTAGTATTAGTTTGTAAAATACTGATTCTTAAGAATTAACTAATAATTTGACTTTTAACCATATAAATACCTCACAAATGGATATTGTCCCTTGCTTACGTCTTGGTTTCACATCAATGATATTTTCCAAATAATGGTTCTAAAATACAACTCATTCTAATATATTACTCATATTCCTTAACTTATTGTAGACATTGTGGTGTGAAGTGTCGGCAAATTTCTTATTTTGTGCATGTCCACATTTCCTTTGGTGAGGTGCAACAGCTCTGGGCCGACTTGGAAATGGTCTGGATGAACGTGGCAAGCTTTACCTTGTATTATGCAGACTTTATTTAAGGGTAAACAAGCACGACAGTTATAGGCACAGAAATATTTCACAGCAACAATTCCTCGGATCACCGAAGCACAAACATTCCCGTCACTCCTGCACACTTCCACTTTTTCGCCCCTATATAATGTCCCCTGTTTGAACTTTGTTGTCCCACACTACGCGGGTTATCATGGGAGATCGAGTTTACTTCTCAGATGAGCCCACTTAATATTGTCAGAAAAAAACACACCCACTGGAGTTCTCGTTTGATAGCGTCACACATCACGGCATTATTGTGAGAATTTTGAAACCAATATAACGTAATATTTACAATAATGTTGCATCCCTCGTCAAGATCCTTTCTCATAGGTTTGGTTTGATGCTGTGTGTTTACTCAATCAATCAATGTTTATTTATATAGCCCCAAATCACAAATGTCTCAAAGGACTGCACAAATCATTACGACTACAACATCCTCGGAAGAACCCACAAAAGGGCAAGGAAAACTCACACCCAGGTTCCTCTTCTTTGTGTCAGGGGATAGCAGCAGAATAACACTGAAGGAGGCGGTGCCTCCTGAAGGATCCCAAAACACTGCTCTTCAAATGGAACACATCCAACCTTCAGGTGACCGTGCAGGATGTACCACTCTGGAACATCAAGCCTCTCCCTACCTGCCAGGTACACCCACCGTCTTCTGTGTCTGACTATTGTTTTGTTGTGAATTTTGTCACGAAGCAAATCCTGCTAAAATATGACAAACTTTTGAGTGTAAGAATGTGAGCGATATGCTGAGATGTTATACGTTTTGCCTTTTGACAAAATGTTATAAAAAACCTTTAATGATTTGTATTCTATTTTAATTTCAGCACATGAAAATATTTCTACTTCTGACTATCAAAGACAATGGAAAAACAGTTTCCAGAACAGCCCTCACAGATCCTCCTGATGGCCTAACAACTAAACTACATGTCGATGCTGAGTATGATTCATCTCAATCATTTGAGGAAGCTCTCCCTGATATAGGGGATTGGATGTACAATGACGGACATACGTTTTATGAAGGATTTGAAGATAGTTTGAGTGAGGAGTGTGCAGAAGAGTCAAATTTCAAGGACACAACAGACAAACCAATACATGACAATGCATCAGAAGCCATGGCAGAGTGCCTTCTGATCATCATGGGTTATGTAAACTGTCATAAAGTCACTGATAAGGCCCTAAGCGATATGCTCAAAATGTTCAAGTTGCTTTATCCCGATAGTCTGAACACAGACTGCTTAAACAGTGTGCAGAAGTTCAAAAACTTTTTTTATCCCACTCTGCATCATCGCTTATTATATTACATAAATCCTCCAGTAATTGTTTTGGGCCAATAGAAAGTAAACAAATAAAATGCCTGTTTTGTGGGACTAGTGTGTCAGAAGAAAGATTCTCATCCTTTTTTTTAAAGTATGTACAGATTGATTTCTTGTTTACCGTAGCACATTCATGTGCCAAACGGGCCCTTGTTCGTGAATTTAAACATGCAGGTTTTTCTTTGCTGCAAGATAGTGTAACATATGAGACATGCAGTTATGTTATTCCCCTATTGGAAACTTCTGCCAGTACAGTAGTATCCTTGGATGACATATTGGGTAAAGTTGTTTTCCTTGACTTCACATCTATGCTTGGCATTGTGTTTGCAGTTCATTTCCCCAACACACTTGAAAAGTTTTAGATAATTAAGAACTGAACTGGCCTAAGAAGCCACAAATCAATTTTTTGATCATTGTTATAAATGCTCTGAAAATACACACTGATGTGATGTTGCCGTGGATGCTGTAAAAGTCTGTAAATATGTACTGTATATGGAGTATCATTGTTGATTATGTTTTTGCATTGTGTGTAATATTTCAGTGGCCAATTTATTAAATTTACTTGTTTAATAAAACCACTGTCTTTTTTTAATGAATACATAGGCCTACTATGCTACTGTATTTTAATATTAGTCCTTATAATGGTGGTTGGAGAGCCAAATATCTTCTGAAGTGGTACCTTGTTAAAAGAGTTTGAGAACCACTGCTCTAGAAAGTTCACAAATGTTAAAAGCTCTTAAAAAGTGTCTTGTGATCATATCAGTATTGTTTGGGTTCAGTTTTAAATCTCACAATTGTAGTCACTGAGTTACTGTACATTGCGTGTGGATAAGAAATCAACAAATTAAGTAGAAAATTATTTAAATAAACCATTTAGATTACAGACCATATATCCATATTGCCTGAATTAATTATTTTCTCCAAATGTTAGCGTGAGATAAACTGGAGTATGATTGAGGTATAATTAAACTGTGTCAATTAAAATGCATTTTTGAAATTATTTTTTCTAAGCCAGAAAACGGGTATAATGCAGGTAAAGATGGAGAGAAGGGAAGAATGGAGGTAAAAATGGAGAGAAAGGGAGAACGGCGGTAAAGATGGAGAGAAAGGAAGAATGGAGGTGAAAATGGAGAGAAGGTGAGAACGGAGGTAAAGATGAAGATTAGGTGAGAATGATATAAAGATGGAGAGGAGAGAATGTAGGTTAAGATGGAGAGAAGGAGAGAATGATATAAAGATGGAGAGAAGGAGAGAATGATGTAAAGATGGAGAGAACGTGTGGATGGAGGTAAAGATGGAGAGAATGGCGGTACAAATAGAGAGAAGGGGAGAATGGAGGTATAGATGGAGAGAAGGAGAGAATGAGATAAAGATGGAGAGAAGGTTAGAGTGGAGATAAAGATGGAGAAAAGGTGATGATGGAGGTAAAGATGGAAAGATGAAGAGAATGAGATAAAGATGGAGAGAAGGTTAGAGTGGAGATAAAGATGGAGAAAAAGTTAGAGTGGAGATAAAGATGGAGAAAAGGTGAGAACGGAGGTAAAGATGGAGAGAAGGTGAGAATGGAGTAGTGAGAAACAAAACCATGTGTATCTCTCACTGAGTTATTATTGAGACATATTGGAGACCAGCTCATTCATCTCTCATTTTGGTCTTTGTTGAAATCGGAAAAAGAGATAACTGTTAGACAACTTTGAGATCTCTCACAGTGCTCACTGCGAGCCTTATTTCTCAGGAGCTACATTTGAGAAGAATGAGAAATCTACTTTGGTCTCGATTAGTGCTCTTTTATGTCTAGGAGATATATATAAGACATATATGAGATCTCATCTTCAATTTTGCTTTGCTATGGGCTAGCTCTAAGTTCATCAGGAGTACTGATGTTGTATAAAGCTGGGCCTGGATTTGGTTGCACATTGCCTGATAGCAGAAGTAAGAACAATATAAAGATTTTCCGTTTCATATGGCAAGGTGACCTCATGACAACATTTGGCTTCACAATATCAAAATGAGTAATATCAGAAGGAGAAAACCATCTGTTTAGCACAGAAATACACCATAACTGAAGCTGGTTAGAATTATTTAGCACCGACCCACATGTGGATATCAATAACCTTTGTGTAAATGCTGTAGTTTCAAAGGACCAGGTGATTGTTATTGCGTTTGGTAGAGTTAAAGGTTGGTGGAGCACCTGGTCAGGTACCCCACTACAATTGCAGAAAACAAGTCCAGGAAGTGGCATTAATATTAAATAGAGAGCTTTTGTCAAAGTCATTGTTAAATTGTTTTGCTACCTACCCAGGTCCAATAATCAAAGTTCAGATGTCCAAGCTACAAGAGTTGGAAGACCAAGCTAAGGCTAGCAGAGGCCCAGCTTTAGTCAGTCTGAGGCTAAGATGGATCCAGGCCGTGGAAGACGGAAGGCCAAGATGAAGCCAGTCGACTCAGACTGTAGGTAGTGGAAGGCCAAGCTGAGACTAGTATAGATCCAGACTGTGGCAGATGGAAGGCCAAAATTTCAGCTAGCAAAACATCTCCCGGCTTCTGCAGGTCAGAGGCCTCCAGATTTCCAAATCCAACAAAAGCAGTCAGAAATACCACTTTTTGGAAGTAAGCCTTCATTCATCAATTGTTACGCTTAAAACTAGTGCAATTTACTTCAATCGGCTAAAAAAAGAGACTAAAACACATAGAAATTCAGACCACTTTGACAAGCAGACAAACAAAAGACAGTCCTGTCGGCCATCTTGGATTGGACATTCAACATTAACCCAATTTGGAAATCGGTCTGTAGTTATTCATATTTGTGGATTCACCTACTTTTGACGGAGGAAGAAGAAAGGCGGGTTTGCTGATTTTTGGAACGCTTTTGCTTGAAAGACTCAGGTTAAAAAGGCATGAAAAAGAAAAAGGCAATTAGAAATATTATACATCATGTCCCATATAAGCTCATACACGACACATTCTACAGATAGTGTATAAAAAAAACCTAAATAGTGGAATAAAAGAGGTGAAAACATGTGAAATGGAACAAAGAAAAGTTGCATTGTTGAGTCTAATAAAGCTGCCATGCAGGTTGTTTTCTCTTTAAAGCTGTCATTGCTCAAAAATAATAATGAATCAAACTCAATGTTGTTACAAATTATTTAAACTAGTCATGGCTCCAATTACGTCACATACAAAATTTGACTAAAGAGTATTTTTATAGGATATTTTGTGTTTATCCTACAAAAAAAAGGGTGTTTGACTAATAGGGCGAAAAAAAAAAAAAAAACAGAAATGAAGAAGCTGTCACGTACTTGCATGGCTGCTCTAGTTGTGACCCCAAGATGCAGGAGACAGGAGGACGACGTGCGGGTGAGAGTCTTTTATTTCCCACAGGGAGCACAAGGAGGTGCAGCAGGGAAGTGCACAGAAGCATAAGCAGCATACAGAAAAACCAAAGTAACGTTTCACAAAACAATCCTTGAGCCCTGACTGGAGGGCGAGGCAGGCATAAATAGAAGCCAGTTGATTAAAGTAAAAGTACCAATGATTGTCACACACACACTAGGTGTGGTGAGATTTTCCTCTGCATTTGACCCATCACCCTCACCCCATGACCAGGTGTGGCCAGGCTGCCAATCAGCGACAGGTGAGGAGGGAAAAGGGCTCAGGGAGACAAACAGGAAGTGGGACCAAAATAAGAGCGCCGACTAGGAGATAAACACAAACGCAAACAGACCGCGTGACACCTGACGTGACAGGTCGTCACAGAAACGAGGGATGGATCTGAAATTTAGAGGGACTTAAGTGTTGAAAGTAAAAATAATGTTTGACTTATTTTTTATGAGTGGGGCCCGTTTGGATCCTAATAATTTCAGTGGGACAAGTTTTAATTGTCATTGCTCAAAAAAAATAATGAATTAAAATCGATGATGTTCTGAATTATTGACGTATTTAAGATTGCAATTACGTTGAGTGAAAATTATTTTGTGCTTTTGCCATAACAAAACAAGGTTTTGACCAAAATGGCGTAAATTATGAAAAAAAAAAAGACTGATAGGGACGGATAAACCTGAAATTGATCTAGGGATTTAAGTGTTGAATGAAAAAGTAAAAACATAAACAAAAATGACCTACTTCTACCATTTTTATGACTGAGACTCTTCCTGGTCCCCAAGAAAGCAGTGCGAGGCGAGTGGAGAAAAAACGGATTTATTGACAGAGATGTGACACAATGTGATATTGATCATAAGCAGCGGCCATTGAAAGAAAAGAAGAAATCCTCGTCATGACGTCAAGGCCATGAAACGTGCGATTTTACAGCCACCAACGTTTGATCTTGAAAGTCTTTTAACGGCCAAAGAAGAATACATGGAATAGCGTGAGGAGCAGTCGGACGAAGAACAAAGCACATCTCCATCTCATCTGCGAGTGTGATGACGTCCCTCAGCGATGGAGACATCTCCCTGTGTTCCAGCGCACAAAGCATCCTGGAGGAAGAAGACCACTCAGCACATTCCCGACAAAAGCAGGTGAATCCAAGTTGAACATCATCTTCACACAAGAACATTTGGAGGTGCAGACAGTCCATGTGAGCTTACTCAGCCTTCAGCCGCCTGCACGTTCTCGTCGAGCTCCACGCCGCCGTGGCGAGCTGCGGGACAAACGCAAACGGTGAAGGAAGAACATCCAGAAGGTGCCTCGTCACTCACATCAGATCTTTGAGGTGTGACTTGGAAACATGACGAGTCAGCACACTTGATGTCTCATTTGGCTGATCCTCATCATGAGGACTCCTGTCAAAAGTGAGATATGCCAGACTTTGTATTGCGTGTGCTCACAGGAGGGACTTTTATTGTGAAGGAGTCAGCTCCAGTTGGGCTTTTCCGGCTAAACTTGTAACAAAGGTCCACATCAGACCTCCATGTGAGTGACGCTTCACCACGGCTTTGTTTCTTGCGGCTCAAAGAAAAGATGTTTTACTTACCAGCTGGATCGTACTGGGCTGAAATGAAAGAGAAACAAGGTGAAGTGGACTTTTCCCCTCACGTCACGCCGTGTTTCTACGTGAGAGTGTGCGCTCTGTCTCTGTGGATCTTTGAGTGTTTGGCTGGAAGGCAACTAAAAGATGGCCGCACCTTTGCAGCCCGGATGAAAGCATCAACTCACGGCCTGGACCGAGTGCACCGAGAAGAAGAAGACAGAGGACATTGGCGTCCCTCACCTTGTCTGTTTCTGTGACGCCTGACCATGACCATGATGATGATGATGATGATGATGGCCGCCACAGCGAGGACCGCCGCCGTGGCAGCGAGGGCGACGCTCAAGTTGTCTGTGGAGAGCAAAAAAGCACAAGTGGAGTGACAAAGCATGAAGAGGAAACCTTCATGACTACTTTGCATGCAGACGTCAAGCGTTGTCATGGTGACATGGATCAATAATGGTGACAGGTGGACTTGTGATGGGAAACATCTCCAACTAAATGTGTCTTTCTCACCTTCATGGCTTGCGTTGCTCAGGATGCTTCTTCTCTCCAGCTTGGTGACCAAGTCCTCCTTGACGCCTGACAGCTGAAACACACATTCGTACTTGCCCTCCACGTCGGCCGTCACCTCCACTTTCAGCGCCACCGACATCTGGAAGGTTCCGTCGTGGTTGGGGAGTATCTCTCCGTGCTCCACGTCCTCGAAGATCTGCTCGCCGTCTTTCCTCCAAAATAGGTCGGCACCGTCGGGGTAGAAACCTGTCGCCATGCAGCTGACCGGAGAGGACGGCGTCTTCTGGAGCAGGAACACCTCTGGAAGCTCTGCACAGGAAGTGATGTCACGTGTGAACACAGGACAACGTGGGGAGAAGGTGTGGATGGAGAGAAGGTGGGGATGGAGGTAAAGATGGAGAGAAGGTGTGGATGGAGAGAAGGTGTGGATGGAGAGAAGGTGTGAATGGAGAGAAGGTGTGAATGGAGGTAAAGATGAGAAGATGTGGATGGAGAGAATATGGAGAAAAGGTGTGGATGGAGGCAAAGATGGAGAGAATGTAATAACGGAGGTAAAGATGGAGAGAAAGTGAGAACAGAGGTAAATATGGAGAGAACGTGTGGATGGAGGTAAAGATGGAGAAAAGATGAGAACAGAGGTAAAGATGGAGTGAAGGTGTCGATGGAAAGAAGGTGTCAATGGAGGTAAAGACGGAGAAAATGGAGGTACAGAGAGAAGATGAGAACGGAGGTAAAGATGGAGAGAAGATGAGAACGGAGGTAAAGATGGAGAGAAGATGAGAACAGAGGTAAAGATGGAGAGAAGATGAGAACAGAGGTAAAGATGGAGAGAAGGTGTGGAGGGAGGTAAAGATGGAGAGAAGTTGAGAATGAGGTAAAGATGGAGAAAAGGAGAGAATGAGATAAAGATGGAAAGTAAGAGTGGACAGCGGTAAAGATGGAGAGAAGGTGAGGATGGAGGTAAAGATGGAGGGAAAAGGAGAGAACGGAGGTAAAGATGGAGAGAAGGTGAGAATGAGGTAAAGATGGAGAGAATGAGGTAAAGATGGAGAGAAAGTGTAGATGGAGGTAAAGATGGAGAGTAAGAGTGGACGGAGGTAAAGATGGAGAGAAAGTGAGGATGGAGGTAAAAATGGAGGGAAAAGGAGAGAACGGAGGTAAATATGGAGAGAAGGTGTGGATGGAGGTAAAAATGGAGAGAAGGTGAGAATGAGGTAAAGATGGAGAGAAAGTGTAGATGGAGGTAAAGATGGAGAGTAAGAGTGGACAGAGGTAAAGATGGAGAGAAATTGAGGATGGAGGGAAAAGGAGAGAACGGAGGTAAATATGGAGAGAAGGTGTGGATGGAGGTAAAGATGGAGAGAAGGTAAGAATGAGGTAAAGATGGAGAGAGTGAGGTAAAGATGGAGAGAAGGAGAGAATGAGATAAAGATGGAGAGAAAGTAAGAATGAGGTAAAGATGGAGAGAATGAGGTAAAGATGGAGAGAAGGAGAGAATGAGATAAAGATGGAGAGAAAGTGTAGATGGAGGTAAAGAAGGACAGTAAGAGTGGACAGAGGTAAAGATGGAGAGAAAGTGAGGATGGAGGTAAAAATGGAGGGAAAAGGAGAGAACGGAGGTAAATATGGAGAGAAGGTAAGAATGAGGTAAAGATGGAGAGAATGAGGTAAAGATAGAGAGAAGGAGAGAATGAGATACAGATGGAGAGTAAGAGTGGACAGCGGTAAAGATGAAGAGAACCTGAGGATGGAGGTAAAGATGGAGGGAAAAGGAGAGAACGGAGGTAAATATGGAGAGAAGGTAAAGATGGAGAGAAGGTAAGAATGAGGTAAAGATGCAAGAGAAGGAGAGAATGAGATAAAGATGGAGAGAAGGTGAGGATGGAGGTAAAGATGGAGAGAAGATGAGAACACAGGTTAGGATGGAGAGAATGTGAGGATGGAGGTAAAGATGGAGAGAATGAGAGAATGAGGTGAAGAGTATAAAGAGACAGGGTGTAATGTCAGTAATGTTCCTATAGGGGGAGTGCTAACAAGTTAAAAGGTGAAAGTACATGTTGTGTTTCTACCTGTTCTCATTAGGACCTCCTTCCCATTGTTCACATGCTTCTTCAAGTAAGAAGGACATATCTCAGTGTAGTAAAACTTCTTGTCATCTAGTAGATGTTTGTCCTGGTCCCACTTGAGTTTGGTGGGGAAAGCTTGTTGTTTTGCTGCAGTAAATGTCCATGTCTTCATGTCCAACGATATGAAATCTTCTCCATCATAACCTTCCTGACGCCAACCTTTAACTTCATCAGTCTCATCATTCCATTCACATCCAGACATCAACTGGAGAATGTGAACACCTGAGACACACACAGTGTTGTAAAGCAGAGTGACACACACACACACACACACACAGACACACACACAGACACACACACAGACACACACACACACACACACACACACACACAGTATTAGTGTAGGTTATTATGGGATGGACAGAGACAAGTATCAGTGCAGTAATGTGTGTTTACTACAGTATAAAAAGAGTACATCAAATACATTTAAGTAGTAGAAAGTTCAACATAAACAAACCTCCAGTTTGGTTGAAACGCTTCTTAAAAACTTCAAGGTTGTGTTTGCCAGTCAACTCACTAACAACATTGATCTCTGTTTCTCTCTGCCAGTATTTTGGATCCTCTGCTGTGATTTTGTTCATCCAGTCCTGTTTGGCTTCTGCTTTCCTGCTGTTGCTGTCATAGTGAGAAATCTGAACTCCATCAACATAACCAACACTCACATACTCTGGGAAGTTTGGAACTTGAGAGGACGCAGTGTGGAAATACTGCAGCGTGTGAATCACTGAAAGAAGAAAACAACAACAGGATGACTTTTTATTATTTTGTTTCATGTTCAACAATCTTGCACTGTGAATATTTTAGCTCCTTCCGTCTTCAGTCGGGTCTTAAAGTGAACATCAAACACTGCTAGATATCACAGTCAAGACTCACATGTTCTATGACAAATACAACATATTAATAATATTACTAACATCTGTTGACAGTTTGAACATTTTGAAAATAAACATATATTTTCTACAATGGAGGCTGAATAAAAAGTACAACAGAGTTGAACACAACCTGTTCTGCCCATTTGATGTCGACTCTTACTGACATCTTGTGGCGGGGTGATGTTACTACACTTGATTAGTTTCTGACACTTCCGTGTTTGAAGATTCGTGTTCGTTCTTACAAGCCTTGGAAAAAATAAGTCTTTGAATAAGAAACACTAAAGTCAAAATAAATAAAGAGCTTAAATGGATTTCTCTGCTTCTGTAACCTTCTTGGAACATTATGAATTTTTACTGGGAAAAAGGGAAAACAATAAAATATGTTTAAAAAGAACCAGGATTAATGAATAAAGCTCCTAAATAATACAACAATAATTAATCAATAAGTAACAGAAACTATCAGAAGTCAACTAAGTGAAGGCACAAAGAGGATTTATGAATAAAATATTAATAAACTTGTAAAAAGGACTTACCAGGCGTCACGCTGTGCATTTGCACGACCAGAAGAAAGAATAAAAACAAGTTCATGATGTCAGCGCGAAACAAAAAGATGTTTGCCACTTTTAATCCCGCAGAGAAAGACAAAAGTGACGAACACTCGCTTGACTCGCAAACAGGAAAAATGAACCAGGAACTGTCGAGGCTCTTTTTATAATACTCCACCTGAGCCAATGAGGAGTCAGCATTCTGTGACGTCACAGTGAGGAGAGAAAACGAAACGCTATTCTGCACAGAAAAGTGGCAGCAGTCAACTGACAAGAAGTCTTCTACTGGACTCACTAGAGAGCGCCCCTTGTGGCCACGTCAGGTAAATGCTTGTGTGGCTTTTCTGGGAAATCACGTGACTTGACAACAAAAAGGTTTGTCAAGTTGGCCGCCAAACTTGGAAAGAAAAGAAAGAAAGAGGAATGAAGGTGAGATTGAGAGTTAAAAGTAATGACAGGGCTGGAACATCCGATCAGTGATCGTATTGTAGTCCTCTCAAGAAAGCATCAATACAAATAATGATTGATAGACATAAAGTCGCTACACCGCAGGACATCCTCACTTCTTTTTATTTCACGTCTTAACTTTCACCTCCGTTATGTCTCCCAAGCGTGAGGCGTCCCACCTCCGGTAACGGGACACGCATCTGCCTCGCATGGGTTCGATTCCCGGCCAGGGTTGCATCAGGAAGTTTCATCCTGAGTAAAAAAGTCAGCAGAAAGCCTTCATGAGATGGACTCGCTGTGGCCAAAGTGCTGAACGTGGGGGAAAAGTGTGAGGCAGACGCTTCTGCTGGCAGAATATCAAAGAAAGTGAAAGTAAAAGTAGACACGGTAAAGCCAAACATTGAACTCGATGGTGATCATTTTTATTTTTATTTTGTCGTACCTGTCAAAGGTGAACACACTTATCCACGTAGGTGAGTAGTAACGAGTTACATTTACTTAGATAAGAAACACAACTTTTACTTTGCTATATAACATATTCAATATATGTATAAAAATATACATTTAGGCCTCCACTCAGGCTTCATCCCAGGGACCCCAAAGGATTTTGTTCAAAAAAATATTTAAAATGTGTCATTATTTTGTATTATTATTATTCCAGGTTTAAATCTGTAGATCAACATTAGGTCTATCTGTCAATATAACCTTTTCAAAGATTTAAGTTGTATGCCCTTTTTGTCAAAGAAAACCGTCTTTTGTTATGGAAAAAAACACAAAATATGCAATAGTTTCCCCCAATAGAATTTTAAAGTGGAATATTTGAGAGTATATAATAATTGGAGGCTTAAAAATTTCAACAAATAAAAATATTGATTTTAATGTATTATTTTGGGCTTCACGGTGGCAGAGGGGTTAGTGCGTCTGCCTCACAATACTAAGGTCCTGCAGTCCTGGGTTCAAATCCAGGCTCGGGATCTTTCTGTGTGGAGTTTGCATGTTCTCCCCGTGAATGCGTGGGTTCCCTCCGGGTACTCCGGCTTCCTCCCACTTCCAAAGACATGCACCTGGGGATAGGTTGATTGGCAACACTAAATTGGCCCTAGTGTGTGAATGTGAGTGTGAATGTTGTCTGTCTATCTGTGTTGGCCCTGCCATGAGGTGGCGACTTGTCCAGGGTGTACCCCGCCTTGCGCCCGATTGTAGCTGAGATAGGCGCCAGCGCCCCCCGCGACCCCAAAAGGGAATAAGCGGTAGAGAATGGATGGATGGATGTATTATTATTATTTTTTTTAGCAATGACACACAAAAAATCCTACTGAAATTATTGGGGATCCAAAAGTGTCCTACTTATTAGAAATAAAAAAATATATTTTTTCTTACAGTTTACTTTAAACACAATCGTCTTCATATCAACTTCAGATCCATCAATCGATTATATGTATATATATATATATATATATATATATATATATATATATATATATATATATATATATATAAAGCAGACACAACTGCTCTTGGGAATAAAATATATACGAGGCTCTTATCACTGATAAAGAGTTTGGAGCAACTGAGCTTAAGGAGGTATTTATCACAGAGATACATTTTTTATGATTTGGGTTCAGAGATAGCAAAGTATCTATAAGAGTTTCCGGAGGACGATTTGGGAAGTGTGGGAACTGGGCGTGATAAATAATTATATTCGCATTTTCTCCCAGTATTGTGGGAGTTTTAATGATCAGCATATATTTTGCATGTTAATGAAGACAGAGACCCAAAATGTATTGCACGCCTTATTCTGCTCACTTAAGAGACACAATCCACTTTGCACAGGTTTAGTAGATTAGCTCTGCGTGTGCTATCGGGTTTGCACGTGTTTTATTACACGCAAACCTTTAATAAATCAGGCTCTATGAGTCCAACTCCATCCTGGAGACGAGGATTACACTTTGTCAGGCCTCTACCTTCACACCTGTGCAACTTGGGTGTGCCACCTGAAGACTAAGCACAAAATAACCACAAGAAGGTGCCAATCTCTAAGGAGGGGAAGTACAAATTATTAATTAATCCAAGATGGCGGAGTAGAGCATGTCGAAAAACTGAAGCTCCCCTGCATGCTCTAAAACAGGGGTGCCCATTACGTCGATCGCGATCGACTGGTGGATCTCGGTGGGTGTGTCAGTCGATCTCAAGCCAGGCATTAAAAAATAGACATAAAAATGAGCAATCATCAATCATACCAAGACTTCACTTTCGTCAGTTGTTTGACATTCTCGGCACCCGAGGATCTTGTGAGATGACGCTGGCTGCTGCGAGCTCATATTTAAGAAAGAAATCACTAACAGGGCGGACGCAGAAAAACACATTTTATTTCTAGAGACTCCGTACCTACTGTCAAAACTCTAAAGACCGACAGCACAGTTCCTGTCTTCACCATAAAAGACCTGTTTCATCCTGCCTGTGCTAACAAAATAAGAGTCTCAGAAAGCTAGCGTGCACAAGCTAGCAAGCTACGGAGTTTGATGCCAATGTATTTCTCCCCCGCCCTCAGCGACCGCTTTCTCACTTGCTTGCCCACCCGCACACTCACTGACGTCACTCACCTGCTGCCAGACATTAAAGGGCCACACACATATGCTACTCTCATAACAAAGTGTTTAAAAAGGAGTATGCAAGTTGGACAAATGAGATGCCAAATCCAACCACTTTCATGTGGTATTGGACAGAAAGGAGGACTTTTTTTTTCCTCCATTTGAAAATGTGGACGTTATCAGCACTACAATATCGCTAAAATTCGCTCCATTCTGTCCATTAAAGACGCTGAGATCATTATCCATGCGTTTGTTACGTCTCGCCTCGATTACTGTAACGTATTATTTTCCGGTCTCCCCATGTCTAGCATTAAAAGATTACAGTTGGTACAAAATGCGGCTGCTAGACTTTTGACAAGAACAAGAAAGTTTGATCACATTACGCCTGTACTGGCTCACCTGCACTGGCTTCCTGTGCACTTAAGATGTGACTTTAAGGTTTTACTACTTACGTATAAAATACTACACGGTCTAGCTCCATCCTATCTTGCCGATTGTATTGTACCATATGTCCCGGCAAGAAATCTGCGTTCAAAGGACTCCGGCTTATTAGTGATTCCCAAAGCCCAAAAAAAGTCTGCGGGCTGTAGAGCTTTTTCATTTCGGGCTCCAGTACTCTGGAATGCCCTCCCGGTAACAGTTCGAGATGCTACCTCAGTAGAAGCATTTAAGTCTCACCTTAAAACTCATTTGTATACTCTAGCCTTTAAATAGACTCCCTTTTTAGACCAGTTGATCTGCCGTTTCTTTTCTTTTTCCTCTATGTCCCACTCTCCTTTGTGGAGGGAGTCCGGTCCGATCCGGTGGCCATGTACTGCTCGCCTGTGTATCGGCTGGGGACATCTCTGCGCTGCTGATCAGCCTCCGCTTGGGATGGTTTCCTGCTGGCTCCGCTGTGAACGGGACTCTCGCTGCTGTGTTGGATCCGCTTTGGACTGGACTCTCGCGACTGTGTTGGATCCATTATGGATTGATCTTTCACAGTATCATGTTCTCATATGTTCTCATAGTCACCAGTATCATCAGTATCACAGTATCATGTTCTCATAGTCACCAGTATCATCAGTATCACAGTATCATGTTCTCATAGTCATCATTGTCACCGACGTCCCACTGGGTGTGAGTTTTCCTTGCCCTTATGTGGGCCTACCGAGGATGTCGTAGTGGTTTGTGCAGCCCTTTGAGACACTAGTGATTTAGGGCTATATAAGTAAACATTGATTGATTGATTGATTGATACTGTCTAATTCCAATCAATGCAAGTCATCAGAATCAAATACACCAACTTATATTCTTGTCTTCATGAAAGAAAGGAATCTATGTGTGTTAAACATGCTTGTATTATCATTAAACACCATTAACTTGTTAACAAAAATGTCTCTTTCATGATTAAATAAATATAAATCATAAATAGGAATGAGGTAGATCTCCTCGACTTGGTCAATTGAAAAGTAGCTCGCCTGCAGAAAAAGTGTGAGCGCCCCTGCTCTAAAAAAACCCTAAAAGAATCTCTATGCTACTTTGATTTCTGCCATAACTTTTTGTCTTTCATTAACAACACTTTGTCATTTTTCGCACACCCGCTACAAAAGTTCAAGTTCAATGAAAAAGGCAACAAAGGACTCGGGATCGTCCTCGTCTCAAACACCTGTCGTCACCGAGGCCTATCTTGAGACTTTACTCAGGAAATGTTTTAATGAGGCTGAGGATAGATCCCAAAAGCGATTGGAGGAACAACTTGGCTCAATTCATGACACTTTAGCCATGCACGCTGCCGACATTGAAACTGTCCGCAATGAGGTGTCTTCAATTAAATCACGAGTCCATAGCAATGAGGAAGCTGTGCTCAATTTCTCCAAAACGCTCACGCAGATTGAGAAAAAAAATGACAGATCTCGAGGGAGAATATTAGAATCATGAACATCAAGGAAGGCGAAGAAGGAAATAAGTAATGTTCTCAAATTAATTAAAGCTAATGAAGTTGATCTATTTTGTTGGAACCCATATTGACGATCAGATAATAATTTGTGCTTTTCACTGAAGCCACGAAGTCTATTATCGAATCATTTTTCCAATATTTTTGATAACTGTGGCAGAAGGGAGACGGGCCGGTAATTAGTGAAGTGATGTTTGTCTCCAGATTTGAAGATGGGGATGACTTTCGATAGTTTCATTTGTGAAGGAAATTGTCCAAGTCGAAAAGATAAATTGCAGATGTGTGTGAATGGTTTGATGATTTCTTCCGCTACGTTCCGGACTGTCCTCATGTCGAGGTCATGGATGTCACGTGATGTTTTGTTCTTGCTTTTCTGAATGACCTCCAAGACTTCCTTTTCGACAGTCGGAGTAAGGAACATCGAATAAGGACTTTTCAATAAATTCCATGGGCTGTTCATCATCAATTGGTATTTTTTTTGCCAGCTTAGGCCCAATATTAACAAAAAACATATCGAAGCCGTCAGCAATCATTTTCTTGTCAGTTATGATTAGGTCGTTCTCAACAAAAAACTCCGGATAACAAGGACTATTTGAACCATGCCCAATAATTGTATTTAATACCTTCCAAATTCCCTTTATATCATTTTTCTTTTGGATTGATAGTTTGGTGGTGTATTCTTTCCTGCTTGCTCTTAATATGCTGGTTAATTTATTTTTTGTACTTTTGTTCTGTTTCTATGGTTTGTCACCTAAAAAAAGTCCTATATAAATCATTTTTCTTTTTGCAAGCGTTCGCAAGCCCTTTGGTTATCCACGAAGTTTTTTTTGGAGTTACTTATAGTGCATTTTTTGATGGGGCAGTGTGTATCATAAAGTGAGAAAAAAAAATGGCGGCATAGCTCGGTTGGTAGAGTGGCCGTGCCAGCAACTTGAGGGTTGCAGGTTCGATTCCCGCTTCCGCCATCCTAGTCCCTGCCGTTGTGTCCTTGGGCAAGACACTTTACCCACCTGCTCCCAGTGCCACCCACACTGGTTTAAATGTAACTTAGATATTGGGTTTCACTATGTAAAGCGCTTTGAGTCACTAGAGAAAAAGCGCTATATAAATATAATTCACTTCACTTCAAATTATAAGCTGCATTTATATCTGACGTTTGAAAAACAGAATCCCAGTTTTGTTTCGCTAAATCATTTTTAAGTGCTGTTAATGATTGTTCTGTTGTGGCTCTTTGATAATATTCACTATTTACAGGTTTGGATGTTTTGCAGTTATTATTGTACACCATGAACACCGGTAAATGATCACGGACGTCACTCACTAACAAGCCTCCAGTTACAGTCTGATCCACAATGTTACAGAATATGTTGTCAATAAGTGTGGTGCTGTGTGTTGGGATTCTTGTGGGTCGTGTAATCAGTGGGAATAAGCCCATGGAGAACACGCTGTCAACAAATTCTGCTGTGCGTTTGTGTTTATTAGGATTCAAAAGGTTGATATTAAAGTCACCGCATACTATATATTTTTTGTTCCTCTTGAATAATTTTTCCATCCATTCGATAAATATTTTCAAGTGGGATCCTGGTGTTCTATAAATGCAGGTTACAATAATGTGTTTCCTATTTGAAAATGATAATTCCACAGTGACGCATTCAAAGAGTTCCTCAACAGCTAAACACATATCCTTTACAATACTACAGTTGATATTTTTGTCCACATAGAGCCACACCTCCTCCTCTCTTCAATCAATCAATCAATGTTTACTTATATAGCCCTAAATCACTAGTGTCTCAAAGGGCTGCACAAACCACCACGACATCCTCGGTAGGCCCACATAAGGGCAAGGAAAACTCACACCCAGTGGGACGTCGGTGACAATGAGGACTATGAGAACCTTGGAGAGGAGGAAAGCAATGGATGTCGAGCGGGTCTAACATGATACTGTGAAAGTTCAATCCACAATGGATCCAACACAGTCGCGAGAGTCCAGTCCAAAGCGGATCCAACACAGCAGCGAGAGTCCTGTTCACAGCGGAGCCAGCAGGAAACCATCACAAGCGGAGGCGGATCAGCAGCGCAGAGATGTCCCCAGCGGATACACAGGCAAGCAGTACATGGCCACCGGATCGGACCGGACCCCCTCCACAAGGGAGAGTGGGACATAGAAGAAAAAGAAAAGAAACGGCAGATCAACTGGTCTAAAAAGGGAGTCTATTTAAAGGCTAGAGTATACAAATGAGTTTTAAGGTGAGACTTAAATGCTTCTACTGAGGTGGCATCTCGAACTGTTACCGGGAGGGCATTCCAGAGTACTGGAGCCCGAACGGAAAACGCTCTATCGCCCGCAGACTTTTTTTGGGCTTTGGGAGTCACTAATAAGCCGGAGTCCTTTGAAGGCAGATTTCTTGCCGGGACATATGGTACAATACAATCGGCAAGATAGGATGGCGCTAGACCGTGTAGTATTTTATACGTAAGTAGTAAAACCTTGGTGCAAAACATTTCATACCCATTTAATTCAAACTCATTGCATGTATTCTCATTCATCCATGTCTCTGAAATACCTATAATATTAAATGGAGATTTAAAATGACTCAAATAGTCCTGGATATCATCCAAATGAGAGTATAGACTCCTGCTATTAAAATGTCCCAGTGATATATTATCATCTTGCATAAATGTTTTATCAAATGTAACATCAGTATAATATAAACAATCATTGTTGGTGTTTTGAGGAGCATTTCTATCTGGATCCAATCCACTCATAAATCTTTGTGATTTGTAGTTGCTGTGATCTGAGAAATAGGTTGATTCCAAATTTTGGGAGTTTATCAAATCTTCATTTTCCTCTATTTCAGAGGAGAATTCACTATCAGAACTATGCATATCGAGTTATCTCAGGGACATGAAAAAAGGAAGAGGGTGTGTGATCATGGTCAGATAAATGATTACTTTGTTCCTGAAACATGAACAAGAGACGAGGGGCATATGGTCAAGGACTGTGGGCCACAGACACACAACACAAACATGCACACAACAACTCCACCATTTAAACAAACACATAAACAATAGCTCATCCACACACACAGAAACATACACTCACAAATTGCAGGCAATAAAATAAACATGGGAAAACAAATAGCTCCCCCCAAGAGCTTCTAAATATCCGATCACAAAAGTAAAAAACCAAAGAAGTAATATTAACAAAATATATACGTATACATACACACACACACATATTTATATATATACATACAAATATATACACACATATGTATGAGGTGTGGCAAGTATCACATATTTAATATGGAACAACTTCAAAATTGAAAAATAATTTCCTAGATGGTCCGCATTGCTGGCAGTAAGTCGGACACGTTTTTCCAGTGAGGGTTGGACTCCGCCAAGGCTGTCCTTTGTCACCGATTCTGTTCTTAACTTTTATGGACAGAATTTCTAGGCGCAGTCAAGGCGTTGAGGGGTTCCGGTTTGGTGGCCATGGGATTAGGTCTCTACTTTTTGCAGATGATGTGGTCCTGATGGCTTCATTTGACCGGGATCTTCAGCTCTCGCTGGATCGGTTCGCAGCCGAGTGTGAAGCGACCGGAATGAGAATCAGCACCTCCAAGTCCGAGTCCATGGTTCTCGCCCGGAAAAGGGTGGAATGCCATCTCCGAGTTGGAGAGGAGACCCTGCCCCAAGTGGAGGAGTTCAAGTACCTAGGAGTCTTGTTCACGAGTGGGGGAAGAGTGGATCGTGGGATTGACAAGCGGATCGGTGCGGCGTCTTCAGTAATGCGGACGTTGTATCGATCCGTTGTGGTGAAGAAGGAGCTGAGCCGGAAGGCAAAGCTCTCAATTTACCGGTCGATCTACGTTCCCATCCTCACCTATGGTCATGAGCTTTGGGTCATGACCGAAAGGATAAGATCACGGGTACAAGCGGCCGAAATGAGTTTGGGGCTCTCCCTTAGAGATAGGGTGAGAAGCTCTGCCATCCGGGAGGAACTCAAAGTAAAGCCGCTTCTCCTCCACATCAAGAGGAGCCAGATGAGGTGGTTCGGGCATCTGGTCAGGATGCCACCCGAACGCCTCCCTAGGGATGTGTTTAGGGCACGTCCAGCTGGTAAGAGGCCACGGGGAAGACCCAGGACACGTTGGGAAGACTATGTCTCCCGGCTGGCCTGGGAACGCCTCGGGATCCCCCGGGAAGAGCTAGACGAAGTGGCTGGGGAGAGGGAAGTCTGGGTTTCCCTGCTTAGGCTGCTGCCCCCGCGACCCGACCTCGGATAAGCGGAAGATGATGGATGGATGGAATTTCCTAGATAATTCCCATTCATCACACCATTTTCTCAGTGAGGTTCGGAAAAGAAAACAGAAAAAAAGAAAAAACAGTCCCGTGGCAACATGACGCGACAACGACTCAGGAAGTAAACAGGTCCATGCCTGTCTCCTGCACAGATGCACAACGACGAAAAAGTCATAGATGCACGACGAAAAAGACTCACTGAAGAAAAAATCGGACAAAAATAGTCTTACCAAGTGTCGTATGTCCATGTCTCTGTGTGGGCACACCAACGTTTAGCGGAGTTTACGAGGCTGCGGAGATAAACTTTGCAGCATCTGCTGGATTGTCCAAAAAGTGTTGTTGGGAGCCTTTGGAGAGTTTGATAGTTGCTGGATATATGAGAAAAGCTTCAAAGCCAGCTTTTCGAGCTCTGTACATCGTGGAGTAGCAGGGTCGTCTCAGCTTGGCTGTCGCGTCACTGGAGTCCGAGGCAAAGCGAACGGAGTTCCCGGAGAGCTGAAGAGGATGTTTCCTAGCCTCGTTCAGGATGCGATCCTTATCCGTGTACCGCAGACACCTCACTATCATCGTCCTGGGACGGGCAGATTGGCGCGGGGGGGCCGATGCGATGGGCCTGCATGAGCTCCGGAGGATTAGCAGCCAGGGCAGGGAACCACTTGGGGATGTTGGCGGACAGCTAAGACAGCTAAGAATCCCAACACACAGCACCACACTTATTGACAACATATTCTGTAACATTGTGGATCAGACTGTAACTGGAGGCTTGTTAGTGAGTGACGTCCGTGATCATTTACCGGTGTTCATGGTGTACAATAATAACTGCAAAACATCCAAACCTGTAAATAGTGAATATTATCAAAGAGCCACAACAGAACAATCATTAACAGCACTTAAAAATGATTTAGCGAAACAAAACTGGGATTCAAGACTCCTAGGTACTTGAACTCCTCCACTTGGGGCAGGGTCTCCTCCCCAACCCGGAGATGGCACTCCACCCTTTTCCGGGCGAGAACCATGGACTCGGACTTGGAGGTGCTGATTCTCATTCCGGTCGCTTCACACTCGGCTGAGACTATGTCTCCCGGCTGGCCTGGGAACGCCTCGGGATCCCCCGGGAAGAGCTAGACGAAGTGGCTGGGGAGAGGGAAGTCTGGGTTTCCCTGCTTAGGCTGTTGCCCCCGCGACCCGACCTCGGATAAGCCGAAGATGATGGATGATGAAAACTGGGATTCTGTTTTTCAAACGTCAGATATAAATGCAGCTTATAATTTATTCCATGACATTTTTTTCTCACTTTATGATACACACTGCCCCATCAAAAAATGCACTATAAGTAACTCCAAAAAAAACTCCGTGGATAACCAAAGGGCTTGCGAACGCTTGCAAAAAGAAAAATTATTTATATAGGACTTTTTTTTAGGCAACAAACCATAGAAACAGAACAAAAGTACAAAACATATAAAAATAAATTAACCAGCATATTAAGAGCAAGCAGGAAAGAATACACCACCAAACTATCAATCCAAAAGAAAAATGATATAAAGGGAATTTGGAAGGTATTAAATACAATTATTGGGCATGGTTCAAATAGTCCTTGTTATCCGGAGTTTTTTGTTGAGAACGACCTAATCATAACTGACAAGAAAATGATTGCTGACGGCTTCGATATGTTTTTTGTTAATATTGGGCCTAAGCTGGCAAAAAAAATACCAATTGATGATGAACAGCCCATGGAATTTATTGAAAAGTCCTTATTCGATGTTCCTTACTCCGACTGTCGAAAAGGAAGTCTTGGAGGTCATTCAGAAAAGCAAGAACAAAACATCACGTGACATCCATGACCTCGACATGAGGACAGTCCGGAACGTAGCGGAAGAAATCATCAAACCATTCACACACATCTGCAATTTATCTTTTCGACTTGGACAATTTCCTTCACAAATGAAACTATCGAAAGTCATCCCCATCTTCAAATCTGGAGACAAACATCACTTCACTAATTACCGGCCCGTCTCCCTTCTGCCACAGTTATCAAAAATATTGGAAAAATTATTCGATAATAAACTTCGTGGCTTCATTGAAAAGCACAAATTATTATCTGATCGTCAATATGGGTTCCAACAAAATAGATCAACTTCATTAGCTTTAATTAATTTATTAGAGAACATTACTAATGGCATCGAGAAGAATACATTTGTTATAGGAATTTTTATTGACCTGCAAAAGGCTTTTGATACCATTGACCACCAGATTTTGGTAAATAAACTGGAAAACTATGACATAAGGGGATTGGCAGGGAAATGGCTGGAGAGCTACTTAAATGAGAGACAGCAGATTGTTCAGATGGACCAACATCAATCTACACTGATGAACATAACCTGTGGAGTTCCTCAGGGCTCGATACTGGGACCCACACTATTAATGAAATATGTAAAGTATCAACGCTGCTGAGATTCATCCTTTTTGCTGACGATACAACAATTACATGTGCAGGTGACGACGTGAAGCAACTTCTGACTTCTGTAACTGAGGAGATGATCAAGTTAAAAACTTGGTTTAATGCGAACAAATTGTCTCTGGATTTAAAGAAGACCAAAATAATGCTCTTTAGCAATTGCAAAAGTAATATACCGATCAGGATTGTTATTGATGATACACCAATAGAATATGTTCATCAAAATTCTTTCTTAGGAGTAGTAATAGATGAAAATATCTCATGGAAGCCTCATATAAGTTACCTGAGGAAAGAAGTTGCTAAATGTGTTGGAATGATGAGGAGATCATGTCATTTATTGAACACCAATGCTCTGCTGTTATTATATCATTCATTTATCATGTCATATTTAACCTATTGTGTTGAAGTCTGGGGAAATTGTTATAAATCACATCTACAACCTTTAGTCACTCTGCAGAAAAAGGCCATCAGGATTGTTTCCAATGTTCACTACAGACATCATTCAAATCCACTATTTATGAACTTCCATCCATCCATCCATTTTCTTCCGCTTATCCGAGGTCGGGTCGCGGGGGCAGCAGCCTAAGCAGGGAAGCCCAGACTTCCCTCTCCCCAGCCACTTCGTCTAGCTCTTCCCGGGGGATCCCGAGGAGTTCCCAGGCCAGCCGGGAGACATAGTCTTCCCAACGTGTCCTGGGTCTTCCCCGTGGCCTCCTACCGGTTGGACGTGCCCTAAACACCTCCCTAGGGAGGCGTTCGGGTGGCATCCTGACCAGATGCCCGAACCACCTCATCTGGCTCCTCTCGATGTGAAGGAGCAGCGGCTTTACTTTGAGTTCCTCCCGGATGGCAGAGCTTCTCACCCTATCTCTAAGGGAGAGCCCCAAACTCATTTCGGCCGCTTGTACCCGTGATCTTATCCTTTCGGTCATGACCCAAAGCTCATGACCATAGGTGAGGATGGGAACGTAGATCGACCGGTAAATTGAGAGCTTTGCCTTCCGGCTCAGCTCCTTCTTCACCACAACGGATCGGTACAACGTCCGCATTAATGAAGACGCCACACCGATCCGCCTGTCGATCCCACGATCCACTCTTCCCTCACTCGTGAACAAGACTCCTAGGTACTTGAACTCCTCCACCTGGGGCAGGGTCTCCTCCCCAACCCGGAGATGGCATTCCACCCTTTTCCGGGCGAGAACCATGGACTCGGACTTGGAGGTGCTGATTCTCATTCCGGCCGCTTCACACTCGGCTGCGACCCGATCCAGCGAGAGCTGAAGATCCCGGTCAGATGAAGCCATCAGGACTACATCATCTGCAAAAAGCAGAGACCTAATCCTGCGGTCACCAAACCAGAACCCCTCAACGCCTTGACTGCGCCTAGAAATTCTGTCCATAAAAGTTATGAACAGAATCGGTGACAAAGGACAGCCTTGGCGGAGTCCAACCCTCACTGGGAATGTGTTCGACTTACTGCCGGGAATGCGGACCAAGCTCTGGCACTGATCGTACAGGGAGCGGACCGCCGCAATAAGACAGTCCGATACCCCGTACTCTCTGAGCACTCCCCACAGGACTTCCCGAGGGACACGGTCGAATGCCTTCTCCAAGTCCACATTTTATGAACTTAAAGCAACTTAAACTGAACGATGTGATCCATTTTAAAACCGTTCAAATTATGTTTAGGGCATCCCAAAACTCTCTACCATCCAATATACAGAACCTATTCCATGACAGAGATGATCACCATAGTTATAGTTTAACAGGAAACAACAAATTATATTTGCCTAAATTTAGAACCACTTTAAAATCAATGTGCATTTCAGTGCGTGGAGTCAGTCTGTGGAACAACTTGGGGGACGAGTTGAAAACGTGTTCTAGCACGATTCAATTTAAAACACTGTTTAAAAAAGAAGTACGATGAGGAAAGAGAGTGATGCCCTCAGCGCAGAGCGATGGAAGAGAGGTGTATGGTTGGAGAGTGTGTGTGTGTATGCATGTGTGTGTTTTGTCTCATGGTATTGTTCGTGTACAGGAGCTTTTCTTGTTTTGTTTATAGAGTATTGTTTTTGTATTGTATTGTTTATGTCAAATGTGGAATGAGTGAGAGGGGTTGGGCTCTTATAAGCAGCTGCTTCATCCAACCCCTTTTCAAGCCTTGCATAAATATCTTTGCCAACATGTAAAAAAAACAAAAACTGTGTTTAGTTGTACTGTGCAGGTTTGAAATGAATATTTCAATTCAATTAAAAAATATAAAAGTTTACATATGTCCCGGCAAGAAATCTGCGTTCAAAGGACTCCGGCTTATTAGTGATTCCCAAAGCCCAAAAAAAGTCTGCGGGCTATAGAGCATTTTCCGTTCGGGCTCCAGTACTCTGGAATGCCCTCCCGGTAACAGTTCGAGATGCCACCTCAGTAGAAGCATTTAAGTCTCACCTTAAAACTCATTTGTATACTCTAGCCTTTAAATAGACTCCCTTTTTAGACCAGTTGATCTGCCGTTTCTCTTTTTTTTCTTCTATGTCCCACTCTCCTTTGTGGAGGGAGTCCGGTCCGATCCGGTGGCCATGTACTGCTCGCCTGTGTATCGGCTGGGGACATCTCTGCGCTGCTGGTCCGCCTACGCTTGGGATGGTTTCCTGCTGGCTCCGCTGTGAACGGGACTCTCGCTGCTGTGTCTTGGATCCTCTTTGGACTGGACTCTCGCGACTGTGTTGGATCCATTATGGATTGAACTTTCACAGTATCATGTTAGATCCGCTCGACATCCATTGCTTTCCTCCTCTCTAAGGTTCTCATAGTCATCATTGTCACCGACGTCCCACTGGGTGTGAGTTTTCCTTGCCCTTATGTGGGCCTACCGAGGATGTCGTGGTGGTTTGTGCAGCCCTTTGAGACACTAGTGATTTAGGGCTATATAAGTAAACATTGATTGATTGATTGAAATCAACTCAATAAAGTATCCTTGATCCACTATTTTCCAACCATCACTACATTTATCTTAACTTGATGGCCTAATTCTTAAACTTTAGTAGGACTTCACACACAATAGACACTTTGACAAATGGAAGTGAATAGTGTGGGAAGCAAGATGGCGGCGCTCCCGTAAGTTGTGACAGCAATTATCTAATATCCTCCGTCAAAACACAAAAGAAAGGCGTCATGCCTCCTCCAAAGAAGAGTGCACAGATGGAGAATGACACAGAGGAAATACGGAAGTCGCTAAACTTCATGTCAGGGGACCTGGCTAGCGTCTCCCTAAGCTCTCACGGAGCTTGTAGATGAAGTGAGGAAACTCGAAGAAATAATTGGACGAAAAGACAAGACAATAACTGATCTTGAAAGGAGAGTTGAAAACTTGGAGCAGTACACGAGGATGGAAGATGTCATCATCACGGGACTAAATATCAGACGGCGCTCGTATGCCCGAGCTGCTGCGGCGGGCAGGAATGTTGGAGAGGACGCAGAGAGAGAGGATCTGCAAACTCTGGAGGACCAAGTCTTGCAATTTCCGAAAGGAAAAGACATAGACGTGGATGCAGATAACATCTCAGCGTGTCATACGCTGCCACGCAGAGACAAAGCGAAGCCTTCAGTCCTTGTGCGCTTTGTAAACCGGAGACACAAAACGTCATTACTGAGACAAGGAAGAAAGTTGAAGTGATCTGCGGTGTAGATCAACCAGCATCTGACCAAGAAAATATGGGATATCGCACGGGAAGCACGGATCCTGAGGGAAAACAATAAGATTGGAGCCACATTGGACAAGAAACTGCAAGGTTTTCATTCAGCTGAATGGATCTACACCGGAGCAAGCTAAAGTAATACTGGTGAGAGAACTTGAAGACCTTGAACAGTTTAGATCATGCCGATTGTTCCATTTTTTCGACAGTTACAATTGCACTTTTGTCAAGCTCATTTTTTTGATTGTTCTATTTTTGAGGAGGACAGCTATTTTCCATGAGATTATTTTTGGAATGCTCGGACTATTTTTTTTGTGTTTTACTTTTTCTTACCTTGGATCATAAAGAAATATACTCAACACCATGCATAAAACCAACATGACAGAAGAACAAATGAGCTGCACAAAATTCAAGTCTTTCAACTTTCATGATCATAAAGTCTATGAGTTAGAAAATAACTTTGACCCAGATATTCACTTCTATCAGGACGCTAATGTGGACTGTGAGTATTATACTGAAGAACAGTTGAATTCAAATGTTCAAATGGAAGGCTTTTCAGTCCTTCATTTCAATCAATCAATCAATGTTTATTTATATAGCCCCAAATCACAAATGTCTCAAAGGACTGCACAAATCATTACGACTACAACATCCTCGGAAGAACCCACAAAAGGGCAAGGAAAACTCACATCCAGTGGGACGCCAGTGACAATGCTGACTATGAGAAACCTTGGAGAGGACCTCAGATGTGGGCAACCCCCCCCCCCTCTAGGGGACCGAAAGCAATGGATGTCGAGCTGGTCCAACATGATACTGTGAAAGTTCAATCCATAGTGGCTCCAAGACAGCTGCGAGAGTTCAGTTCAAGCGGATCCAAGACAGCAGCGAGAGTCCCGTCCACAGGAGACCATCTCAAGCGGAGGCGGGTCAGCAGCGTAGAGATGTCCCCAACCGATACAGGCGAGCGGTCCATCCTGGGTCCCGACGAGGGGTCCATCCTGGGTCTCGACTCTGGACAGCCAGTACTTCATCCATGGTTATCGGACCGGACCCCCTCCGCAAGGGAGTGGGGGACATAGGAGAAAGAAAAGAAGCGGCAGATCAACTGGTCTAAAAAGGAGGTCTATTTAAAGGCTAGAGTATACAGATGAGTTTTAAGGTGAGACTTAAATGCTTCTACTGAGGTGGCATCTCGAACTGTTACCGGGAGGGCATTCCAGAGTACTGGAGCCCGAACGGAAAACGCTCTATAGCCCGCAGACTTTTTTTGGGCTCTAGGAATCACTAATAAGCCGGAGTCTTTTGAACGCAGATTTCTTGTCGGGACATATGGTACAATACAATCGGCAAGATAGGCTTGAGCTAGACTGTGTAGTATTTTATAAGTAATTAGTAAAAGCTTAAAGTCACATCTTAAGTGCACAGGAAGCCAGTGCAGGTGAGCCAGTACAGGTGTAATGTGATCAAACTTTCTTCTTCTTGTCAAAAGTCTAGCAGCCGCATTTTGTACCAACTGTAATCTTTTAATGCTAGACATGGGGAGACCCGAAAATAATATGTTACAGCAATCGAGACGAGACGTAACAAACGCATGGATAATGATCTCGGCGTCTTTAGTGGACAAAATGGAGCAAATTTTAGCGATATTACGGAGATGAAAGAAGGCCGTTTTAGTAACGCTTTTAATGTGTGACTCAAAGGAGAGAGTTGGGTCGAAAATAATACCCTGATTTTTTACCGAGTCACCTTGTTTTATTATTTGGTTGTCAAATGTTAAAGTTGTATTATTAAATAGAGGTCGGTGTCTAGCAGGACCGATAATCAGCAGGAGTCTTTACAGTAACTTTTCCAAAACTAAAGAGTATCTTAAACAAATACAGCAAAGGTTTACCATAATAGCAATTTCAGAGACTTGGTTGAATGGTAGTAAGGAATTACTGGATGGATTAGAGGGATATGAAATGTTTTGGCAAAACAGGATGAACAAAAGCGGAGGAGGTGTTGTATTGTTTGTGATGTCCTCTCTCAAATGTAGGCTGCTATTGACAATCTGATGGAATGTGGTACTATTGAAATCAGTGTTGAAAGATCCAAAAACATGACTTAGTTGTATTTATAGAACTCCTGGAACATGCATTGATCAATTTCATAAGAACATGTTTGAGTTTGATCAAAAACTCCCTAAAACAGCCCACTACCTATAATATAGGTTTTTTAAACATAAGATCATTGTCTCCTAAAACGTTGTTAGTTAATGATATTATCAGAGACAACAATCTTAACGTCATCGGTCTCAGCGAAACCTGGCTTAAACCAAACGACTTTTTTGCGCTAAATGAGGCATGTCCTCCTAACTTTACACATGCGCATATTGCCCGTCCGCTCAAAAGGGGTGGGGGGGTCGCACTAATATACAACGAAAACTTTAACCTTAGTCCTAACATAAATAATAAATATAAATCGTTTGAGGTGCTTACTATGAGGTCTGTCACACCGCTGCCTCTACACCTGGCTGTTATCTACCGCCCCCCAGGGCCCTATTCGGACTTTATTAATGAATTCTCAGAGTTCGTTGCTGATCTAGTGACACACGCCGATAATATAATCATAATGGGGGACTTTAATATCCATATGAATACCCCATCGGACCCACCGTGCGTAGCGCTCCAGACTGTAATTGATAGCTGTGGTCTCACACAAATAATAAATGAACCCACGCATCGCAACGGTAATACGATAGACCTAGTGCTTGTCAGGGGCATCACCGTTTCCAAAGTTACGATACTCCCGTATACTAAAGTATTGTCCGATCATTACCTTATAAAATTCGAGGTTCAGACGCATGTTCGTCAAACTAATAATAATAATACCTGCTATAGCAGCCGCAACATTAATACAGCCACAACGACAACTCTTGCTGACCTACTGCCCTCGGTAATGGCACCATTCCCAAAGTATGTGGGCTCTATTGATAACCTCACTAACAACTTTAACAACGCCCTGCGCAAAACCATTGATAACATAGCACCGCTAAAGTTAAAAAAGGCTCCAAAAAAGCGCACCCCGTGGTTTACAGAAGAAACTAGAACTCAGAAATTATTATGTAGAAAGCTGGAACGCAAATGGCGCACGACTAAACTTGAGGTGCACCATCAAGCATGGAGTGATGGTTTAATAACTTATAAACGCATGCTTACCTTAGCTAAAGCTAAATATTACTCAAATCTCATCCACCGTAATAAAAACGATCCTAAATTTTTGTTTAGTACGGTAGCATCGCTAACCCAACAAGGGACCCCTTCCAGTAGCTCAACCCACTCAGCTGATGACTTTATGCAATTCTTTAGTAAGAACATTGAAGTCATTAGAAAGGAGATTAAAGACAATGCGTCCCAGCTACAACGGGGTTCTATTAACACTGACACGATTGTATATACGACGGATACTGCCCTCCAAAATAGTTTCTCTCGTTTTGAGGAAATAACATTAGAGGAATTGTTACAACGTGTAAATGGAATAAAACAGACAACATGTTTACTTGACCCTCTTCCTGGGAAACTGATCAAGGAGCTTTTTGTATTATTAGGTCCATCAGTGCTAAATATTATAAACTTATCACTCTCCTCGGGCACTGTTCCCGTTGCATTCAAAAAAGCGGTTATTCATCCTCTTCTTAAAAGACCTAACCTCGATCCTGACCTCATGGTAAATTACCGACCGGTGTCTCACCTTCCCTTTATTTCAAAAATCCTTGAAAAAATTGTTGCGGAGCAGTTAAATGAACACTTAGCGTCTAACAATCTATGTGAAACCTTTCAATCCGGTTTCAGAGCAAATCACTCCACGGAGACAGCCCTCGCAAAAATGACTAATGATCTATTGCTAACGATGGATTCTGATGCGTCATCTATGTTGCTGCTCCTCGATCTTAGCGCTGCTTTCGATACCGTCGATCATAATATTTTATTAGAACGTATCAAAACACGAATTGGTATGTCAGACTTAGCCCTGTCTTGGTTTAACTCTTATCTTACTGATAGGATGCAGTGTGTCTCCCATAACAATGTGACCTCGGACTACGTTAAGGTAACGTGTGGAGTTCCCCAGGGTTCGGTCCTTGGCCCTGCACTCTTCAGCATCTACATGCTGCCGCTAGGTGACATCATACGCAAATACGGTATTAGCTTTCACTGTTATGCTGATGACACCCAACTCTACATGCCCCTAAAGCTGACCAACACGCCGGATTGTAGTCAGCTGGAGGCGTGTCTTAATGAAATTAAACAATGGATGTCCGCTAACTTTTTGCAACTCAACGCCAAAAAAACGGAAATGCTGATTATCGGTCCTGCTAGACACCGAACTCTATTTAATAATACAACTCTAACATTTGAGAACCAAACAATTAAACAAGGCGACACGGTAAAGAATCTGGGTATTATCTTCGACCCAACTCTCTCCTTTGAGGCACACATTAAAAGCGTTACTAAAACGGCCTTCTTTCATCTCCGTAACATCGCTAAAATTCGCTCCATTCTGTCCACTAAAGACGCTGAGATCATTATCCATGCGTTTGTTACGTCTCGCCTCGACTACTGTAACGTATTATTTTCGGGTCTCCCCATGTCTAGCATTAAAAGATTACAGTTGGTACAAAATGCGGCTGCTAGACTTTTGACAAGAACAAGAAAGTTTGATCACATTACGCCTGTACTGGCTCACCTGCACTGGCTTCCTGTGCACTTAAGATGTGACTTTAAGGTTTTACTACTTACGTATAAAATACTACACGGTCTAGCTCCATCTTATCTTGCCGATTGTATTGTACCATATGTCCCGGCAAGAAATCTGCGTTCAAAGGACTCCGGCTTATTAGTGATTCCCAAAGCCCAAAAAAAGTCTGCTGGCTATAGAGCATTTTCCGTTCGGGCTCCAGTACTCTGGAATGCCCTCCCGGTAACAGTTCGCGATGCCACCTCAGTAGAAGCATTTAAGTCTCACCTTAAAACTCATTTGTATACTCTAGCCTTTAAATAGACTCCCTTTTTAGACCAGTTGATCTGCCGTTTCTTTTCTTTTTCTTCTATGTCCCTCTGTGTATCGGCTGGGGACATCTCTGCGCTGCTGGTCCGCTACCCTTGGGATGGTTTCCTGCTGGCTCCGCTGTGAACGGGACTCTCGCTGCTGTGTTTGGACTGGACTCTCGCGACTGTGTTGTATCCATTGTGGATTGAACTTTCACAGTATCATGTTAGACCTGCTCGACATCCATTGCTTTCCTCCTCTCTAAGGTTCTCATAGTCATCATTGTCACCGACGTCCCACTGGGTCATTATTGTCACCAATGTCCCACTGGGTGTGAGTTTTCCTTGCCCTTATGTGGGCCTACAGAGGATGTCGTGGTGGTTTGTGCAGCCCTTTGAGACACTAGTGATTTAGGGCTATATAAGTAAACATTGATTGATTGATGATTGAGTTATATGAAAGACATCATGATAAGATGATCTTGATTTGTGGTGACTTTAACATTGATTTGATGAAATATAATGATCACATGAAAACCACTGATTTTGTTCATCTTATGTTTAGCTTGAGTTTCTTTTCACTAATTGTAAAACCTAGCAGAATAACAAAGGACAGCTTGACACTAATTGATCATATTTTTATCAATGTATTTGATGGGAAGAGAAAAAGTGGACTCTTAGTGACTGATGCAAGTGATCACTTGCCTGTTTTTACAGTGATCCAAATGAACAACGAGCCAAACTTACAAACAAAAAGACAAATAAATCATTTGGTTAGAATAAAATCACCAGAAGCAGTTAATGCATTCAAGGCTGATCTTTTAAATCAAGCAAAATGTTTTTGTGGAGGATACTAATGAAGCATACGATACATTCCTGGATATATTTCTGACACTTTATCATTGTCCATTGAGAGAATATAAGCAAAATACTAAAACGAGGAAAAAACCATGGATAACAAGGGCTTTAGTAAAAGCCTGTAAAAAAAAAAAAAAGGCTTTACAAGGAATTTATTAAGAATCGAACAAAGGAAAATGAGGACAAATATAAAAAGTATAAAAACAGATTGACATGTATCATGAGGCTGCAACAAAAAAAGTATTATGAACAATTGCTGCATAAACATAAAAATAATATCATTGAAACCTGGCATGTGCTTAAAACTATGATTAAAAAAATCTAGCAATAAGGATTTTACATCATATCTGGTAAAAGATGACAACTCAATTATTGAAAATATAGAAGAAATAGCTGAGATATTCAATATGTTTTTTTGTGAATGTTGGCCCAAATTTGGCAAAAAAAAATATTAATTTAAAAATGAAGCATGAGAAAAAGTTCAAGCCTGTATCTCACATGAACAATTCAATGTTTCTTGGTGGAGTTTGTGAAAGTGATGTGTCAGAAGTGGTCAGAAAGTTTCAAAATAAAAACATCTGTCCATGGTAACAACTTGTTAAAGAAGTGATGGATTGTGTCCTGAAGCCGTTTATATTATATATGCAATAAATCTTTATCAACTGGAATTTTTCCTGACAAAATGAAAATCGCAAAAGTTATTCCAATTTATAAAAATGGTGATAAACATATGCTCTCAAATTACAGACCTGTGTCCTTACTACCTCAATTTGCAAACATTCTTGAGAAATTATTTGTATATAGACTTGATAAGTTTATTGACAAACATGAGCTGTTGAATGAGCATCAGTACGTCTTCAGGAGTAATCGATCTACATCCCTAGCAGTGATGGACTTAGTAGAAAACATAGCTACAGCAATAGAAAAAAAGCAACACACCGTTAAAGTATTTATTGACTTGTGTAAAGCTTTTGACACAATCCATCATTGCTTACTTCTGCAGAAATTGGAAAAATATGGCATAAGAGGTGTTTCGCAACAGCGGTTAAGTCGTTATTTAAGTAACAGATCTCAATATGTGGAAATTAATAAGATTAAATCACAGCCAAGAAGAGTAACTTGTGGGGTTCCACAAGGCTCGGTATTGGGACCTAAGTTATTCATACTCTACCTAAATGATATTTGTTCACTATCTAATAAATTGAAATGTATTATGTTTGCAGATGATACAAATGTATATTGTTCAGGAGAAGACTTGAAGGAAGTGTTGAGGATAAAAGAGGTTGAGTTAATTCAGCTAAAAAAATGGTTTGATATTAATAAGTTATCATTAAATGATAAGAAAACTACATTTATGGTGTTTAGTGGTGTGAAGCAAAATTAGAATAAAATCAAGTGAGAGTTTATGAAACTAAATTCTTGGGAATAATAATTGATCAAACTGTGTTGGAAACCGCATATTGAATAAATAAAGGGAAACATATCCAAATCTATTGCTATTCTTTATAAAGTAAGACACATGCTGAATACGACATGACTGCATATGTTGTATTATTCTTTTATTTTTCCATATTTAACGTATTGTGTTGAAATTTGGGGAAATGTTTATAAAACAAACATAGACCCAATAATAAAACTTCAAGAAAGGGTCATTAGAATAATACACAAAGCCTGCTACTATGAACATACCAATCCATTATTTATGAGTTCAAATCTATTAAAATGTTCAGACATTGTGTTTTTTTAAAACAATGGAAATTATGTTTCGAGTAAAGAACAACAGCCTTCCAGCTTGTATTCTCAGGCTATTTCATTTAAGAGGAGAAAACTATAATTTACGGGGGATATCGATTTTTGAAATAGGTAAAGCGAGAACAAGCATAAAATACAAATGTATTACAGTTTTAGGAGTTAAATGGTGGAACAAGCTCAGTGATGAGCTGAAGACATGCACTTCTTTGATAAGGTTTAAGAAAACATTGAAAGGTGAAATAATTGAAAATTAGAAAATAAAGTAACAATTACTTTCATCCCATTGATTTTTTTTTTTTTTTTTTTAACGTTGATGTTCCAGGCAATCTAATCTTCAGTGAAGGTGTAGGATAGGCAAATATAAGCTATTCCTTTTTTGGTCATTATTTTTCTTTTCTTTCGTGTGTAAATGTGCATAATTGTATACATATAACATGTACTGTAAAACTGATCACACAAAATGGTTGATTGATTTGATTGATTATATGACCGAAATAAACTTATTTCATTCATTCATTCATTCAATATTTACTCCACTGAAAAGTATTATCCACTTATTAGCAAAACAAAAACATTCTTCTCAAACTAGTTTATCAACAAGTCAGCTGCGTCATGCCTCAAAGTTTCCGCCTCCTCCACTTATTCACACACAGAGAAACTTAACAGCACTGCCTACACTCTAGACCAGGGGTCTCAAACTCAATTTACCAGGGGGCCACTGGATGCAGAGTCTGAGTGAGGCTGGGCCGCAAGAAAAGATGTATTTATTTATTTTTTTTGCATACTCCTCAGCATGTCTAGTTGTATAATGACGTTTCAAATTGTATCCCTTGTGCAACTTTCTGGGTGCAAATAAGACACGTCGGGGTGCCCCTGTGCTCAACAAAGAAATATCGCATCTCCCACTTTTCCTGGAATTGTCTTTGCTCATCACTAACCCTTCTCTTCACTGCAGGCTTTGAAAAAGACATGTTTGGGGTTGTGGAATATATTTGTATTTAGCCCACGCACGGAGAATAATGTTGTTTCCGCAATGTGCGTCGCTCCGCTTTTCCTCCCTACAGCAACACGGCGGTCGGCGGATAATAGCCGGGAAAGTACCGGGATAGCGAGCGCAAAAAAGTGACGGCTCCCGGAGTGTTTATATGTAGTGTTCATCGTGTGAGGCAATGCAAACTAAACAAGAAAAAAAAAAAGCAAATAACGGTTTGAATCGGTCCAGGTTATCGGGGACTGTTATTACTGACGGACAGGTGTCGCGGTGTGACTGCAGCCAGGCACCTAAGAAAACCCCCGTCTCCATGACAACGTCTCTGTCGCTTTCACTCATTTGCCGCTTTTCCACTAACGCAGGGTAGGCAACCCAGAACGTTGAAAGAGCCATTTTGGACCCGAATAACACAACGCTGTCAAGCGCCGTTCATATAAAACTTGCGGGCCGCACTAACATTAAAGGCCTACTGAAATGAGATTTTCTTATTTAAACGGGGATAGCAGGTCCATTCTATGTGTCATACTTGATCATTTCACGATATTGCCATATTTTTGCTGAAAGGATTTAGTAGAGAACATCGACGATAAAGTTAGCAACTTTGGTGCTGATAAAAAAGCCTTGCCTGTACCGGAAGTAGCAGACGATGTGCGCGTGACATCACGGGTTGTGGAGCTCCTCACATCTGAACATTGTTTACAATCATGGCCACCAGCAGCGAGAGCGATTCGGACCGAGAAAGCGACGATTTCCCCATTAATTTGAGTGAGGATGAAAGATTCGTGGATGAGGAAAGTGAGAGTGAAGGACAAGAAAAAAAAAAGACTACAGTGGGAGCGATTCAGATATTATTAGACAAATTTACTAGGATAATTCAGGAAATTCCCTTATCTGCTTATTGTGTTACTAGTGTTAAAGTGAGATTACATGGTCGTAACTGTACAACCTGAAGGTCGGCCCCGCATCAGTCGACGGATGGTGGCGATGCCCATCTCTGCCCTGCGCAAGGGACCCTCTCCGAAACACGATCTTTCAAAGTGACCGCTGCATAATACACTGTACTTTGTGTGTGTGGTCCAATCCAGCCGTGTTCGCTTGACCGCTCTGTTCCATAGTAAAGCTTCAACGTCATCCTTCGGGAATGTAAACAATGAAGACCCTGAAAGGTGCGCATGCTGCGTCAGACACATACAGCCAAATTAGTGACGGGCATGACTGGCCCTGCCATCCAGCGACGCGTTTCGGTCTCTTGACCTCTTCAGGCTGGCTTTGCACTGATTGCAGGATGTAAACATATTTTTAACTGCGAGTCTGTGCCTACTGGGACACTCCTAATTCCCTAGTAGGTGGGGCACTTCTAATCCCCTAGATTTACGGCTTCTCTATTTTTCTCTACAGCAGGATGTGCTCCATTCAACTGCCGGAGAGTACTGAGCCGTTTTGAGCAGGAGGAGAATATATAGGAGGTCTGCAGTGGGCGGGGCTCGTGCTCAACACTGCAGTGTCGATGTTTTGGTTAGGGTTAGGGTTAGTGTGTTTGTGTTGCTAAAGGCGGCCGCAATACACCGCTTCCCACCTACAGCTTTCTTCTTTGATGTCTCCATTATTTATTGAACGAATAGCAAAAGATTCAGCAACACAGGTGTCCAGAATACTGTGGAATTATGCGATGAAAACAGACGACTTATAGCTGGGAACGGTGCTGGAACAAAATGTCCGCCGTCCACAGCCTCGATTAAATCATTGAGGACCTTAAGAGCAGCTGTAATAGTGCTATGCTGTATTCTAAAACCCGATTGAAATGGGGATTAAATATTGTTTGATTCTAAAAAATCATTTAGCTGGTTACTGATGATTTTCTCAAACAAATTTTCTAAAATGCATAATTTAGAAATTGGTCTGTAATTATTTATATTTGTGGGTTCACCCCCTTTTAGCAGGGGAAGAACAAAGGCTGATTTCCAGATTTTTGGAATGCTTTTACTTGTTAGACTGAGGTTAAAAATATGCGAGAGAGGCTCAGCAATAAAATCAGCAGCCACTTTTAAGAAAACGGGTTCAATTTGGTCCGGTCCTGCTGCTTTAGTTGTGTCCAGGCTCTTTAGTGCATTGTATACCTCAGATACTGATACAGGTGTGAAGTCACAAGTGCAGGTGCTGCGTCTAATTACAGCCTGTGGTGTATTTGGGATATTAACATTAGTTAAACCAACATTTGACGATTGAGGATTCAACGACTCAAAGAAAAATCCGGCAGAAACTAAATACTCATTAAAACAATTTGATATAGTTGTCTTATCAGACAAAGTACCAGATTGAGTAATCAAAGGACATGGAAAGTCATTTGTTTTCACATGATTTAAAGAAGCGTTTATGGTTTGCCAAAACTTTTTGGGGCCATTTATATGTTTTTTGCATTCATGCAAGTAAAAATCAGACTTGGCTCTCTTAACAAGCGAAGTACATTTATTTCTAAGCTGGCGAAAGCTAAGCCAGTCAACCTCTGTCTTTGTTTTTCGAGCCCTGGCCCAAGCAACATCTCTCTCTTTGAGAAGGTTTCCAATTGCAGCGGTAAACCAGGGATTATTTCCACCTTTAACTCTACATTTTCGAAAGGGAGCATGTTTATTGACTATACGTCGAAATTCGTTATAAAAGTATTTCAACGCTATCTCAATATCATCCACTAAAGCAACTCTGTTCCACTCAAAGGCAGCTAAGTCGTATATAAAAGCTGGGAGGCAAAAAATGTTAATATCTCTTTTGCATGTAATAATGGGTTTTGATTTTGGTAGCTTGCAGTTTCCTACAGCTGCAATTGTACAATGATCACTCAAGTCATTGACAAACACCCCAGTACCAGTGTACTTATGGGGAGCGTTGGTTAGAACTAGATCAAGTAAAGATGATTTTGAGGTGTTTTTAGTATTGGGTCGAGTTGGGGAAGTGAATAATTGAGTTAAATTTAGTGTGTTGCATACAGCTTTAAGGTTATCAGAAGAGGAAGTCAACCAGTCAAAATTTAAATCACCAACCAAGAGAAGTTCACTAGTCCACTCATAAAGGATTCAAGAGAGGCAAGGGCTTCAGTGGAGGCATAGGGAGGTCTATAACACCCTACAATTGCGAGAGTTTGGCCATGCGAGAATTCAAGCTGCAGGGCAAGGAGTTCAAATGGTTTAGTGATTGACAGTGATGATAATAAAGTAACATTAAATCTGTTTTTCATATACATAGCCACCCCTCCACCTTTTCGAGGACGATCGCATCGGAAGACATTGTATCCATTTATAGCAATGTCCTTGTCAGAGACTGCTTTACTTAGCCAGGTTTCTGATAAAATAAATATATCTGCATTGGTTGTTTGAATCCAAATTTTGACTAAGTCGAATTTTGGCAGTAGGCTTGTAATATTTGAATGAATTAAACCAAGACCTGACCTAGCTCTAAGTTCATCAGGAGTACTGATGTTGTATAAAGCTGGGCCTGGATTTGGTTGCACATTGCCTGATAGCAGAAGTAAGAACAATATAAAGATTTTCCGTTTCATATGGCAAGGTGACCTCATGACAACATTATTTGGCTTCACAATATCAAAATGAGTAATATCAGAAGGAGAAAACCATCTGTTTAGCACAGAAATACACCATAACTGAAGCTGGTTAGAATTATTTAGCACTGACCCACATGTGGATATCAATAACCTTTGTGTAAATGCTGTAGTTTCAAAGGACCAGGTGATTGTTATTGCGTTTGGTAGAGTTAAAGGTTGGTGGAGCACCTGGTCAGGTACCCCACTACAATTGCAGAAAACAAGTCCAGGAAAAAGCATTAATATTAAACAGAGAGCTTTTGTCAAAGTCATTGTTAAATTGTTTTACTACCTACCCAGGTCCAATAATCAAAGTTCAGATGTCCAAGCTACAAGAGTTGGAAGACCAAGCTAAGGCTAGCAGAGGCCCAGCTTTAGTCAGTCTGAGGCTAAGATGGATCCAGGCCGTGGAAGACGGAAGGCCAAGATGAAGCCAGTCGACTCAGACTGTAGGTAGTGGAAGGCCAAGCTGAGACTAGTATAGATCCAGACTGTGGCAGATGGAAGGCCAAAATTTCAGCTAGCAAAACATCCCCCGGCTTCTGCAGGTCAGAGGCCTCCAGATTTCCAAATCCAACAAAAGCAGTCAGAAATACCACTTTTTGGAAGTAAGCCTTCATTCATCAATTGTTACGCTTAAAACTAGTGCAATTTACTTAAATCGGCTAAAAAAAAAGAGACTAAAACACATAGAAATTCAGACCACTTTGACAAGCAGACAAACAAAAGACAGTCCTGTCGGCCATCTTGGATTGGACATTCAACATTAACCCAATTTGGAAATCGGTCTGTAGTTATTTATATTTGTGGATTCACCTACTTTTGACGGGGGAAGAAGAAAGGCGGGTTTGCTGATTTTTGGAACGATTTTGCTTGAAAGACTCAGGTTAAAAAGGCATGAAAAAGAAAAAGGCAATTAGAAATATTATACATTATGTCCCATATAAGCTCATACACGACACATTCTACAGATAGTGTATAAAAAAAACTAAATAGTGGAATAAAAGAGGTGAAAACATGTGAAATGGAACAAAGAAAAGTTGCATTGTTGAGTCTAATAAAGCTGCCATGCAGGTTGTTTTCTCTTTAAAGCTGTCATTGCTCAAAAATAATAATGAATCAAACTCAATGTTGTTACAAATTATTTAAACTATTCAAGGCTCCAATTACGTCACTTACAAAATTTGACTTCAAAATATTTTTATAGGATATTTTGTGTTTGCCTTACAAAAAAAAGGGTTTTTGACTAATAGGGCAAAAAAAAAAAAAAAAACAGAAATGAAGAAGCTGTCACGTACTTGCATGGCTGCTCTAGTTGTGACCCCAAGATGCAGGAGACAGGAGGACGACGTGCGGGTGAGAGTCTTTTAATTCCCACAGGGAGCACAAGGAGGTGCAGCAGGGAAGTGCACAGAAGCATAAGCAGCATACAGAAAAACCAAAGTAACGTTTCACAAAACAATCCTTGAGCCCTGACTGGAGGGCGAGGCAGGCATAAATAGAAGCCAGTTGATTAAAGTAAAAGTACCAATGATTGTCACACACACACTAGGTGTGGTGAGATTTTCCTCTGCATTTGACCCATCACCCTCACCCCATGACCAGGTGTGGCCAGGCTGCCAATCAGCGACAGGTGAGGAGGGAAAAGGGCTCAGGGAGACAAACAGGAAGTGGGACCAAAATTAGAGCGCCGACTAGGAGATAAACACAAACGCAAACAGACCGCGTGACACCTGACGTGACAGGTCGTCACAGAAACGAGGGATGGATCTGAAGTTTATCGAGGGACTTAAGTGTTGAAAGTAAAAAATAATGTTTGACTTATTTTTATGAGTGGGGCCCGTTTGGATCCTAATAATTTCAGTGGGACAAGTTTTAATTGTCATTGCTCAAAAAAAATAATGAATTAAAATCGATGATGTTATGAATTATTGACATATTTAAGATTGCAATTACGTTGAGTGAAAATTATTTTGTGCTTTTGCCATAACAAAACAAGGTTTTGACAAAAATGGCGTAAATTATGAAAAAAAAAAGACTGATAAGGACGGATAAACCTGAAATTGATCTAGGGATTTAAGTGTTGAATGAAAAAATACAAACATAAATAAAAATGACCTACTTCTACCATTTTTATGACTGAGACTCTTCCTGGTCCCCAAGAAAGCAGTGCGAGGCGAGTGGAGAAAAAACGGATTTATTGACAGAGATGTGACACAATGTGATATTGATCATAAGCAGCGGCCATTGAAAGAAAAGAAGAAATCCTCGTCATGACGTCAAGGCCATGAAACGTGCGATTTTACAGCCACCAACGTTTGATCTTGAAAGTCTTTTAACGGCCAAAGAAGAATACATGGAATAGCGTGAGGAGCAGTCGGACGAAGAACAAAGCACATCTCCATCTCATCTCCGAGTGTGATGACGTCCCTCAGCGATGGAGACATCTCCCTGTGTTCCAGTGCACAAAGCATCCTGGAGGAAGAAGACCACTCAGCACATTCCCGACAGAAGCAGGTGAATCCAAGTTGAACATCATCTTCACACAAGAACATTTGGAGGTGCAGACAGTCCATGTGAGCTTACTCAGCCTTCAGCCGCCTGCACGTTCTCGTCGAGCTCCACGCCGCCGTGGCGAGCTGCGGGACAAACGCAAACGGTGAAGGAAGAACATCCAGAAGGTGCCTCGTCACTCACATCAGATCTTTGAGGTGTGACTTGGAAACATGACGAGTCAGCACACTTGATGTCTCATTTGGCTGATCCTCATCATGAGGACTCCTGTCAAAAGTGAGATATGCCAGACTTTGTATTGCGTGTGCTCACAGGAGGGACTTTTATTGTGAAGGAGTCAGCTCCAGTTGGGCTTTTCCGGCTAAACTTGTAACAAAGGTCCACATCAGACCTCCATGTGAGTGACGCTTCACCACGGCTTTGTTTCTTGCGGCTCAAAGAAAAGATGTTTTACTTACCAGCTGGATCGTACTGGGCTGAAATGAAAGAGAAACAAGGTGAAGTGGACTTTTCCCCTCACGTCACGCCGTGTTTCTACGTGAGAGTGTGCGCTCTGTCTCTGTGGATCTTTGAGTGTTTGGCTGGAAGGCAACTAAAAGATGGCCGCACCTTTGCAGCCCGGATGAAAGCATCAACTCACGGCCTGGACCGAGTGCACCGAGAAGAAGAAGACAGAGGACATTGGCGTCCCTCACCTTGTCTGTTTCTGTGACGCCTGACCATGACCATGATGATGATGATGATGATGATGGCCGCCACAGCGAGGACCGCCGCCGTGGCAGCGAGGGCGACGCTCAAGTTGTCTGTGGAGAGCAAAAAAGCACAAGTGGAGTGACAAAGCATGAAGAGGAAACCTTCATGACTACTTTGCATGCAGACGTCAAGCGTTGTCATGGTGACATGGATCAATAATGGTGACAGGTGGACTTGTGATGGGAAACATCTCCAACTAAATGTGTCTTTCTCACCTTCATGGCTTGCGTTGCTCAGGATGCTTCTTCTCTCCAGCTTGGTGACCAAGTCCTCCTTGACGCCTGACAGCTGAAACACACATTCGTACTTGCCCTCCACGTCGGCCGTCACCTCCACTTTCAGCGCCACCGACATCTGGAAGGTTCCGTCGTGGTTGGGGAGTATCTCTCCGTGCTCCACGTCCTCGAAGATCTGCTCGCCGTCTTTCCTCCAAAACAGGTCGGCACCGTCGGGGTAGAAACCTGTCGCCATGCAGCTGACCGGAGAGGACGGCGTCTTCTGGAGCAGGAACACCTCTGGAAGCTCTGCACAGGAAGTGATGTCACGTGTGAACACAGGACAACGTGGGGAGAAGGTGTGGATGGAGAGAAGGTGTGGATGGAGGTAAAGATGAGGAGAAGGTGTGGATGGAGAGAAGGTGTGAATGGAGGTAAAGATGGAGAGAAAGTGTGGATGGAGGTAAAGTTGGATAGAAGGAGAGGATGGAGGGAAGGAGAGAATAAGGTAAACATGGAGAGAAGGAGAGAATGATGTACAGATGGAGAGAATAAGGTAAACATGGAGAGAAGGAGAGAATGATGTACAGATGGAGAGAAGGTGAGAAAGCAGGTTAAGATGGAGAGAACGTGTGGATGGAGGTAAATATGGAGAGAATGGCGGTACAAATAGAGAGAAGGGGAGAATGGAGGTATAGATGGAGAGAAGGGGAGAAAAGAGGTAAAGATGGAGAGAACATGTGGATGGAGGTAAAGATGGAGAGAACATGTGGATGGAGGTAAAGATGGAGAAAAGGTGAGGATGGAGGTAAAGATGGAGAGAACATGTGGATGGAGGTAAAGATGGAGAGAAGGGAAGAATGGAGGTAAAGGTGGAGAGAAAAGGAGAATGGAGGTAAAGGTGGAGAGAAAAGGAGAATGGAGGTAAAGATGAAGAGAAGGTGAGAATGGAGGTAAAGTTGGATAGAAGGTGAGGATGGAGGGAAAGATGGAGGGATGGAGAGAATAAGGTAAAGATGGAGAGAAGGAGAGAATGGAGGTAAAGATCAAGAGAAGGATATAAAGATGGAGAGAATGGAGGTAAGGATGGAGAGAAGGTTAGAGTGGAGGTAAAGATGGAGAAAAGGTGATGATGGAGGTAAAGATGGAAAGAAGAAGAGAATGAGATAAAGATGGAGAGAAGGTTAGAGTGGAGATAAAGATGGAGAGAAGGTGTAGATGGAGGAAAAGATGGAGAGAAGGTGAGAGAAAGAGAGAAGAGTATAAAGAGACAGGGTGTAATGTCAGTAATGTTCCTATAGGGGGAGTGCTAACAAATTAAAAGGTGAAAGTACATGTTGTGTTTCTACCTGTTCTCATTAGGACCTCCTTCCCATTGTTCACATACTTCTTCAAGTAAGAAGGACATATCTCAGTGTAGTAAAACGTATTGTATTCTAGTAGATGTTTGTCCTGGTCCAACTTGAGTTTGGTGGGGAAAGCTTGTTGTTTTGCTGCAGTAAATGTCCATGTCTTCATGTCCAACGATATGAAATCTTCTCCATCATAACCTTCCTGACGCCAACCTTTAACTTCATCAGTCTCATCATTCCATTCACATCCAGTCATCATCTGGAGAATGTGAACACCTGAGACACACACACACACACACACACACACACACACACACACACACACACACACACACACACACACACACACACACACACACACACACACAGTATTAGTGTAGGTTATTATGGGATGGACAGAGACAAGTATCAGTGCAGTAATGTGTGTTTACTGCAGTATAAAAAGAGTACATCAAATACATTTAAGTAGTAGAAAGTTCAACATAAACAAACCTCCAGTTTGGTTGAAACGCTTCTTAAGAACTTCAAGGTTGTGTTTGCCAATCAACTCACTAACAACATTGATCTCTGTTTGTCTCTGCCAGTATTTTGGATCCTCTGCTGTGATTTTGTTCATCCAGTCCTGTTTGGCTTCTGCTTTCCTGCTGTTGCTGTCATAGTGAGAAATCTGAACTCCATCAACATAACCAACAGCCACAAACTCTGGGAAGTTTGGAACTTGAGAGGACGCAGTGTGGAAATACTGCAGCGTGTGAATCACTGAAAGAAGAAAACAACAACAGGATGACTTTTTATTATTTTGTTTCATGTTCAACAATCTTGCACTGTGAATATTTTAGCTCCTTCCGTCTTCAGTCGGGTCTTAAAGTGAACATCAAACACTGCTAGATATCACAGTCAAGACTCACATGTTCTATGACAAATACAACACATTAATAATATTACTAACATCTGTTGACGGTTTGAACATTTTGAAAATAAACATATATTTTCTACAATGGAGGCTGAATAAAAAGTACAACAGAGTTGAACACAACCTGTTCTGCCCATTTGATGTCGACTCTTACTGACATCTTGTGGCGGGGTGATGTTACTACACTTGATTAGTTTCTGACACTTCCGTGTTTGAAGATTTGTGTTCCTTCTTACAAGCCTTGGAAAAAATAAGTCTTTGAACAAGAAACACTAAAGTGAAAACAAATAAAGAGCCTAAACGGATTTATCTGCTTCTGTAACCTTCTTGGAACATTTGGAATTTTTACTAAGAAAAAGGGAAAACAATAAAATATGTTTAAAAAGAACCAGGATTAAGTAAAAAAGGGCTTGAATAATACAACAATTAATTAATTAATAAGTAACAGAAACTCTCAGAAGTCAACTAAGTGAAGGCACAAAGAGGATTTATGAATAAAATATTAATAAACTTATAAAAAGGACTTACCAGGCGTCACGCTGTGCATTTGCACGACCAGAAGAAAGAATAAAAACAAGTTCATGATGTCAGCGCGAAACAAAAAGATGTTTGCCACTTTTAATCCCGCAGAGAAAGACAAAAGTGACGAACACTCGCTTGACTCGCAAACAGGAAAAATGAACCAGGAACTGTCGAGGCTCTTTTTATAATACTCCACCTGAGCCAATGAGGAGTCAGCATTCTGTGACGTCACAGTGAGGAGAGAAAACGAAACGCTATTCTGCACAGAAAAGTGGCAGCAGTCAACTGACAAGAAGTCTTCTACTGGACTCACTAGAGAGCGCCCCTTGTGGCCACGTCAGGTAAATGCTTGTGTGGCTTTTCTGGGAAATCACGTGACTTGACAACAAAAAGGTGTGTCAAGTTGGCCGCCAAACTTGGAAAGAAAAGAAAGAAAGAGGAATGAAGGTGAGATTGAGAGTTAAAAGTAATGACAGGGCTGGAACATCCGATCAGTGATCGTATTGTAGTCCTCTCAAGAAAGCATCAATACAAATAATGATTGATAGACATAAAGTCGCTACACCGCAGGACATCCTCACTTCTTTTTATTTCACGTCTTAACTTTCACCTCCGTTATGTCTCCCAAGCGTGAGGCGTCCCTGCTGGGGTAACGGGACACGCATCTGCCTCGCATGGGTTCGATTCCCGGCCAGGGTTGCATCAGGAAGTTTCATCCTGAGTAAAAAAGTCAGCAGAAAGCCTTCATGAGATGGACTCGCTGTGGCCAAAGTGCTGAACGTGGGGGAAAAGTGTGAGGCAGACGCTTCTGCTGGCAGAATATCAAAGAAAGTGAAAGTAAAAGTAGACACGGTAAAGCCAAACATTGAACTCGATGGTGATCATTTTTATTTTTATTTTGTCGTACCTGTCAAAGGTGAACACACTTATCCACGTAGGTGAGTAGTAACGAGTTACATTTACTTAGATAAGAAACACAACTTTTACTTTCCTATACAACATTTTATTACCATCGTTACATTCATTTATATCAGGGGTCAGCAACCTTTTTGAAAGCAAGAGCTACTTCTTGGGTACTGATTAATGCGAAGGGCTACCAGTTTGATACACACTTAAATAAATTGCCAGAAATAACCAATTTGCTCAATCTACCTTTAATAAATAAATCTATATGTATAAAAAAAATGGGTATTTCTGTCTGTCATTCTGTCATACATTTTTTTTCCTTTTACGGAAGGTTTTTTGTAGAGAATAAATGATGAAAAAAACACTTAATTGAACGGTTTAAAAGAGGAGAAAACAGGAAAAAAAGGAAAATAAAATTTTGAAACATAGTTTATCTTCAATTTTGACTCTTTAAAATTCAAAATTCAACCGAAAAAAAGGAGAGAAAAACTAGCTAATTCGAATCTTTTTGAAAAAATTTAAAAAAAGAATTTATGGAACATCATTAGTATTTTTTCCTGATTAAGACTAATTTTAGAATTTTGATGACATGTTTTAAATAGGTTAAAATCCAATCTGCACTTTGTTAGAATATATAACGAGTTGGACCAAGCTATATTTCTAACAAAGACAAATCATCATTTCTTCTAGATTTTCCAGAAGAAGAATTTTAAAAGAAAATTCAAAAGACTTTGAAATAAGATTTAAATTTGATTCTAAAGATTTTTCGAGATTTGCCACAATAATTTTTTTGAATTTTAATCATAACTGAAGAAATATTTCACAAATAATTTTTGTCGAAAAAACAGAAGCTAAAATAAAGAATTGGATTAAAACGTATTTATTATTCTTTACAATAAAAAAATTAATTTACTTGAACATTGATTTAAATTGTCAGGAAGAGGAAGGAATTTAAAAGGTAAAAAGGTATATGTTTTTGAAAATCCTAAAATCATTTTTAAGGTTGTATTTTTTCTCTAAAACTGTCTTTCTGAAAGTTATAAGAAGCAAAGTAAAAAAATAAATGAATTTATTAAAACAAGTGAAGACCAAGTCTTTAAAATATTTTCTTGGATTTTCAAATTCTGTTTGAGTTTTGTCTCTCTTAGAATTAAAAATGTCGAGCAAAGCGAGACGAGCTTGCCAGTAAATAAATACAATTTAAAAAATAGAGGCAGCTCACTGGTAAGTGCTGCTATTTGAGCTAATTTTAGAAGAGGCCAGCGGGCGACTCATCTGGTATTTGCCTTAAAACTCCACAGACATTTTTCGACCCGTATGTACAGTCACCGTGTGCTCGGAGAAGAGGTAGGATTAAATATAAGTCTTACTTCTTAATATTCCTTTTCAGATTTGTTGAAAGGTGCAAATGGAACCATGTGATGTTACTTGACGTAAACATGTCTGTAACAAATACATCAAAACCATAGCCACATGTGTAATGACTAACATTTACATAACATTTTGTAGATGACATTGCATGTCTTGTCTTGTTCTAGTCTGTCTTTTGAACGTACAAGTAAATGTCTTGTTTTTAGTGTGAGGTTTAACTGTTGTGTTTATTTTGTGTCATTGTGAAGTTTTTTGTACCTGAAAATCAGATATCCCGGCCCCCCAGACACATTTTTTCCTCTAAATCTGCTCCCCAGGTCAAAATAATTGCCGAGTGTGACCGTGTGTCTTGGCTACCACTCTTTACCGCATCAATCAATCAATCAATGTTTATTTATATAGCCCCAAATCACAAATGTCTCAAAGGACTGCACAAATCATTACGACTACAACATCCTCGGAAGAACCCACAAAAGGGCAAAGAAAACTCACACCCAGTGGGCAGGGAGAATTCACATTCAGTGGGACGCCAGTGACAATGCTGACTATGAGACACCTTGGAGAGGACCTCAGATGTGGGCAACCCCCCCCCCCCTCTAGGGGACCGAAAGCCATGGATGTCGAGCGGGTCTAACATGATACTGTGAAAGTTCAATCCATAGTGGCTCCAAGACAGCAGTGAGAGTCCCGTCCACAGGAAACCATCTCAAGCGGATCAGCAGCGTAGAGATGTCCCCAACCGATACAGGCGAGCGGTCCATCCTGGGTCCCGACGAGCGGTCCATCCTGGGTCTCGACTCTGGACAGTCAGTACTTCATCCATGGTCATCGGACCGGACCCCCTCCACAAGGGAGGGGGGGACATAGGAGAAAGAAAAGAAGCGGCAGATCAACTGGTCTAAAAAGGAGGTCTATTTAAAGGCTAGAGTATACAGATGAGTTTTAAGATGAGACTCTCCATGAACCCCGATACAAACATCCGACCAGGAGCGTTGGGCTGCAGTGCATTGTGGGTAGGCGAGTCTTGTACATGATCATGTTCTGTCGGTTCATTTGCAAAATAAACCAGAGAGCACAACTCAGCTTTGATACAAAATGAAAGTAAAAAGTCATGTTGGAATATTTTCAAAAACTCAGCTCGGATTAATTACTGTTCTCTTGGTAGTGGAGAAGAAGTGGGGGTTAGGGGCAAAAGTGGTCTCTGATCCATCTTTGACACGGCAGATAAAGGGCTGGGAGAGGTTAGACCGAGGAGGCATGGGTTTTTTTTTTTTTTACTACAGCCGACGAGGCACATATGTTTTTCAAATTAGACTGTGTCGTATTTTGGGGGAATCAAACAAACATTACAAAGAGATTCTAGGACCAGACAATCCATTGGATTCGATACAATTATCTTATTCAGGAATTACATTTTATTTTGAAAAAGTTATCAGTAATCTGGAAATACGTGTTATTTATTGGAATTGTAGATTGAAAAAGAAATAATCAAAAGCCATACATCATGAAACAGGCTACAGAAGTACAACAAATCAAAGTTGAAAGAAACAACAAGCCCAACTTTATATTCATCAAAATGTGCTTTGAAAAGTTTAACAAATGCCCCAAGGGAGCGGTTTGCCTGGCATGGGATGAGATGCTTATCCATGGCGATGTAGAAGCTGTCGATCTTGCTCTTCTGACGGCCAACAGCGAGGAGGTATGGCTGCCGACCCTGCTGGTTGCGGAGATGCTCCTCCATACTGCAGCATGACTTAGGTTGAGAGAAGGAAACTAAGTATTAGACACCAGAATATTGTGCTGCCACAAAAAAACATTATTAAAGTCATTATTCAAACATCCTCTCAATCTCAGTGCAAAGATCGGAATGAATGTTAAGACTTAATTTAAGTTTCATTCACTTTTTAACTGCCTTCATTTTCACATGTGGCTAAGAACATGACACATGACAAGTAGTTATCACTTTCATAATATTACCTTATGAAAGACAACAAGTCTCTCAATGGCATCACATGCACTGATTTTTGGAGACTTCGGTCCTCCTGGTGGTGGTGGAAGGAGATGTATGAGCAACAACAGGGAGGCCATTTCATGGTCGTAAGCTGAGGACAAAGATTCACAAGAATTAACTCAAGAATTTTCACTTTTCCTCCATCTAATGTTCATATTTATTCCAAATATCAGATACATTTTCAGAGATACAGGAGATACTTTAAAACAAGAAAAACAAATAAAACTCACATGTTGCCTCATCACTTCCAATGGAACATTCTGCTGACTGTAACAAGCGCCGCAACTCTGGTGCTGAAGTAAGTCGCTTAGCCTCTTTTATGATGTTTGGTTTGAAGAACACATCCCACTTCTGAAGCAGCCTGGAGGATGTCTCATCATCAAATAGGAGAATGAAGTCTTGCTCCACCTTTAAGAAAGAAGATATTTAACTACCACCGAAGGAAATACTTTCAAATGTCAGGCTGCTCCAAACATCTCATTCCAAACTTACCAATCCTTTTGTATCGAGGAATCTTGGGAAGATGGAGAGGATATCAGCACTTGTACCTGGGTCATTAACAAGCTTCTGACGGTGCTGAAATGTCTCTCATCTTCTGGAGAATCACGGAATTGTCTGTGGTATGGTTGAGCAAAGATACTGCCTCTTGACAAGCATCCCCATCAAGCTGATTGTCGACATTGACAATCCTTTGGAACTTTGAAGGCTGAAGAAAGGTTCAAAGAGCAACTTGGTGGCGCCTCAGATCCACGCCGAATTTTCCTTTGGACTGTTTTCAGACGCCAAGAAATGTATCCTGTGCTACTAGCAGTGTACAAAAGACTGTCTCTGAAACGCTTGTTTTCTTTTTGTGTCATTGAGTTACTTGAATGTAGTTCACTTTTACGACACTGGAGGGGGCATTGAACACATCACTATATCAGCAAGCTCTGAAAGTTACGGTGAACTTCGATGTCATTTGTTTAATTGACAGTGTGCGTCAATACAAAGTGAGTTACTTTATATACACTTTAATATAACCTGTTTTGTGCTTAAAACTATATTGCAACTCATTTGGTCAGTTTTATTGTTGTCTAATGGCTGTTTGGCATCAGGTTCGCAAGCTAACTGCTAGCTAAATATCATACCCTTATTGGGGCCTGTTTGTAGCATTGGACATGTTTGTTAGCCCCAATTGACAATTTAGAATTATTGTTGTGATGCTATTTAAATTCTAGTAATTATTACATTACTTAGGGCTGGGATGTTCAAATTCTGTGGATTTATGTAAACTGTGTATACACAGCTAAGTAATGTATATTTAACAGCCATGTTGCATGCCTGTGCCTATATTCAATTGTATTGTGGTCGCTTTAGTTAATTTACAATAATTGTATTTGTTTGTTTAGGAAACCACACACATACACAAATGCAAACGAACAATTCAATATACAATTGAACCTGCAAATCTGGACTTGGACAATCTATTATTTCTCCTGCACTCACCTGAATGAATAATTGCTGTCCTGACCCGACACCCTGAAGTGATTGCTAATCCATATTTAACCAGTCATAGTCGTCACTACAAGCAGCATCATAGAAGTGTTCCTGAAATGAAAAAAGATTAAATTCATTGTCATACTTAGTTCATGAGAAATCTCAGAGAATTCATATCAGTGCTATGCACATAGCATCAGGGCCAAAAATTGCAATTATTGAAATACATGTTGATGCAAGAATGACATGAAAATAGTCATATAAATAATAAAAATAAGAATTACATAGCCTTTCTTGGTGTATGGATCCTTGAGAGACGGGAACAGTGTCACTATGCCAAGAGCATATTCCTCTCTGACTGCCTTAGTGGGAAGGTTTCTGATAGGAGATATCAAATTTTTAATCTAGATCCATGTAATGGCCATGTTGTTATCAAGCACAAAAAAATAGAATGTAAAAACATACATACCCATGACTATCAATCATGTGAGCCACCAGTATGTTGACCATTTGTCGTCTTGTGATATCTGTTAGGGTTTCTGTTGTTTGGTACTCCTGAAGTACTGCTTCACTGCCAGACTTGGCTTTTAACACAGCTTCAATCAACTGATTAAAAACAAAAACATGAAAATGCAAAATATGGTGATAAACAGCTATCCTTGACACGCAAAAACTGTTTTAATGTGTAAAAAAACTCAAGTGAATCAAGCTTTGTTCAAACCTGTTTAGCTGATGTTGCATCATGCTTATTCTCTTGCGAGGGATCTCATCCATGGTAAGAGTTCCGCTTGAGTTGAAGCTAGAGTCAGAGATCTCAGATGCAGAGGACAAGGACAGGTCTGAAAATTCTAAAGGAATAAAAGAAGAAAACATTTGATCATTTTATTCAGTAGTGTACAGAGTGCCTGATAATACATGATTTTATATCTCACCCTGGCTTGAGAATATTGTCAGCACCACATTGCCTTGTCCAACCAGGTCGCTGAATATTTCCGCATCAACTTCTGTCCCTGTTGCATCCTTGTACATAATGCTTGCATCGGGTGGCAGGCAAAATCTCTCAATGACTGGAAAACAATATGAGAAAATTGTGATTTATGTGCTTTATGTGCAGTTTCATTTGTCTCACAGCAAATGACTGTTCTAGTTAGATGGAGTCATCCACTGGTGATTTTTTCCCTCAAGTAACCCTGACACTTCTTAAGTCCAAATTTAAAAGTGAAGTATTGGCTTTTCTCAGTTAACTGTTCTTGTGTATAAAATGCTTTACATTCTAGGTGGCGCACATGTTGAGTAAATTATCCCCATTTATAAAGGAATCTGCTTCAGGCATGTAAAGACACCAGAGTATACAACATGAGGTTTTTAAAGAAAGTGGGTCTATTTTTAAACAGTTTTTAAGGTAAGATTAAGTAAATTGAAACACCTTTTTCATGGAATTGGAGAAAGTCAAACGGTCTCTCAACGTCATCCAGCTTCACATACTTCTGCTGTTGGTTGTACTTCACCTGGACCAGCATCTTCACTGAGACATGCAAAACATATATTAAAGAAAGTCAATATTTAAAGAAAGAACAGTTTAGAGGTCAATGTGTCACAGTAAAGGATAAGATTTGTTAATATTTTGCAGGGGCCTCTATCAATAATTTTCTTTTTCATTCCTACATGATTGCTTTATAATATATATTTATATATATATATATATATATATATATATATATATATATGTCAATATTATGTATATATGTATATATATATGGGTTTCACGGTGGCAGAGGGGTTAGTGCGTCTGCCTCACAATACGAAGTTCCTGCAGTCCTGGGTTCAAATCCATGTTCGGGATCTTCCTGTGTGGAGTTTGCATGTCCTCCCCGTGAATGCGTGGGTTCCCTCCGGGTACTCCGGCTTCCTCCCACTTCCAAAGACATGCACCTGGGGATAGTTTGATTGGCAACACTAAATTGGCCCTAGTGTGTGAATGTGAGTGTGAATGTTGTCTATCTGTGTTGGCCCTGCGATGAGGTGGCGACTTGTCCAGGGTGTACCCCGCCTTCCGCCCGATTGTAGCTGAGATAGGCGCCAGCGCCCCCCCGCGACCCCGAAAGGGAATAAGCGGTAGAAAATGGATGGATGGATGGATATATTTATGTATATATGAGACAGAGAGAGGGAGAGAATTTTGAAAGGGATCACAATTGAATATTGTAATTAAAACTAAATGTTAAAGCAGTAACAGTAATTTCTACAACAGAAAAGTCACAATATCATCTGAACAATATCTCACTGGAAACAAGTCATTTTAATCATATTCCTGTTGTCACAATATTGAATAATTTCAAAATAGGATTAAAAACACAGCAAAAAAGAAAAAAAAAAAACATTAGTTATTCTTCCTGTCCTATCTCTTTCCTCCTTTCTCAGCTGTTTATGTGGCAGTGAGGGCTGGTTGGCTCTGCCAGCAGAAACTTTTAACACAATCATTTCAGTGGCGAGTTATGGTTAGCAGAAAGTATAAGGACAACGACTGCTAGATTGTTTGCTACAGCTTAAAGATGAGCCAGCATGCTGTGTCAGAGGATAAATGAGAGATGGAGGAGCAAACGGATTAAAAAGTATTTCACATGTTTGCGCAGGTTTTACAGATGTTTATACTCGAGGAGGTTTTTCTTCACATACAGTACTTACAGTTAGATGTCATCAAACTGATGTTACAGTTACTGTCATTTCACGGGATCCACCGTAACCTCTGCTCTGCTGCTCACTGACGTGCGTGTGTTTCTGTGCCCCTGAGAACAGAGGAGAGGCTGCAGCTATATTAATTTGTACCTAATCAAGAAAAAAAAACCCAACAATCAGTTCTTACATTTATATATTCCTAGGTCAAGACAGATTCAGATGCTTGTAAAGGCCCTGGTATGAATTAAATACTAAATTAAATTAAATCTCATTTAATATTTAATACAATGTGTCCATGACCCATTTGAAGATGTCACCACTACCTGCTGCTGGCAGGCTGCTGCTGCTGCTGGCGTTGTAGCCATGGACATCTTCTTCCATGTCATGAACTTTGCTGGTTTAAGGAAAAGACGAGATGGCGCCCAAGGCTGATTATAGTGAACTTAAAAAAGCGATCGATACTCTGATCGAGGAAGTTGCTACAATCAAGGAGCAGCAGAAAACAATCATGACCCTTGTTGTGCAGCTGGATCAGATAAGAGCTGACAATTCGGAGAAAGACAAGAAAATTGCAATTCTGGAGAACAGAGTTGCTGATTTTGAGCAGTATACACGGATCAATGACGTGATCATCACCGGACTTAGCATCAAACCCCGGTCTTACGCACGAGCTCTAACCCCAGCAAATGGAGGGGAGCCGGCGGAGTTGGATGTCATTTCAATTGAGCGACAGGTAGCGGTCTTCATGCAGTCCAAGGATATACAACTGGACTGTAACAGCATCGAAGCATGTCACCTTTTGCCCAGGAGAGGGACAAAACGACAAGCCGAGCGTTATCCTGAGGTTTGTAAACAGGAAGCACAAGATCGCGTTGCTAAAACAGGGAAGGAAGCTAAAAGGAACAAACGTTTACATGAACGACCATTTGACCAAACGAAATGCTGATATAGCTCGAAAAGCACGCCAAATGAGGAGAGAGAAGAAAATTCTACAAACTTGGACAGCGAACTGTAAAGTATTCATCAAACTCAACGGTACTCCGGAGAACGCCAAAGTGCTGGTGATTAGAAACATGGAGGATCTGAACGAATATGACGTTTGAACTGGACTGTAAGGTAAAAGCAACTAAACACAATCATGACACACATTGACAATACGCAAGGTGCAACCCATGACACGAGCCACATCATTCAGTTGATAATTGAATATGACAATGTACAGTTGAAAGCATCCCAATACACTGAGCACCACCTACAAGACATGGAACAGGATGTAGACCCGGACAATAATTTCCTCCTCAATATCAATGAGAACTGCTGCTACTATACCAATGAACAGTACAACCAGAATATTATTACTAAAGGCAAATTATCAATTATGCATTTTAATAGTAGAAGCTTAAATAGGAATTTCAAGGACATCAAGGACTATTTACACACATTTTCACAACCATTTAACATAATTGCAGTATCTGAAACTTGGATTAACAGTGAAAACGTGTCAGATTTTGAACTTGATGGTTATGACTTTATTAATATAAATAGACAAAACAAGGGGGGTGGAGGGGTGGCAATCTATGTGGATAGCACCTTGAGATTCAAACGTCTGGATGATATGACAACTGTGGTTGATAACCTACTTGAATGTCTACCGGTTGAAATTTGTATGGAAAAAAGTAGAAATGTCATTATTAGTTGTATATACAGATCACCAGGTGCAAGCATTGCACATTTTACAGATTGGATGGAATGCCTGTTTTCAAAGAAGAGTAATGTTAAAAAAGCTGTCTTCATTTGTGGAGACTTTAATATCGACCTTTTAAATCCCAGTAAAAATAACGATATAGTTAATTTCATTGACACAATGTACAGTATAAGTTTATATCCCAAAATCACCAGACCTAGTCGAATTTCATCCCACTCTGCCACTCTAATCGACAACATATTTACCAACGATATTGAAAATAAGACCGTAAGTGGGCTATTGATCAAAGATATCACTGACCACCTCCCAGTTTTTCTGATATTTGATGGTAACTACAGGACAAAAAAATTAGAAAAGCCAACCCAATACAGAAGAACGAGATCAGAGGAATCCATTAGTTCATTTAAACATGATTTACTGGAGCAGAATTGGGATGTAATTTATGAAAATGGTGATGTTAATAGTGCTTACAATATATTTTTGAGAATATTTAGGTCATTATATGATAAAAATTGCCCAATAAAAGAATGCATCAGCAAAGGAAAGTATACGAATTGTCCTTGGATCACAAAGGGATTGCAAAATGCTTGTAAAAAGAAAAACACTCTTTACAGGGAATTTATAAGATTGAAAACAAAAGAAGCAGAAAATAAATATAAAAAATATAAAAACAAGTTAACTAATATTATGAGGTCAAATAAGAGGGATTATTATAAGAAATTACTAGATGATAATAAAAATAATATCAAAGAAATATGGAATTTATTAAACAGTATTATAAGAAACAGTACCTCTTCAAATAACTATCCAACGTATTTCATGAATGATGGTAAAGAAAATGATAATATTGAAGATGTAGCTAATGCCTTCAATAAATTCTTTGTAAGTATTGGACCCGAACTTGCAGCAAAAATCCCAGATCCACGGACAACTGGTAAAAATATGGAGGGATTGTTGGAGATAAATCTCAATTCTATGTTTTTAAATGCAGTGGGTGAAGAAGAAGTGTTGGATATTGTAAACAAATGTAAGAACAAAATGTCCACAGTCTGCAATGACATTAGTATGACATTGGTGAAAAATGTCATTACAGGAATATCAAAACCATTAACATATATCTGTAATCTGTCATTTCAAACCGGCACATTTCCGAATGAAATGAAAATAGCTAAAGTTATACCTCTGTTTAAAACTGGGAGCAAACATCACTTCACAAACTATAGACCCGTCTCTTTACTTCCACAATTCTCTAAAATATTAGAAAAACTATTCAATAACAGGTTAGATGCATTTATAGAAAAACATAATTTACTCCCTGACTGTCAATATGGGTTTAGATCAAACAGATCTACATCAATGGCAATCATTGAAACAATAGAGGACATCACAAATGCCAAAGACAAGAAACAATATGCAATGGGAATATTTATTGATCTAAAAAAAGCATTTGACACAATTAACCATGATATATTAATCGATAAAATGGAAAAGTATGGAATCAGGGGAGTTGTACTAGACTGGCTTAAAAGTTGCTTAAATAAGAGACAACAGTTTGTGAAGTTGGGGAATTGCTGTTCATCGTGTTTGGACATTGCTTGTGGTGTCCCCCAGGGGTCAGTGTTGGGGCCAAAATTGTTCATCCTGTATATCAATGATATCTGTAAAGTGTCTACATTATTGAAATTAGTGTTATTTGCTGATGACACTAATATTTTTTGTTCAGGGGATGATTTAAATCAATTACAGGAAGTCATTATGGAAGAAATGAGTAAACTAAAAGCTTGGTTTGACTATAATAAATTGTCATTAAACCTGACTAAGACTAAGTTAATGCTGTTTGGAAAGAGGACACTTGAAACAAGGGTACAGATACAAATAGATGGGGTGGATATTGAAAGGGTTTTTGAAATAAAATTCCTTGGAGTTACAATTGACTATCAAATTAACTGGAAACCACATATAAAACATGTACAGTCTAAGCTGTCAAGAAGCATCTCAGTAATCAATAAAGCAAAGCAGGTTCTAGATCACAAATCACTCCACATTCTCTACTGTTCATTAGTTTTACCATATTTAACCTACTGTGTGGAAGTCTGGGGGAATAATTATAAAAGCTCATTAAACTCAATAACTATACTTCAGAAAAGAGCTGTACGTATCATCAACAATGTGGGATATCTGGACCATACTCATTCACTATTCTTACAGTCAAAAATATTGAAATTTAATGATATTATTTTGTATCAAACTGCACAAATGATGTATAAAGCCAAAATAAATAAACTCCCAGGAAGCATTCAAAAATTGTTCAGCACACGAGAGGGGGATTATAATTTAAGGGGAAATTTTAATTTCAAAATGCTTAGTTGTAGAACGACCATCAAAAGTTTTTGTATTTCAGTCTGTGGAGTGAAACTATGGAATGGTTTGAATGTGGAGTTAAAGCAATGTCCAAACATAAACCAGTTTAAAAAGAAGTTTAGGTACATGGTATTCCAGAGGTACAGACATGAAGAAGGGCTTTGATATTGGGTTTCTTGTGTTACAAAAGAGTTAGGGGCTGCCCATTGAGGCACTGGTACTGCTGTTTTTTTGTTTTTTTTTTCATGATACTATTTCCATGAGCACTTGTGGTAACGGTGTGGCTATGTATGTGTGTAGTGTGCATATGTATGTATATATTCATCATTTATTTATATACAAGCTCATTAAGTTTGTACATAGAGTGAACAAGGAAGTTCGAGCTCAGAGTCATTTATGATTTAAAGAAAAGGGGTGGGATTAAATAAGTGTATACTTCTTCTCACTCCTTTTCAAATATGTAAAAAAAATAAAAAATAAAAATAAAAAAAAGTCGAATGCTCATTTGTTTTTTTTATTCTTCATTGTTTTCATTTTGTTATAATAGCCGTTAAGGCTATAGCACTGTATTGGATCATGCTTGCTCTTGTTTTTTTTTTTTGTTTTTTTGCATATTTGAAATAAAAATATATCAATCAATCAATCAATCAATATCAATACCCTGATAATAAATAACACCAAAACTTGAAGAGTAGCAATAAATGAACCAGTAACTACTGAGACAAAATTGGACAAGAGAAACATGTCTCCACAGGTTTTTGCAGTTTTTTGAAGTTTAGAGTGTGAGGGACAAAATAACAAAAGCCCCCACAACTGTTAGTTCCACCCTTAAATAATATTTTGTACAGTAAAAACTTTGTTTATCATGGCTTTGAGGAAGTGACTTACTGTCATTTTTAAAGTTGAAGTGACTTGCTACTACTGTCTGCTAGCTTAGAAATGCAAGCTAATAGCATGACCGATTTTGTTGTTCAGAACTGGTGACAAAAAAAGCTTAGTTGCTAAAACACATATTCTCCATACATGTTTTATTGTACATGCTACATTTCACAGCATTAATTTGCAGCTGTTTCAGTACATTTGATTAAATTGCACTTACCTTGTGGAACTGCACGAGAGAAGCGAAATGGTTCCTATTGTCTCTTTTCCCTCCAACTGAAGTGAAATGCAGGGCGGGGCTTAATTGCATCTCAGCAGAGTTAAACTAACTCATGAGTGATCAACTCTGTCAAATAACTCAAGCACTGAACACTATTTAAATCAGAATGTGTTAAATTCACACTTTGGGAGTTGAAATTAACACGGGAATGTTTAACCCTGAAATTTCAACACTCCAATTTTTGCTGTGTATGTAGAGAAAGAGGAAAGTAGCTGTCCATGATGGTGCTTAAACAGCTCTTTAAGTCATATCCACCAATCTTTGAGAGCCTGGCTGTCTGCAAATATACAAGAGAATGTGTTTAGCATACACTGGGGGAAGGGGCTGGCAAACACATACATACATTCAAGTATAGGACCTGTTTCATCTACACCTGTTTTATCTACACAATTTCATAACCTGAAATTTCTATCTAAATACAATAATATTTCCGATGTAAAAACAAGTACACAATTATAATGTTATAATTACTTATCAGCAAATCTTTCTTGCTTGGTTGAGTTTTTATCAACTCGTCAAGGTCGAGTAGTTCCTCCACTGTCTCCAATTTCTGCACATGGAAGAACAGTTTTATCAAAAAATGATCCTTTTTGGTATTATATAACTAAAACATCTCCCTTCTCAGGTACAAGTATTTTTATGTAAATAGTTTTACCCTCGAAAAACGGCCTTCTGCGTTCAAAGGACTCCGGCTTGTTAGTGATTCCCAAAGCCCAAGAAAAGTCTGCGGGCTATAGAGCGTTTTCCGTTCGGGCTCCAGTACTCTGGAATGCCCTCCCGGTAACAGTTCGAGATGCTACCTCAGTAGAAGCATTTAAGTCTCACCTTAAAACTCATTTGTATACTCTAGCCTTTAAATAGACTCCCTTTTTAGACCAGTTGATCTGCTGTTTCTTTTCTTTTTCTTCTATGTCCCACTCTCCCCTGTGGAGGGGGTCCGGTCCGATCCGGTGGCCATGTACTGCTTGCCTGTGTATCGGCTGGGGACATCTCTGCGCTGCTGATCCGCCTCCGCTTGGGATGGTTTCCTGCTGGCTCCGCTGTGAACGGGACTCTCGCTGCTGTGTTGGATCCGCTTTGGACTGGACTCTCGCGACTGTGTTGGATCCATTATGGATTGAACTTTCACAGTATCATGTTAGACCCGCTCGACATCCATTGCTTTCCTCCTCTCCAAGGTTCTCATAGTCATCATTGTCACCGATGTCCCACTGGGTGTGAGTTTTCCTTGCCCTTATGTGGGCCTACCGAAGATGTCGTGGTGGTTTGTGCAGCCCTTTGAGACACTAGTGATTTAGGGCTATATAAGTAAACATTGATTGATTGATTGATGTATCTTTGTACTGTTAAAACATGTTTGAAAGAGTATATTGTTATAATCCGTGTCTTGTCAGTCGACAAGGCTTTATATAGGATCAAGCTAATGCTAAAGCTAATGCTAACTGCCGATGTCGAGGCGAATGCTAGCTGCATCATCAGTGTTGGATATATACAAAGTTACTGTGTGTAGTTCATTATTAATCTGCGTGTATTTCTTTTTAAATGTGTGTTTTATAGAGTTTCTGGGAATAATTCAGTGTAATTTGTTATGTTAAGGAATGATTAGTGACTTTTGCTACTCAAACAATGTGGGCTTACTGTATGGGATGAACCTTTGTATTTACTTGAGACATCTTCAAATACTGTGTACATGTATACAATTTTGATGTTTGATTGTAGCAGTCCTTACAGACGTGTACGGAACGAAGTTGTGTCCTTGTGTCTGTATAACTAAAACATCTCCCTTCTCAGGGCGATTACACAAACAACTACTGAACCTGGCTTGTCGCCTCAAAACACACAAACACTTAAGGTAAATAACAAAACTCTATAGGTCCTGCAGTCCTGGGTTCAAATCCAGGCTCGGGATCTTTCTGTGTGGAGTTTGCATGTCCTCGCCGTGAATGCGTGGGTTCCCTCCGGGTACTCCGGCTTCCTCCCACTTCCAAAGACATGCACCTGGGGATAGGTTGATTGGCAACACTAAATTGGCCCTAGTGTGTGAATGTGAGTGTGAATGTTGTCTATCTGTGTTGGCCCTGCGATGAATTGGCGACTTGTCCAGGGTGTACCCCGCCTTCCGCCCGATTGTAGCTGAGATAGGCGCCAGCGCCCCCCCGTGACCCCAAAAGGGAATAAGCGGTAGAAAATGGATGGATGGATGGTATTATATGTATCATAGCAAGTGTGCTGTGTCGTTCCATATATGCATAAACTGAAATCATTGGTACATTGCCTTGCATTAACGTTCTGCTTTTCAATTACCGGTAGTGGTACATGTACATAGACTTAGGGGCGGACCAGATGAAACGTGGGGGAGGGGATGGTTTTTTTTTGGGATAAAAGAGATTGTTTTGTGAAGACTCTTCTTTGGCATGGTAATGCCGGTGTTGTTTTCCCGATGATGCGTCGAAGCAGAACACAGCAAAGGTAAGATATAAGGTATTTATTAAATAATAAAAGGCTAGGAACAAAAAACACTGGCGTAAAGAGAAGGCAAACCAAAAACGCTAGTATGAGAACTAGGAAGTAAAACTAAACAAGTAAGTTGGCACGAAGGCACACCAAAAACAGAAAAACAATTCCTCAGCATGTGAGCTGGAATAAACAAATGGCTTAGCGTAAAAGCTAGCGAGAATATACATACAAAGATGAAGGTCGAGAGTCGTCACTGTTGCGTGTGGCCAAATTTAGGATCCGAGAGTGAGTGAACAGAAAAGGCGAGCTTAAATAGGAGGGTGAAAATTAGTAGCAGGTGTGCGGGGCGAGACTAGCAGGTGGACTGATGAGTGATCATGGTGACAAAGCAAACAGGAAATAAGGAGTCGGAGAAATATACAAAAATAGAAAAATAGTGTAGATCTGAGCAGCAGATCGCAACATGTTTGGCAAAAACTGAAAAATAAATAGTTTGTTTTACTGAAGTATATAAAAAAAAAAGTTTGCTCCTGTAAACTCTGCAAAAAACAAAAAAAGTTGCTTGCCTTCTTGTGCCAAGAGAAAAAACATTGTACCCCCCAAAAATGTATGCGCTCTGTGCTAGTCTTTTATTGTGAAGTGAAGTGAATTATATTTATATAGCACTTTTTCTCTAGTGACTCAAAGCGCTTTACATAGTGAAACCCAATATCTAAGTTACATTCAAACCAGTGTGGGTGGCACTGGGAGCAGGTGGGTAAAGTGTCTTGCCCAAGGACACAACGGCAGTGACTAGGATGGCGGATGCGGGAATCGAACCTGCAACCCTCAAGTTGCTGGCACGGCCGCTCTACCAACTGAGCTAAACCGCCCCGATTGTCAATCATAAAACATATGAAACAAAATCTGTCACGATATTTTATCGTCATATATTTTAGTATACATGTTGGCCAACAGTGAAACCATTTGGGAGTTTCAATACTTGACAAAAGCTCTTGTAATAGCAGTACTGGCCTTATCAGTAAAATAAAACAATAAGTAAAGATCATAGCATTTAATATTACATGGATCCTCTTATGGGCGACCCGTGGACTTGCCTTTTGAGACAAAGCCTTGCTAACAAGTCAAACTAATTAAAAAAGTACCTGTACTAAAAATAAACTGGCAACATTTTAGATAAACATTAAAATGAGCCAGAAAAACCTAACTGCCATCCAGACGGGTGTTTTGAAGATCAAAATCAAGAGGAAGTAAATTAATACAGTGACTGGCGCGGCTGTAAAAGACAATGGGTACAGAACCAAAAAAAAAAATGTTTTTTTGCGTTAACCTGAAGTGAAGTGAATTATATTTATATAGCGCTTTTTCTTTAGTGACTCAAAGCACTTTACATAGTGAAACCCAATATCTAAGTTACATTCAAACCAGTGTGGGTGGCACTGGGAGCAGGTGGGTAAAGTGTCTTGCCAAAGGACACAACGGCAGTGACTAGGATGGCGGAAGCGGGAATCGAACCTGCAACCCTCAAGTTGCTGGCACGGCCACTCTACCAACCGAGCTAAACCGCCCCTAAACTAAACTAAACCTGGAAAAACAATTGTTTGCTTTTGGGCAGGTGGGGGAACAAATTGTTAGTTGTCTGCTTGGGGAGAAAAAAAAAAGTTTGCTCAGGTCCAGTTTATACAGTCAAAATAAACGTTGAGAATAGGCGTGAGATACATTTCTCGTTTTCCAGCAACCCTCTTGTGAAAAGGGCCAAAATGATATCGATATAAATAAGCAGTATTATCTCAAGGTACAAACCTGAATCTTTATGGACGTCGATGGTTTTCTTTGCAGTGAAATAGTTCGATTTCCACTTCAAATCTTCGCTCTTCGTCTTGCTTGCTGGATTGGAAAGGAAGTACTTCAGCACGCATGCGCACAAGCTTGGCTTTTAGTTCACGCTGCCATCAAGCGGCGCTTTCGTTGAAAACTGTCGCAAATGGCCGATGCGTGCGGAATGGTTGGCGAGTTGAATTGTACACGTTGAAAGGACGTTAAATAGACGATGTCCCCCAATGATGAAAACAAACCAGATTTGCAACATATGGTGTGGTGGGGTCAGTTGGTTGTGATTTGGTCGGGATATGGTTGAGTGACGTCGCGACGTAATTTCAACGTCACCTCGACGTTGAACTAAGGACGGGTGCCCACTGGGTGGTTGTTTGAATCCAAATTTTGACTAAGTCGAATTTTGGCAGTAAGCTTCGAATATTTGAATGAATTAAACGAAGACCTGACCTAGTTCTAAGTTCATCAGGAGTACTGATGTTGTATAAAGCTGGGCCTGGATTTGGTTGCACATTGCCTGATAGCAGAAGTAAGAGCAATATAAAGATTTTCCGTTTCATATGGCAAGGTGACCTCATGACAACATTATTTGGCTTCACAATATCAAAATGAGTAATATCAGAAGGAGAAAACCATCTGTTTAGCACAGAAATACACCATAACTGAAGCTGGTTAGAATTATTTAGCACTGACCCACATGTGGATATCAATAACCTTTGTGTAAATGCTGTAGTTTCAAAGGACCAGGTGATTGTTATTGCGTTTGGTAGAGTTAAAGGTTGGTGGAGCACCTGGTCAGGTACCCCACTACAATTGCAGAAAACAAGTCCAGGAAAAAGCATTAATATTAAATAGAGAGCTTTTGTCAAAGTCATTGTTAAATTGTTTTACTACCTACCCAGGTCCAATAATCAAAGTTCAGATGTCCAAGCTACAAGAGTTGGAAGACCAAGCTAAGGCTAGCAGAGGCCCAGCTTTAGTCAGTCTGAGGCTAAGATGGATCCAGGCCGTGGAAGACGGAAGGCCAAGATGAAGCCAGTCGACTCAGACTGTAGGTAGTGGAAGGCCAAGCTGAGACTAGTATAGATCCAGACTGTGGCAGATGGAAGGACAAAATTTCAGCTAGCAAAACATCCCCCGGCTTCTGCAGGTCAGAGGCCTCCAGATTTCCAAATCCAACAAAAGCAGTCAGAAATACCACTTTTTGGAAGTAAGCCTTCATTCATCAATTGTTACGCTTAAAACTAGTGCAATTTACTTAAATCGGCTAAAAAAAAGAGACTAAAACACATAGAAATTCAGACCACTTTGACAAGCAGACAAACAAAAGACAGTCCTGTCGGCCATCTTGGATTGGACATTCAACATTAACCCAATTTGGAAATCGGTCTGTAGTTATTTATATTTGTGGATTCACCTACTTTTGACGGAGGAAGAAGAAAGGCGGGTTTGCTGATTTTTGGAACGATTTTGCTTGAAAGACTCAGATTAAAAAAGCATGAAAAAGAAAAAGGCAATTAGAAATATTATACATTATGTCCCATACAAGCTCATACACGACACATTCTACAGATAGTGTATAAAAAAACCTAAATAGTGGAATAAAAGAGGTGAAAACATGTGAAATGCAACAAAGAAAAGTTGCATTGTTGAGTCTAATAAAGCTGCCATGCAGGTTGTTTTCTCTTTAAAGCTGTCATTGCTCAAAAATAATAATGAATCAAACTCAATGTTGTTACAAATTATTTAAACTAGTCATGGCTCCAATTACGTCACATACAAAATTTGACTAAAGAGTATTTTTATAGGATATTTTGTGTTTATCCTACAAAAAAAAGGGTTTTTGACTAATAGGGCAAAAAAAAAAAAAAAAAAACAGAAATGAAGAAGCTGTCACGTACTTGCATGGCTGCTCTAGTTGTGGCCCCAAGATGCAGGAGACAGGAGGACGACGTGCGGGTGAGAGTCTTTTAATTCCCACAGGGAGCACAAGGAGGTGCAGCAGGGAAGTGCACAGAAGCATAAGCAGCATACAGAAAAACCAAAGTAACGTTTCACAAAACAATCCTTGAGCCCTGACTGGAGGGCGAGGCAGGCATAAATAGAAGCCAGTTGATTAAAGTAAAAGTACCAATGATTGTCACACACACACTAGGTGTGGTGAGATTTTCCTCTGCATTTGACCCATCACCCTCACCCCATGACCAGGTGTGGCCAGGCTGCCAATCAGCGACAGGTGAGGAGGGAAAAGGGCTCAGGGAGACAAACAGGAAGTGGGACCAAAATAAGAGCGCCGACTAGGAGATAAACACAAACGCAAACAGTCCGCGTGACACCTGACGTGACAGGTCGTCACAGAAACGAGGGATGGATCTGAAGTTTATCGAGGGACTTAAGTGTTGAAAGTAAAAAAAAAATGTTTGACTTATTTTTATGAGTGGGGCCCGTTTGGATCCTAATAATTTCAGTTTTACAAGTTTTAATTGTCATTGCTAAAAAAAAATTATGAATTAAAATCGATGATGTTATGAATTATTGACATATTTAAGATTGCAATTACGTTGAGTGAAAATTATTATTTTGTGCTTTTGCCATAACAAAACAAGGTTTTGACAAAAATGGCGTAAATTATGAAAAAAAAAAGACTGATAAGGACGGATAAACCTGAAATTGATCTAGGGATTTAAGTGTTGAATGAAAAAATACAAACATAAATAAAAATGACCTACTTCTACCATTTTTATGACTGAGACTCTTCCTGGTCCCCAAGAAAGCAGTGCGAGGCGAGTGGAGGAAAAACGGATTTATTGACAGAGATGTGACACAATGTGATATTGATCATAAGCAGCGGCCATTGAAAGAAAAGAAGAAATCCTCGTCATGACGTCAAGGCCATGAAACGTGCGATTTTACAGCCACCAACGTTTGATCTTGAAAGTCTTTTAACGGCCAAAGAAGAATACATGGAATAGCGTGAGGAGCAGTCGGACGAAGAACAAAGCACATCCCCATCTCATCTCCGAGTGTGATGACGTCCCTCAGCGATGGAGACATCTCCCTGTGTTCCAGTGCACAAAGCATCCTGGAGGAAGAAGACCACTCAGCACATTCCCGACAGAAGCAGGTGAATCCAAGTTGAACATCATCTTCACACAAGAACATTTGGAGGTGCAGACAGTCCATGTGAGCTTACTCAGCCTTCAGCCGCCTGCACGTTCTCGTCGAGCTCCACGCCGCCGTGGCGAGCTGCGGGACAAACGCAAACGGTGAAGGAAGAACATCCAGAAGGTGCCTCGTCACTCACATCAGATCTTTGAGGTGTGACTTGGAAACATGACGAGTCAGCACACTTGATGTCTCATTTGGCTGATCCTCATCATGAGGACTCCTGTCAAAAGTGAGATATGCCAGACTTTGTATTGCGTGTGCTCACAGGAGGGACTTTTATTGTGAAGGAGTCAGCTCCAGTTGGGCTTTTCCGGCTAAACTTGTAACAAAGGTCCACATCAGACCTCCATGTGAGTGACGCTTCACCACGGCTTTGTTTCTTGCGGCTCAAAGAAAAGATGTTTTACTTACCAGCTGGATCGTACTGGGCTGAAATGAAAGAGAAACAAGGTGAAGTGGACTTTTCCCCTCACGTCACGCCGTGTTTCTACGTGAGAGTGTGCGCTCTGTCTCTGTGGATCTTTGAGTGTTTGGCTGGAAGGCAACTAAAAGATGGCCGCATCTTTGCAGCCCGGATGAAAGCATCAACTCACGGCCTGGACCGAGTGCACCGAGAAGAAGAAGACAGAGGACATTGGCGTCCCTCACCTTGTCTGTTTCTGTGACGCCTGACCATGACCATGATGATGATGATGATGATGATGGCCGCCACAGCGAGGACCGCCGCCGTGGCAGCGAGGGCGACGCTCAAGTTGTCTGTGGAGAGCAAAAAAGCACAAGTGGAGTGACAAAGCATGAAGAGGAAACCTTCATGACTACTTTGCATGCAGACGTCAAGCGTTGTCATGGTGACATGGATCAATAATGGTGACAGGTGGACTTGTGATGGGAAACATCTCCAACTAAATGTGTCTTTCTCACCTTCATGGCTTGCGTTGCTCAGGATGCTTCTTCTCTCCAGCTTGGTGACCAAGTCCTCCTTGACGCCTGACAGCTGAAACACACATTCGTACTTGCCCTCCACGTCGGCCGTCACCTCCACTTTCAGCGCCACCGACATCTGGAAGGTTCCGTCGTGGTTGGGGAGTATCTCTCCGTGCTCCACGTCCTCGAAGATCTGCTCGCCGTCTTTCCTCCAAAACAGGTCGGCACCGTCGGGGTAGAAACCTGTCGCCATGCAGCTGACCGGAGAGGACGGCGTCTTCTGGAGCAGGAACACCTCTGGAAGCTCTGCACAGGAAGTGATGTCACGTGTGAACACAGGACAACGTGGGGAGAAGGTGTGGATGGAGAGAAGGTGGGGATGGAGGTAAAGATGGAGAGAAGGTGTGGATGGAGGTAAAGATGGAGAGAAGGAGAGAAGGTGAGAATGAAGGTAAAGATGGAGAGAAGGTGAGAGAAAGAGAGAAGAGTATAAAGAGACAGGGTGTAATGTCAGTAATGTTCCTATAGGGGGAGTGCTAACAAGTTAAAAGGTGAAAGTACATGTTGTGTTTCTACCTGTTCTCATTAGGACCTCCTTCCCATTGTTTACATGCTTCTTCAAGTAAGAAGGACATATCTCAGTGTAGTAAAACTTCTTGTCATCTAGTAGATGTTTGTTCTGGTCCCAATTGAGTTTGCTGGGGAAAGCTTGTTGTTTTGCTGCAGTAAATGTCCATGTCTTCATGTCCAACGATATGAAATCTTCTCCATCATAACCTTCCTGATGCCAACCTTTAACTTCATCAGTCTCATCATTCCATTCACATCCAAACATCCACTGGAGAATGTGAACACCTGAGACACACACACACACACACACACACACACACACACACACACACACACAGTATTAGTGTAGGTTATTATGGGATGGACAGAGACAAGTATCAGTGCAGTAATGTGTGTTTACTACAGTATAAAAAGAGTACATCAAATACATTTAAGTAGTAGAAAGTTCAACATAAACAAACCTCCAGTTTGGTTGAAACGCTTCTTAAGAACTTCAAGGCTGTGTTTAGCCCTCAACTCATTATCAACACTGATCTCTGTTTGTCTCTGCCAGTATTTTGGTTCCTCTGCTGTGATTTTGTTCATCCAGTCCTGTTTGGCTTCTGCTTTCCTGCTGTTGCTGTCATAGTGAGAAATCTGAACTCCATCAACATAACCAACAATCACATACTCTGGGAAGTTTGGAACTTGAGAGGACACAGTGTGGAAATACTGCAGCGTGTGAATCACTGAAAGAAGAAAACAACAACAGGATGACTTTTTATTATTTAGTTTCATGTTCAACAATCTTGCACTGTGAATATTTTAGCTCCTTCCGTCTTCAGTCGAGTCTTAAAGTGAACATCAAACACTGCTAGATATCACAGTCAAGACTCACATGTTCCATGACAAATACAACACATTAATAATATTACTAACATCTGTTGACAGTTTGAACATTTTGAAAATAAACATATATTTTCTACAATGGAGGCTGAATAAAAAGTACAACAGAGTTGAACACAACCTGTTCTGCCCATTTGATGTCGACTCTTACTGACATCTTGTGGCGGGGTGATGTTACTACACTTGATTAGTTTCTGACACTTCCGTGTTTGAAGATTTGTGTTCGTTCTTACAAGCCTTAGAAAAAATAAATCTTTGAACAAGAAACACTAAAGTGAAAACAAATAAAGAGCCTAAACGGATTTCTGTGCTTTTGGATAATTCTTGGAACATTTTGAATATTTTGTTGAGAGATGAGGAAAAAGAGAAAACAATAAAATATGTTTAAAAAGAACCAGGATTAAGTAAAAAAGGGCTTGAATAATACAGCAATTAATTAATAAGTAACAGAAACTCTCAGAAGTCAAATAAGTGAAGGCACAAAGAGGATTTATGAATAAAATATTAATAAACTTATAAAAAGGACTTACCAGGCGTCACGCTGTGCATTTGCACGACCAGAAGAAAGAATAAAAACAAGTTCATGATGTCAGCGCGAAACAAAAAGATGTTTGCCGCTTTTAATCCCGCAGAGAAAGACAAAAGTGACGAACACTCGCTTGACTCGCAAACAGGAAAAATGAACCAGGAACTGAACGTGGGGGAAAAGTGTGAGGCAGACGCTTCTGCTGGCAGAATATCAAAGAAAGTGAAAGTAAAAGTAGACACGGTAAAGCCAAACATTGAACTCGATGGTGATCATTTTTATTTTTATTTTTATTTTGTCGTACCTGTCAAAGGTGAACACACTTATCCACGTAGGTGAGTAGTAACGAGTTACATTTACTTAGATAAGAAACACAACTTTTACTTTGCTATATAACATATTCAATATATGTATAAAAATATACATTTAGGCCTCCACTCAGGCTTCATCCCAGGGACCCCAAAGGATTTTGGTCCAAAAAATATTTAAAATGTGTCATTATTTTGTATTTTTATTATTCCAGGTTTAAATCTCTAGATCAACATTAGGTCTATCTGTCAATATAACCTTTTCAAAGATTTAAGTTGTATGCCCTTTTTGTCAAAGAAAACCCTGTTTTGTTATGGAAAAAAACACAAAATATGCAATAGTTTCCCCTAATAGAATTTCAAAGTGGAATATTTGAGATTATATAATAATTGGAGCCTTAGAAAATTCAACACATAAAAACATTGATTTTAATTTATTATTATTTTTTAGCAATGACACAAAAGAAAAATCCTACTGAAATTATTGGAGATCCAAAAGTGTCCTACTCATTAGAAATAAAAAAATATATATTTTTTTACTGTTTACTTTAAACACAATCATCTTCAGATGAACTTCAGATCCATCCATCAAGTATATATATATATATTATTGGTGTTTTTTTTATTTTTTATATGGCAAACACAAAATATGCAACATTTTCCCCCAAAAACATCTCAAAGTGGAATATTTAATGTGGCGTCGTTGGAGCCTTGAATAGGTCAATAATCCATAACGACATTGATTTTGATTTATTATTATTTTTTTAGTAAACAACAGCCTAGATGGCAGCTTTGTGTTATTAGAGTAAACATTGCAACATTTTCTTGTCACATTTCACCTGTTTGCTCTTTAATAGCACTTTTTTTTATTTTTATTGTATTTTTAGAATTTGCTTTGGCCATTACAAAATTACCCGCGGGCCGCAAATGGCCTCCGGGCCGCACTTTGGACACCCCTGTACGAGGATGACGGGATGCAAAAACAATAACACATGCCCTTCTTATTTATGATTTACTTTTTAAATTTGATCAAAGTTCTGTACAGTGCAACTGGAATTTTTAATTCTCCTGAGGGAACTCTACTGAAGGAATCAATAAAGTACTATCCTTCTATCTATCCTCGTTCATCCATGCGGACTTGGCTCTCTTGGTTGCTTTGTTGGGTCTGCTCCTGTCTCCGGCCATACTCCCCCCACCACAGCAGACGTTGGCGTGGAACACCACAGAGTGTATATGTTTGTTTTTTGTTGTTGTTTTACTTTTGCGTCTGGTTGCATCAGCTCTCCTCTTTTAAAGTCTTTAATGTCCTTTGTGTTCTTTGACGTTTCCCTCTTACACACGTTTATGTGTGTTATGGCTATGAGGTTTGTTTCCCTTGGCCTCAGTCTGGACCCCCTCTACAGGGGCCCAGATGTACGCTGTTGCACAGGCATGGGATAAAGTGTGTAACTTTTTGTCTGTAAAATACGTCATTGCAGTTTTTTTTTTATTAGCATGGATGTAATCTAGGAACAACATTTCATAATTAATATCCAAAACCCCTGTAGCGGTAAAGTCCTATACTTTTACTGCTACTGGTTGCCGAATATAAATGAAGCTAGTTCAGACGTGTGCAACCGGCTAATAATTGAGGCCCAGAATTGTGTCCATGTTTAACCAAAATATTTACTAACATAAAGTCACAATTATATAACACACTTTGTTCAAAAACGGAAAATACACGGGAGCAAACAAACACTAGCCTGGCACAGTCAAAAACTGTTGCGCCTCTACTCAGCAACACCTGGGCAAGATCCTGACTCCTCCCTAAATATCCAGGCACTTGGCCTTGGAGCCAACCCCTTGAGTGACGTCATCAATTTGACAGACAGAAAGTGTATTTGGCTCTAACACACCAGCCCCTAATTGCTGCTGGCGTGACGAACAGAGCGATTTAATTTGGAATCGAAAAAACAAAAATAGAGCCATAATACCAAAAACAAACACCTCTTTCTTTGGTTTTCATGTTCCCTTTTGCAATAATGCAGTTAATTTACTCAATACCTTCACCTAGAAGGCATATCTTTGTAACAGATGATAATCCTTTTTGTTTGCAGACAAACTTTTTTCATTTGTCCACTTTTGTCGCTCTTGTAGCAACGGTAAATATTCGTGAAACCCATCCATCCCATCCATTTCCTACCGCTTATTCCCTTTTGGGGTCGCGGGGGGCGCTGGCGCCTATCTCAGCTACAATCGGGCGGAAGGCGGAGTACACCCTGGACAAGTCGCCACTTCATCGCAGGGCCAACACAGATAGACAGACAACATTCACACTCACATTCACACATTAAGGCCAATTTAGTGTTGCCAATCAACCTATCCCCAGGTGCATGTCTTTGGAAGTGGGAGGAAGCCGGAGTACCCGGAGGGAACCCACGCATTCACGGGGAGAACATGCAAACTCCACACAGAAAGATCCCGAGCCTGGATTTGAACCCAGGACTGCAGGACCTTCGTATTGTGAGGCAGACGCACTAACCCCTCTGCCACCGTGAAGCCCTATTCGTGAAACCACCTGTTCCAAAAAAGGTCAGCGATATATTGCCTCTGCCTCCATTTCCTTATGCACATCCAATACAGGTGATCTATTACCAACAGTACATGTAGACTGTAGCTGTCTTCTTTTCCTACTCCTGGCCATCAGCTTTCTTCGTCACCTTGGGGGTAGGAGAGCTTTTTTTTCTTCTCAGTTTCCTCCTCTTCTTCTCCCAAAGGACTCTCGGGGTCGTTTTCTTCCTCCTCTTTCGGGGAACCCTTCTCTTTTTGGACTTGCCATAGTCGCTGTCCTCGTCATCTTCCACCATGAAGTCTTCATCACTGCCAGACTCATCAGGATCCAGGTAAGCTTCCTCTGGGTCATCCTGCTCTTCATCCTCACGGCCTCCGTCACCCAGAAGGATTTCCCGCTGTTTCGACACGGCCTTGGAGACTGCCTGGCGTATTGTTCGCATTCGACTGACTTTTCTTTCACCGTCACTGTCATCTGCGCTCCGTTTTCTTTTTGGTGTCTTCCTGCTGGGCTTCTCTATCTTGGGCTTCTTTTCCTTTTTTGACATATCCTTTTGATCTTTGGATCCCTGCTCATTGAAATCATGCATGTACTGGTTCATAAGCGGTTCCTCCAAACTGTTAACAGTAACTGTGGGGCGTGTCATTGCCTTGTAATGGCCCATTAATCACCCACCCCAATAGGGTTCTGACAGCATAAGGTCCATCTCCGTGGCTGTTAATCACCTCCCGTGGTTCCATTCACTTTGAGACGTTGGTACCAATTAACAGGTCCACGTTGGCAGTTATCCGAGGAATTTTAATGCCTTGGAGGTAAGGCCACTTATCAAGTTCTGCCTCACCAATCAGATTGTTAGTGTACACGGGCATCTGCCTTTGAGTGAAGACATCAGGAAGCTGAAAAAAACTTACTACAAGTAAGCTGAGAGATTTCCAGACCACTGCTCGGGACCACCTTACTGTGCCCCAAGGTGCGCAAGTGGATTTTTGTTTTTCGGCCTTCTGTGTTCAGCCTGTTCACCAATTGTTCAGAACAGAGGGTCCCTGTGCTTCCTGGATCCAGGAAAGCATATGTCTGGACTATCTTGCTGCCGTTTGAGTACTTCACTTGAACGGGCAGGATGGGTAAAATTCCATATTTGCCAGCCCCTGTATGGCCACAAGTTGAGGATGTAGTGCAAATATCTGCTTTTACCTTTGGAAGTTGGCTATTTTCTCCACTTTCCAGATGTCTCCTGTCAATATGTAGCACTTTGGGATGCGTCTTGTTGCAGTAAGAGCACGTGATGCGCCTGTCGCAACTCTTGCTCAGGTGCCCTGTGCACAGGCAACCAAAACACAGGCCTTTTTCTTTTAGAAAGTCAAGCTTTTCCCTGTGTGCCTTATTTTCCAGTATCGGACAGTCCTCCAATGCATGTTCACTTGTACAGTAAAGACAGGAGGTGTTCACAAACCTATTGAGGTGTGGAGTCGGTTTAGGTCTAGTGGCAACTGTCACATGAGTTGCGAAACTGTTCCTTCTGAACTGTGATTTGCGTTGATGTATAGGCTTGGGTTTGGTTACTGCTTTATTTCGAAGGATGTTTTGAATGTCGCCAAAGACAGGATCCGAAGCAATTCTGACTTGCTGTTCAATAAATTTCACAATGTCTGTGAAACAAGCACGTCGCCTTTGTTGGTCAACAATGTCGGCTGCTTTTCCTCTCCACTGGTCCCTTAATTTGTGTGGCAGCTTTTGTATGAGCATCTTCATGCTAGCTGGCATGTTGAGCTCGTCCAAGTACTGCAGCTCATCCATGGCATTGGAGCATTCTCACAAGTACAGTGCGAAAGCTTGGAGATTTTTTACATCCTCAGACTTGATGTTTGGCCATGCCATAATTTTGTCCATGTAGGCTGCTGTTATTTTTGAAGGATTTCCAAAGTGTTCCCTTAGTAGGCGTTTTGCTGTAGCATAGCCTCTCTCTGTAGGCATATAGAGGCAACTGCGCACCAACTCTCTGGGCTGTCCTTTGGTAAACTGCTCCGGATAATACAAGCAGTCACCACGATCATTGCTACTTTCCCCAAAACCCAACAATTAAAAAGTTATTCAGGAGTGCTCCGTATCTTCCATTGTGTACGCGTGTTTGTCAACATGTGTGCGATGACAGCCTGTGCGCTACCTGTCAGTACAACAGCCAATCAAATTACAGCCAATCAAATTACACCCGCGTTGTTTTCGTCACACAGCATTCATCCAATCAAATTGCAGGAAAACCAACAAAGAAGAGCTTTCAAACAACAGAAGAATAAGTGAATAAAATTATGCCATAAAGTGTTTCGTTTGGGTATTAAAAGTACGACTTGGTCAACAAAACAGGAATCGCCGTATGCAAAACATGCGGTTGGAAGATTACAGACGGAGACGCAACAACTTCCAACTTCGTTCGACATTTGAAGTTGCACAAAGAAGGGTACGTTTTGAATGTAAGCTAACGTTTATTGGCTGAGTAACGTAACTTTTATTCGTTGTGTAGTTAAATGAGTGAGGCTGTAAACTCACTGCTAACGTTAGAACCATAGACATCTTATAAGTAGACACAGCATCGAGCGCTACTGCCTATTGCCGCTGACGTGACGCGCGGCCGCCATCTTGGAGTGGTGATCCGCTCCACTCAGGGCAATTCCTTTGGCAGGAGCAATGAATTGTCAGCACATTTAATTCATATTAACTCACTGAATACCACTGATACTCACGCGCTTTTTTTGTCATACGTGTAACTATGATAAAAGACACATGTCTTGGCATGTTCATAATTTGCTTAACAGTAATAGAATATTCTTATATGCTATAAGTGACCAGACGTCGGAGATCAAAACTGGGAATATAATCCCAGAGAAGGGGAAAAAAACAGTCAGCTATTTTTAAGTTAAAGAAACAATATGATTAGGTTATATATACATGCGTATATCTTACATAAACAATGTATGAATACATTAGATATCTATATATCTTACGGACCTATAGACCAGTGGTTCTCAAATGGGGGTACTTGAAGGTATGCCAAGGGGTACATGATATTTTTTTAAATATTCTAAAAATAGCAACAATTCAAAATCCTTTATAAATATATTTACTGAATAATACGTCAACAAAATATGAATGTAAATTCATAAACTGTGAAAAGAAATGCAACAATGCAATATTCAGTGTTGACAGCTAGATTTTTTGTGGACATATTCCATAAATATTGATGTTAAAGTTTTTTTTTTGTGAAGAAATGTTTAGAATGAAGTTGATGAATCCAGATGGATCTCTATTACAATCCCCAAAGAGGGCACTTTAAGTTGATTACTTTTATGTGTAGAAATCTTTATTTAAAATTGAATCACTTGTTTATTTTTCAACAAGTTTTTAGTTAATTTTACATCTTTTTTTTTTTCAAATAGTTCTAGAAAGACCACTACAAATGAGCAATATTTTGTACTGTTATAGAATTTAATAAATCAGAAACTGATGACATAGTGCTGTATTTTACTTCTTTATCTCTTTTTTCAACCAAAAATGCTTTGCTCTGATTAGGAGGTACTTGAATTAAAAAAAATGTTCACAGGGGGTACAAGTGTCTGCCAAATACTTAAACATATATAAACACCTGAAAGTCTTTATTTCAGCTAAAACCACCAATCTGTTTCACTGGATTCAGAATAAAACAATTCTGTCTTACTCAACAAAGTTAGTATTTGAATATTGTTACTTGAAGACTTATCTGTGGTTACAATAAAATGAGAATGCATCATAATCAGTGGCGGCTGGTGAATTTTGTTTTAGTTGGGCCTGAAAGTTTGTAAACCACATACCTGTAGTGGGGTCATCCTCCCCCAGAAGATTTCTTTGTGATTTTCACATACAAATATTGTAGTTCTTTGCTCCTGCTTAACTCTGAGGTAATATTATTTTCACAAAATACAACCAATAGTATGTTAATGTAAATTCTTACTTGTGAAAAGTAATCCTCCAATTCCTATTTTCAACAGTCCGCTCAATTGAGCAGGAAAACGCTGAATACCAGCCCAGCATCTTTTTTTTCTACCTGTCAAATGTTAGTTTAGGCTGTTTGCCGGCTCCTCATCACCACTTCAAGATGGCGGCCAAATTGCTTGCGTCACAGCAGCCAATTCTGCGTCTACTTATAAGATGTCTATGGTTATAACGTCATTGCAAACACGGCAATCTGTTGCGTCCACTGCAGATGTTACCTTATTCATACTTATTGTCAAGTGATTTTTTTTAAGCAGGGTTGCATGAGGTACCTACACATAACGTTACGTTAATGAATGTATCACACACAGTAACGTAATATTAGACGGCGGTCAGCAGCACCGCGTATTTTAGCCACCTACAAAAAGACAAACATAGTCAAATAAAGGTCAGTTAAAATGTATACTATATTAAGAATATGTGTACATATTGCATAGGGCCCTGACATCTAACAAGTACAGCACTGTTCATTGTTATGTTCATGTATTTGTGGTTTTTCATGTGTACACAGACATAAACACATACAGTATGAGATGAGATCAATGAGATAAGGTGACAACATGACATAAACTGCTGATGAACTAGTTACAATGCAATATTCCATGGAAATACAATGTTAACACTTTTGTGCAAATAAGTACAGTTGCACTTGTTTTTTCAGATGTGTTTGTACTGTAAAGGAATGAGTTAAATGTTTAGAATAACTTGTTAATAGTGCTATTATGAAGTGCAATGTCAGCACTGTTTTTTTTAATAATAAATACATACAGCGTTTTAAAAGCATACACAATCTGTGTACATATATTAGTCTGTGGTTAAAAAGACTTGAAATGACTCGAAACCCAAAATGCAGGACTTGGGACTTTCCAGTATTGACTTTGGACTTGACTCGGACTTGCCTGTCTTGACTCGGGACTTGACTCGAGACTTGAGGGCAAAGACTTGAGACTTACTTTTGACTTGCAAAAAAATGACTTGGTCCCACCTCTGGTAACGGGACACGCATCTGCCTCGCATGGGTTCGATTCCCGGCCAGGGTTGCATCAGGAAGTTTCATCCTGAGTAAAAAAAGTCAGCAGAAAGCCTTCATGAGATGGACTCGCTGTGGCCAAAGTGCTGAACGTGGGGGAAAAGTGTGAGGCAGACGCTTCTGCTGGCAGAATATCAAAGAAAGTGAAAGTAAAAGTAGACACGGTAAAGCCAAACATTGAATGCATGCTTGTTTCAAGTCACCTAAACTCGATGGTGATCATTTTTATTTTGTCGTACCTGTCAAAGGTGAACACACTTATCCACGTAGGTGAGTAGTAACGAGTTACATTTACTTAGATAAGAAACACAACTTTTACTTTACTATATAACATTTTATTACCATCGTTACATTCATTTATATCAGGGGTCAGCAACCTTTTTGAAACCAAGAGCTACTTCTTGGGTACTGATTAATGCGAAGGGCTACCAGTTTGATACACACTTAAATAAATTGCCAGAAATAACCAATTTGCTCAATTTACCTTTAATAAATAAATCTATATGTATAAAAAAACGGGTATTTCTGTCTGTCATTCTGTCATACATTTTTTTTCCTTTTACGGAAAGTTTTTTGTAGAGAATAAATGATGAAAAAAACACTTAATTGAACTGTTTAAAAGAGGAGAAAACAGGAAAAAAAAGGAAAATTAAATTTTGAAACATAGTTTATCTTCAATTTCGACTCTTTAAAATTCGAAATTCAACCGAAAAAAAGAAGAGAAAAACTAGCTAATTCGAATCTTTTTGAAAAAATTAAAAAAAAGAATTTATGGAACATCATTAGTATTTTTTCCTGATTAAGATTAATTTTAGAATTTTGATGACATGTTTTAAATGTTAAAATCCAATCTGCACTTTGTTAGAATATATAACGAGTTGGACCAAGCTATATTTCTAACAAAGACAAATCATCATTTCTTCTAGATTTTCCAGAAGAAGAATTTGAAAAGAAAATTCAAAAGACTTTGAAATAAGATTTAAATTTGATTCTAAAGGTTTTTCTAGATTTGCCACAATAATTTTTTTGAATTTTAATCATAATTGAAGAAATATTTCACAAATAATTTTTGTCAAAAAAACAGAAGCTAAAATAAAGAATTAGATTAAAATGTATTTATTATTCTTTACAATAAAAAAAATTAATTTACTTGAACATTGATTTAAATTGTCAGGAAGAGGAAGGAATTTAAAAGGTAAAAAGGTATACGTTTTTGAAAATCCTAAAATCATTTTTAAGGTTGTATTTTTTCTCTAAAACTGTCTTTCTGAAAGTTATAAGAAGCAAAGTAAAAAAATGAATGAATTTATTTAAACAAGTGAAGACCAAGTCTTTAAAATATTTTCCTGGATTTTCAAATTATGTTTGAGTTTTGTTTCTCTTAGAATTAAAAATGTCGAGCAAAGCGAGACGAGCTTGCCAGTAAATAAATACAATTTAAAAAATAGAGGCAGCTCACTGGTAAGTGCTGCTATTTGAGCTAATTTTAGAAGAGGCCAGCGGGCGACTCATCTGGTATTTGCCTTAAAACTCCACAGACATTTTTCGACCCGTATGTACAGTCACCGTGTGCTCGGAGAAGAGGTCGGATTAAATATAAGTTTGACTTCTTAATATTCCTTTTCAGATTTGTTGAAAGGTGCAAATGGAACCATGTGATGTTACTTGACGTAAACATGTCTGTAACAAATACATCAAAACCATAGCCACATGTGTAATGACTAACATTTACATAACATTTTGTAGATGACATTGCATGTCTTGTCTTGTTCTAGTCTGTCTTTTGAACGTACAAGTAAATGTCTTGTTTTTAGTGTGAGGTTTAACTGTTGTGTTTATTTTGTGTCATTGTGAAGTTTTTTGTACCTGAAAATCAGATATCCCGGCCCCCCAGACACATTTTTTCCTCTAAATCTGCTCCCCAGGTCAAAATAATTGCCGAGTGTGACCGTGTGTCTTGGCTACCACTCTTTACCGCATCTCTCCATGAACCCCGATACAAACATCCGACCAGGAGCGTTGGGCTGCAGTGCATTGTGGGTAGGCGAGTCTTGTACATGATCATGTTCTGTCGGTTCATTTGCAAAATAAACCAGAGAGCACAACTCAGCTTTGATACAAAATGAAAGTAAAAAGTCATGTTGGAATATTTTCAAAAACTCAGCTCGGATTAATTACTGTTCTCTTGGTAGTGGAGAAGAAGTGGGGGTTAGGGGCAAAGGTGGTCTCTGATCCATCTTTGACACGGCAGATAAAGGGCTGGGAGAGGTTAGACCGAGGAGGCATGGGTTTTTTTTTTTTTTACTACAGCCGACGAGGCACATATGTTTTTCAAATTAGACTGTGTCATATTTTGGGGGAATCAAACAAACATTACAAAGAGATTCTAGGACCAGACAATCCATTGGATTCGATACAATTGTCTTATTCGGGAATTACATTTTATTTCGAAAAAGTTATCAGTAATCTGGAAATACGTGTTATTTATTGGAATTGTAGATTGAAAAATAAATAATCAAAAGCCATACATCATGAAACAGGCTACAGAAGTACAACACATCAAAGTTGAAAGAAACAACAAGCCCAACTTTATATTCATCAAAATGTGCTTTGAAAAGTTTAACAAATGCCCCAAGGGAGCGGTTTGCCTGGCATGGGATGAGATGCTTATCCATGGCGATGTAGAAGCTGTCGATCTTGCTCTTCTGACGGCCAACAGCGAGGAGGTATGGCTGCCGACCCTGCTGGTTGCGGAGATGCTCCTCCATACTGCAGCATGACTTAGGTTGAGAGAAGGAAACTAAGTATTAGACACCAGAATATTGTGCTGCCACAAAAAAACATTATTAAAGTCATTATTCAAACATCCTCTCAATCTCAGTGCAAAGATCGGAATGAGTGTTAAGACTTAATTTAAGTTTCATTCACTTTTTAACTGCCTTCATTTTCACATGTGGCTAAGAACATGACACATGACAAGTAGTTATCACTTTCATAATATTACCTTATGAAAGACAACAAGTCTCTCAATGGCATCACATGCACTGATTTTTGGAGACTTCGGTCCTCCTGGTGGTGGTGGAAGGAGATGTATGAGCAACAACAGGGAGGCCATTTCATGGTCGTAAGCTGAGGACAAAGATTCACAAGAATTAACTCAAGAATTTTCACATTTCCTCCATCTAATGTTCATATTTATTCCAAATATCAGATACATTTTCAGAGATACAGGAGATACTTTAAAAGAAGAAAAACAAATAAAACTCACATGTTGCCTCCTCACTTCCAATGGAACATTCTGCTGACTGTAACAAGCGCCGCAACTCTGGTGCTGAAGTAAGTCGCTTAGCCTCTTTTATGATGTTTGGTTTGAAGAACACATCCCACTTCTGAAGCAGCCTGGAGGATGTCTCATCATCAAATAGGAGAATGAAGTCTTGCTCCACCTTTAAGAAAGAAGATATTTAACTACCACCGAAGGAAATACTTTCAAATGTCAGGCTGCTCCAAACATCTCATTCCAAACTTACCAATCCTTTTGTATCGAGGAATCTTGGGAAGATGGAGAGGATATCAGCACTTGTACCTGGGTCATTAACAAGCTTCTGACGGTGCTGAAATGTCTCTCTCATCTTCTGGAGAATCACGGAATTGTCTGTGGTATGGTTGAGCAAAGATACTGCCTCTTGACAAGCATCCCCATCAAGCTGACTGTCGACATTGACAATCCTTTGGAACTTTGGGCCTCCTGAAGAAAGGTTCAAAGAGCTACTTGGTGGCGCCTCAGATCCACGCCGAATTTTCCTTTGGACTGTTTTCAGACGCCAAGAAATGTATCCTGTGCTACTAGCAGCATCATAGAAGTGTTCCTGAAATGAAAAAAGATTAAATTCATTGTCATACTTAGTTCATGAGAAATCTCAGAGAATTCATATCAGTGCTATGCACATAGCATCAGGGCCAAAAATTGCAATTATTGAAATAAATGTTGATGCAAGAATGACATGAAAATAGTCATATAAATAATAAAAATAAGAATTACATAGCCTTTCTTGGTGTATGGATCCTTGAGAGACGGGAACAGTGTCACTATGCCAAGAGCATATTCCTCTCTGACTGCCTTAGTGGGAAGGTTTCTGATAGGAGATATCAAATTTTTAATCTAGATCCATGTAATGGCCATGTTGTTATCAAGCACAAAAAAATAGAATGTAAAAACATACATACCCATGACTATCAATCATGTGAGCCACCAGTATGTTGACCATTTGTCGTCTTGTGATATCTGTTAGGGTTTCTGTTGTTTGGTACTCCTGAAGTACTGCTTCACTGCCAGACTTGGCTTTTAACACAGCTTCAATCAACTGATGAAAAACAAAAACATGAAAATGCAAAATATGGTGATAAACAGCTATCCTTGACACGCAAAAACTGTTTTAATGTGTAAAAAAACTCAAGTGAAACAAGCTTTGTTCAAACCTGTTTAGCTGATGTTGCATCATGCTTATTCTCTTGCGAGGGATCTCATCCATGGTAAGAGTTCCGCTTGAGTTGAAGCTAGAGTCAGAGATCTCAGATGCAGAGGACAAGGACAGGTCTGAAAATTCTAAAGGAATAAAAGAAAAAAAACATTTGATCATTTTATTCAGTAGTGTACAGAGTGCCTGATAATACATGATTTTATATCTCACCCTGGCTTGAGAATATTGTCAGCACCACATTGCCTTGTCCAACCAGGTCGCTGAATATTTCCGCATCAACTTCTGTCCCTGTTGCATCCTTGTACATAATGCTTGCATCGGGTGGCAGGCAAAATCTCTCAATGACTGGAAAACAGTATGAGAAAATTGTGATTTATGTGCTTTATGTGCAGTTTCATTTGTCTCACAGCAAATGACTGTTCAAGTTAGATGGAGTCATCCACTGGTGATTTTTTCCCTCAAGTAACCCTGACACTTCTTAAGTCCAAATTTAAAAGTTAAGTATTGGCTTTTCTCAGTTAACTGTTCTTGTGTATAAAATGCTTTACATTCTAGGTGGCACACATGTTGAGTAAATTATCCCCATTTATAAAGGAATCTGCTTCAGGCATGTAAAGACACCAGAGTATACAACATGAGGTTTTTAAAGAAAGTGGGTCTATTTTTAAACAGTTTTTAAGGTAAGATTAAGTAAATTGAAACACCTTTTTCATGGAATTGGAGAAAGTCAAACTGTCCCTCAACGTCATCCAGCTTCACATACTTCTGCTGTTGGTTGTACTTCACCTGGACCAGCATCTTCACTGAGACATGCAAAACATATATTAAAGAAAGTCAATATTTAAAGAAAGAACAGTTTAGAGGTCAATGTGTCACAGTAAAGGATAAGATTTGTTAATATTTTGCAGGGGCCTCTATCAATAATTTTCTTTTTCATTCCTAAATGATTGCTTTATAATATATATATATATATATATATGTGTGTCTATATTTATGTATACATGAGACAGAGAGAGGGAGAGAATTTTGAAAGGGATCACAATTGAATATTGTAATTAAAACTAAATGTTAGAGCAGTAACAGTAATTTCTACAGCAGAAAAGTCACAATATCATCTGAACAATATCTCACTGGAAACAAGTCATTTTAATCATATTCCTGTTGTCACAATATTGAATAATTTCAAAATAAGATTAAAAACACAGGAAAAAAGAAAAAAAACATTAGTTATTCTTCCTGTCCTATCGCTTTCCTCCTTTCTCAGCTGTTTATGTGGCAGTGAGGGCTGGTTGGCTCTGCCAGCAGAAACTTTTAACACAATCATTTCAGTGGCGAGTTATGGTTAACAGAAAGTATAAGGACAACGACTGCTAGATTGTTTGCTACAGCTTAAAGATGAGCCAGCATGCTGTGTCAGAGGATAAATGAGAGATGGAGGAGCAAACGGATTAAAAAGTATTTCACATGTTTGCGCAGGTTTTACAGATGTTTATACTCGAGGTTTTTCTTCACATACAGTACTTACAGTTAGATGTCGTCAAACTGATGTTACAGTTACTGTCATTTCACGGGATCCACCGTAACCTCTGCTCTGCTGCTCACTGACGTGCGTGTGTTTCTGTGCCCCTGAGAACAGAGGAGAGGCTGCAGCTATATTAATTTGTACCAAATCAAGAAAAAAAACCCCAACAATCAGTTCTTACATTTATATATTCCTAGGTCAAGACAGATTCAGATGCTTGTAAAGGCCCTGGTATGAATTAAATACTAAATTCAATTAAATCTCATTTAATATTTAATACAATATGTCCATGACCCAGTGAATACCCTGATAATAAATAACACCAAAACTTGAAGAGTAGCAATAAATGAACCAGTAACTACTGAGCTTATCCCTCCGCAGACAAAATTGGACAAGAGAAACATGTCTCCACAGGTTTTTGCAGTTTTTGGAAGTTTAGAGTGTGAGGGACAAAATAACAAAAGCCCCCACAACTGTTAGTTCCAGCCTTAAATAAGATTTTGTACAGTAAAAACTTTGTTTATCATGGCTTTGAGGAAGTGACTTACTGTCATTTTTAAAGTTGAAGTGACCTGCTACTACTGTCTGCTAGCTTAGAAATGCAAGCTAATAGCATGACCGATTTTGTTGTTCAGAACTGGTGACAAAAAAAAGCTTAGTTGCTAAAACACATATTCTCCATACATGTTTTATTGTACATGCTACATTTCACAGCATTAATTTGCAGCTGTTTCAGTACATTTGATTAAATTGCACTTACCTTGTGGAACTGCACGAGAGAAGCGAAATGGTTCCTATTGTCTCTTTTCCCTCCAACTGAAGTGAAATGCAGGGCGGGGCTTAATTGCATCTCAGCAGAGTTAAACTAACTCATGAGTGATCAACTCTGTCAAATAACTCCCCATAGCAAAAATTTGCTTGCTCATCTGTTGCTTAATCTCGTATCTTGAGAACATTTTGAGCTTCTCATATCTGTCTAATTCTGTGATCAATTGTTTCTCTTTTATTGCTCCTAAGGGACCCTTAGGAGCAATAAATAAGCTAAAAAGAGACAAGACATCACTGAGACAAAGGAGGTTGAGTTGAGACAACCCTTTGAGCAATATTTGAGAAGTGGGATACACTGACGAGAGCTCATATATGTATGCCATTGATCTCAATTATGTCTCATTTATTTTGAAGGATAATAAAAAGAGAAAGAAACGAGATGTATGAGCAATAAAAGAGATCTTATGTATGTCTTTTTCATGTCTTGATAATTTCTCTTAAATTTATTATCATATCTCAAATTTGAGAATCATGAGAACAAATTGAGAGTGCAATTAAAATATTCATCTGACTTAATTAGATATAACACTAAACAAATACTCAAATATTGAAAGGTGTATCACTTTATTTGGCTACACAAAAATACAAAATATAATATAAAAATAGATTAAATACAAAAATGTAAATGTAGTTAATTAGTACATACATAATGTACATATTGACATTCACAATACTTAAAACAGAAAACAATATACAAAAAATAAAACAAATACAAAAATAAATGAATTTGACCTTTAGTACTCACTTTGCTATTGTGAAAAAGTCAGGTGTAGCTTTTTAACTCCTTGTTGAGCAAACCATGTACCTTAGTTAAAAAAACACTTGACTTCATCTCAGTAAGAGGGTGAGTAAATGACAAAATTTCCATTTTTGAAATATTCCAAGTAAAAACTGAAATACATTTATAAAATTGTAACTGTGCTGTGTGGAACTAGTCTACATACAAAAAATAATCACACATTGAAAACCAGGGATACTTAACATTTTTACCTTGGGGCACGACCAACTTTTCCACTACACAAGGGTCTGGGACCAACTGAAATATAAACACTGAATTAGTCATCTTACACTAAAGTGTAAGACAACCGAGTACCATTGCTGCCCATATGGACGGACAACAGCTAAGAAACAGATATTTATTGGCGGCTTCCAAGGGGTACTCGCAGCCAAACAGTGGGCCCCAGCCCTATGATTAAGAAACACTGTTGTAAACAATAGAACAGCCTCCTGCGATAACAATATAACATTTGGTACACACATGATCATTGAAATATTTTGAAATTGGTTACAAAAGCTACTAATATACCTGATTATGTAAGCAGCAACATACTGCGTAATTTCCGGTTGCATTATTTTTTTATTTGGAAAAAACTTTGCACTGTGAAGGGATATTAGCCACTAGCTTGTTAGTGATGTTGCATCAGTGCCAAATTTGCTTGGCACAGCACACCTCAATATGCATTATCACAGAATAACGTGGTACTAAAAGCTACATCATAAGGCAATTTTTTACAATATATACTGCGCAAACCTAGACCAAAATATTTAACATGTTTACCAAGGAAACATCCTACCATAGAATGAACTTGACAGGTACAAGGGCCTACTTAAAACCGTCTCTGGCCCGACATTTGTTTACCAAAGCTTTCTTGAGCTTGGCCTCCTCAATATGGTCCCAATCAGGAAGGGTACCGCATCTCAGGACATACGCTTCAAGGCAAGAACATAATAATCAGCCATTCGTAATTTTGTCCCACATCAGTTTCTACAGGTATCAAATCTATGCAATGCAATGCAATAACAATAATAATGCAAATTCAAATGTAATGCTTTTTAATGCCATTTTTTGGTACTATAAAAAATGTAATGCCCATGTGCGACTGCATAGTTTTTTTTTTTATATAGTCAAAAGCTTACAATTATCTGTATACACACAGTTGCAAGCATTAGACAAGTTAATTAGTTGAAAAGTTTACATTAACTGTTACTATCTAGTGTATTAGAATTGGCTTACAAAGCTGTTTAATTGGAGAATGTATTTTTATTTATTTATTTTTGTGGAGTAGCATCTGGTGTTTTGACCGTATGCATGGCCGTAGACAATCGCTAATTAAAAGGCTATCAAAAATATTAAAGGAGAACTGCACTTAAACCCTCTAAACAAACATCCCATTCTGCATCAGATGATCAATATAATATACCCATTAGCCATTTATTTAGTTGTGTCTGTTTGAAACATGCTGTAAGTATATATATATATATTCTCTGAAAATATGATTTATAATAGCCACAAACTGGAGGATACCATTTTTAATCAGGATACAATTTGTTTTAAATAGTTAAAAGGTTTTATGGAATAATAAATGAACATCATACCAGGATTGCAAATTATGCATGTGTTTGGAAATGGATGATCTATTTAAACATTTTAGAAAAATACAGAACAATATTGGTAAAAATGCCAATAAGATGCATTTGAAAAAAAGCTATGGCAATTAAACATTTTGAATTTATTGTATTTTACACCTTCTCTGTTTAAAATGTTTACAGTAAATAGCAAGTATGTATCAAGTGTCCGGCAGCTGAAGGAACTTGTATTCATTTATTGTGGGAATGTCAGAAAATAAAAGAGTTGTGGTCTGCTGTGAAAATTGCCTCGCTAGCGTAGATCACTTGCGTCACAACAGTTGCTAATGTTAGGCAAGTTAGCTCATATGTGTTGAAGTGGAGATGATTGAAATAAACGACTCAGTGTATGAAAAAAGCTCACCTTTTCCATTATCCTGACATGGTGTCACAGTTAAGGACTACACGCCTACAGTGACCAAAGAATGGAAAAGTTTAGGCCCCCAGAGCAGTTTCATTTTGCTTTATAGAAGCAGTGCTTTTGTCGTGTTCCCACCTTACAATACCTCTTGTATGCAGTTTGACAGCCGCAGTTAAAAAAAGAAACACACAGGAAGACTAACAATTTCGATGACCGTAACCTTCTTAAGTTAATTTTCATTTACCGTTTGACATATTGACTGTCCGCCATGTCCTACAATCGTATTAAATTTTTTAAATGCCTCTGGGCAAAGCATTTAATGCATTTTATTGCCGTTTAAAGCCTTAATTTACGCAAAATCATTAATACACACAACCACACTTCAAGTTGATGGACATAACACTATATTGCTCATCATAACGCTAGTTTTTAGTCAATCACAAATTGTAATTATGTAACATTGAGTTATACTTCCAGTGTGCTGTAATCGATAAGGGATTAACATTTCTCATATTGAACTTCTATTTAATTATTGTTACCCAATTTTGGCCTGAAAACACCCTCAGTTTGGGAAAACTTACTTAGGATTCCTTCAACTTTTTTCCGGTCAAGGATGCGCTTTCGTGTTCCTGCAGGTTTGTTTTCAGGGCGACCAAAAGGGACACTCCTCTACTGTAAAAAAGAGGTCAAAAAGTGCGTGGAATAAACGCATACATTTGGGCTTTGAAGCATGTCTCATGGCAGCAAGGCGGAACGATGATATGAATACGCCGCTCTCAGGAAAGAGCTCTTGCTGGTCCGATTAATGAGGGCCGTCGGTGTATTTGTCTCCAACGAAGTCGCAGGGAGTTTGAAGTACTCTGACTTGGCCCGGATCTGAAAGGGAAAAAATAGCACAAACAATACCAGAATGAGAAAATAATGTGTTTAAGGCCTAATCACAAGTTTAAGTAAACAAAACAATTACATCATGAATGAATTAGCATTGGGTACTTACCAATTTTCAAGAGGACTTCTTGGATTCGTTGCTTTTCTCGCCAGATTTTTTGCAACTCCTCCCTACATCCATCACATGGCGTCCATGATTTTTCTGCCTGTGGTTGATAACAGATAGTGTCCTCAACAGATGGGTTGAGTGCATCTCTCCTGTCTGGTGCCAGGAAAGCTGCGTTTTTATTCTCAGGTGGATTCACCCGGCTAGGTGGCAAGCTATTGTGTACGCCGGGTGAAGGACCTGAGTTGTTGTGGACATTTGGTGATGGGCCAGCGGTGTTGAAGTCGTGTGGGGATAGGCGGGGTGTACAGCCTCCAGAGTGATCAACCTTCGGTGGTGAGGCCATTGGTTGATGGGCAGGATGCATGGTCTTCGTAGGGAAATGGACCTTTTATGTTGAGACCATATGGCAGGGGTGTCCAAACTTTTTCCACTGAGGGCCGCACACTGAAAAATCAAAGCAAGCGGGGGCCATTTTCATATTTTAAAAACCAATACAATAAATGTATAAAAAAATATACAGTTAGGCCTCCACTTAGTTATGATCCCGGGACCCCAAAGGGTTTTGGTCAAAAAAAATATTAAAAATGTGTCATTATTCAGTATTATTATCATTATTCATGTTTTAAATCTCTAGATCAACATTAGGAAAAAAAAATGGAAAAAACACAAAATATGCAATATTTTCATCCAATAACTTTTTGGGGTGGAATTTTTGAGATTATATAATAATTGGAGCCTTAATTTTGGATATTTAATCTTTTTTTTTTTTGAGGAATGACACTTAAAAACAAATCACACTAAAATAATTGGGGATCCCAAAGTGTCCTACTCGTTAAAGTGTTAAAAAATAAATAATACATTTTTTTTACTGTTTACTTTTAGCACAATAATCTCGAGATCAACCTCAGATATATCCGTCAATTTTAGAACTTTTATTGTTGTTTAATTTTTTGGGTTTGTTTGTTTTAGGCCCTTCTTTAAAAAAAAAAAAAAACAGCTCAGTTTTTTTTATATGGCAAAACACAAAATATGCAACATTTTCCCCAAAAAATATCTTAAAGTGGAATATTTAACGTGACGTAATTGAAGTTTTGAATAGGTCAATAATTCAAAATGACATTGATTTTGATTCATTATTTTTTAAAGAAAGAAACAGCCTGCATGGCATCTTTGTGTTATTAAAGCATTGCAACATTTTCTTGTTACATTTCACCTGTTTGCGCTTTTTATCACTTTTTATTTTTTTCAGTTGTATTTTTAAAATGTGCCGTTAAAGAATGACCTGGGGGCCCCAAATGGCCCCCGGGCCGCACTTTGGACACCCCTGTCATATGGTGATAGGCTAGATATATGGCCTCCGTAAGGAAATTGACAATTGATGTGGAGGTCATACAGTGATGGGATGGCTGTATTGCCGCTGTAGGGTGATGGACCAATGGTTCCCTCTCTGGTAAACCTATCGTGATATTTCATTGAACAATAGATTACAATTGTATAAACCCAATTTGTCCATATATGTATATACAACATCAAAAGAGATGAGAAATACTGAACTACAAAAAAATTACTGAAATGACCTACAGTATATTTTAACCTGCAGCGGCCAAAGTGGACCTTAGTCTATGTGCAGTGAGGAGAACAAGTATTTAATAGACTGGCGGTTCTGTAAAATCTAAAACAAAACAAAAAATTACACATTTTATTATTTTCAAGTAACTTGCATTTTTTTTTCTCCACGGAATTGATCACCTAGTAACCTCTACTTCTCTGAAGTATCAAATATAAATGTCATGCAATAAGATGCAAATTAATTACTTTTAAAAAATTCATACAATGTGATTTTACGGATTTTTGTTTTGGATTCTATCACTTACAATTGAAGTGTGCCTATAATGATATTACTAAAAATAATAATATAAGTAACAGACATCGAAGTACAAAATCACCAATGTATAAATGATTTGTTCTCCTCATTCTATGATGGACAGTACCAATAATGAAAATAAATGTACCATGACCAAAATTGACTATATCTATAATCATTCTGTACAGTACTCCTTAACAAAAACATTTCACATCAAAGACAAAGGAACTGGACCAGTACTGAAGATGAAATCATCTTGACTGCAAGGAAATAGACAACTCACTTAGTCAACAATAACAAATAACAGATTTTTTTAATAGTAAGTGATACATAACATTGACTATCACGAAAAAGTTATTACTTTATATATCTCAGGATTATTTATGAAATGTACAATTAAGTATAAACTGTCAAACCAGTACTTATATTTGGTTTAAATATGTTTTTTTTTTTAAACTATTGCTTATTGAGATTTCTGCCCTACCTCCTTTCTCCACAAAGGAAGCACAGGCATGTGAGCACCCTTTGACAAAAGAGGAGGAAAATTCACAAAAAAGAGGAACATTTCCATCCGCATGTAGGGCTCCGACAAAAGCCCCGAAAATATTTTTTAAGAATCAATACTACATAGCACTGGGCCAATAAAACAATAATTATACATCGCAATACACATAATCATATCAATATTAAATGCTTTTGATAAAATATTCGAGCCAGCATGATTCGCTGCATGAGGTCACTCGCGCTTTGGGAACCCAGTAAACAGAAAACAGGAAGTGTCACTGAGCAATGGAAGTGACATGCTACAACAGACAATCAGTTAACAGTATTTACTGAGCAATGGAAGGGACACGCCAACAGCCAATCATGTAACAGTATCAACAACAAGTAAGCTAGCTCGATGATGATAATTATGCTAACTAGCAAGCCAAGCTTGTTTTGGTGTCCCTGTCCTGAAATTCAGTGCGGTGTTTAGGCAAGAGCAGCAGCAAGTACCAGCGGCCAAGGAGAGCGTTCCACAAATTTTGTTTGGATCCTATTTTTTGGATATTGTTTACTTAATTCATCCATGGAATTTTTGTTATTGTTGAACGCTCCGATCGGACAGGTTTTTACTGGACACATTTCCGATGAGTGTTGCTCTGAGAACCTACAAGTGTTTAGTTAATACTTGATTGCTGATAAGAATTTAGCTCCGGATTTTTTGACACTCATCCTTGAACTCCCATCCTTAAACTACTTTTATTTATATTTCTCATATTCTTATTTATATTTAATTGAAAAAAAAAAACAAACGGAATTTATATTTTGACGTGAAACTGAATGTTTAAAAACTGTTAAGAAAGTACATATTGTGTAAATTTTTCTCAATAAAACTTGTTTATAAGATTTCAGTGTGTGTTCAAGTACTTCTTGAGCACATTCATCAATACTGTGATAACAATTGTAACCATGACATGAAATGTTCATTTTGTTACTCCCTAGTTTTGACACATGAGATTGTAGAGTGGATATTTACACTCTATGAACGTTTTGACCATAACTAAAAAGTAATAAAATGATGGCAACAAATTGTTTTCAGGGTCCACAAGTTCAGAACTTTTAATCCTGAAATCAGAGTGGATACAGATGTTGGGTTTTGGGCAACTTAATACATCAAATATTTGTATTTGTCATTAACATACTATTTACTGAAACAATGATTTGATGGCAAATAAAATAATGTTTAAATTAATGCTGTTTTTTTTGGTTTTGAAATTCACTAAATTTGCTAAAGATTAAACGTTTTGAACTTGTAGACCCATAGGCATGAGGTAATAAATGTCAAGCTTACCCATAGGCAGTGTTGCCGCCTGTTAGAAGTCCCCCGTCATTTGATAGATTTAGCGCTGTAATATTATCATGTTCAGACAGTGGGTTCTGATCTACTGTAATGGTTTCAGACCCTGATGTTGAGTGTGATGGCTCACTGGCTTCCCACATATTTAAAAATAACTCCTGTGGAGTTTGGCAGCCTTTTGGTGACTGAGTCTGATCTTTTCCTAAAATATGTTCAACAGTTGCCCTATAAAATTTACTATCTGACCACTTTGCTAAAACAGAATCTCCTGTTTTAAGATCTAAGATCTGCACAGGAGCTTCATCTCTTGGCAAAATGTCTGCTCCTGTAAAGATTTTGCCGGTATAACCGTCCTCCCATCTGACGAATGCCAAACAATCTGAAAGAGAGAGTGCAAAAGAGAAAGTGTTTAAAATTGTTTGAGTATAAAAAATTGGACTGGTATTTGTCATCTCATTTGGACATCAATGTTATGATTATTCCCTCTCCCCATCCCTATTTGCATTTTAAAGCAGATGCAGTAGGAAGAGCTTGCCCATCGCTGTCTTAGAGGTGTGTGGCCTCATTACAATTAGGGTATTGTTACCTAACTGCCTTGGGGCGACTTTCTCAAGGTGGTATTTTCAGCTGTTCTTTAAATACTACACAAATTAATAAAGTCATTTTTCCAGTTTGTTAGCTACATGTACTGCAATTTGGCTTAACCGTAGTCCGCTTTGCCACACATACATAGAAACTTACCAGATTGCTTAATTGGGGGAGGAGAATTATGCAGGTCCTTCATTTTCTTTGTGGGAACTCTTAACCACTTTCTTGTAGTCGTTTCCTTTTGGTCCAAGCTGTAAATGAAAAAATTAATTTTGGATCATAAACTGAGGATGGGTTGATTGGCAACACTAAATTGACGCGTGTGTGAATGTTGTCTGTCGATCTAAGTTGACTTGTTCATGGTGTACCCCGCCTTTCGCCCGAGCGGAACTGGGATAGGACATAGCACCCCCACGATACGAAAGGGAAAAGCAGTAGAAAATATATGGATGGAACTATTATATAAATTGAAATTATTTACATATATGGGGTCACTCCATATGGATGGTAACTTTTAGGGTGGATCATATTTAACTTCTGTTAAAAACAAGTAAACAAAATTATAATTTATGATCGTTCTGGCTATAGTAAAAAAAAATCTTAAACCAGACAGTTTAATTCTTATTTTAATTCGTATCTATTTTGATGTGCGGTGGGCTTGATGGCACCTTTTTATAATGGGGTACATTTTAGGAAAGTTATAGTATTTTTAACAAAAAGGTCATGAATATAATCTCGAGCCCCAATGACTTTGTATTGAAGAGGTTGACCATAATTAGTGCATTTTGACCAGGTTAACACAATCATAATTTTTTAAACATGTATCAAAGGAAAACTATTCTTATATCATGTTGCTAGTCTTAACAAGACCTGACTGATAATACCGAATTCATTTAATGAATGTTTAACATTTTACACACATACCTACTTTATTTTCCTAAATATATACAGTTTATACAATCGATAGCATGATACAAAACATACTGTGCCTCTGCCAGCGAGTAAGCAAATATACTGCTGCTTTCAAAATGGCGGGGCAAATTAGTGAATCATTTAATACTTTTGGATGTAATCTCTTATTTATTGCAAATAGCCAGCCTTACCGATAAAATTCAACCCGGACCTCCTTTGTCGAGTGTCACTTTATCTACAACAGTATTATGAAAAACATTTTTAAGTTAAGCTCCCCAAATTAATATGCACTGTAGAATCCAATTGTGAAGGTCATTATGTATGCTAACATTACTTGTTGGGCAGACGCCATTATGGTTACCGCAGCCTCCTAAAGGACCGCTCCGTTGTCACAACAGTTAAATATTTTCATTTCACAACATTACATGGTTGACCAACTAAAAAATATTAGCATACTTACCTCTCCAAGTCTCATGTCGCAAGCGTTGCGACTGTCGTTTCTAAAAACTTTCTCGCTTCTTCTTCTCTTTCTTCTTCGCTTTCTTCTTCTCCCTCGTTTTAGTTTAAGGTAGGCGCACAGACAACGTTCAAATGTTACGCCACCTACTGTTTTCCCCGCCTCTTCTTCTTCTTCTGACGTTAACTGACGGCAAACCACGCGTCATGTCCGCCGCCGTCTGATAGAAAGCGTAAATTTTCCAAATTTCCTTCCTTTGAAAGTTACTCATAGCCAAAAATGGCTATTTTCAGATGGTCATATAAGGAGAAAATCAACTTTATCAAAATTCTGAGATGTGGATCTCAACGACACTCTCGCGAGATTTGGCACCGCGCCCCATGAATCTGTCCAATCATATTTGCTCTACCTGAAAAACACGCATGCGCATTTAGTGGGCGGATGTGACTTGAAGAAACAATTCGGCACTGAAGGAATAACAACTGCAAGTAAGTAATACCATTTATTGTTTTTGTTTTGGTATTTAAATTACTTTAACATACACGAGTTAGTATTTATTAAACTACTGTAACGTCACTGATTTACGGAAATATAGCTATAAATGCCGCATTCAACGGCACAACCACCTTGCTAGAAGCTATGAAAGTTACCTCCAGCGAGGCATCTCAAGTGATAAGCTACACTTCATACATCCCATAGTGAAATAGCAATGATAGAAGTAAATGTTCAGAGAACATTTGAAGATGAACAATATAAATTACTGAACATACACTGCTTCGACATGATATAGAGTTTTACATTTACAAGAAGTTCCACTGTATATTCCAGCAACCCTTGTCTGTATTTACATAGTATTGGAGTGTCGAAATGACAAAATGAAAACCTGGAAAACGATGGAGAAGAACTGGTAAAGAAGTCGACTCAAATAAATGATCAAGAAGGACTGTAAAGCTGGTAAGTAGACTGGCATAGTTGTGGTGCATTAAACTGGCAGCAGATATATGATATTTTATTTTTCTTGCTGCAGTCATCCCGTCCTGCAACCACCTATGTGAAGACTGATGAGCAATGGCTAAGTAAGTTACATGTATATGCGTTTTCTTTGTTTAAATGGATTAGTTCTGATTGAGATTTACAGACCAGATAGAAGGATAAAAAGCTGTCCACAGTTTGTCAGGAACAAGCATGGAAATATTGCTTTCTTTTACCCTGATTACAGTAGTACGTATGAAGAATGAAACTTGAAATATAAGTAATCTCAGCATGTGTAATTCATGTTTTTTGAACCTTTCACCTTCAAGTTAAGGCTGATTAGGGATGTAACAATATCAAAATTTCACGGTATGATATCCTCATAGTGTTAAAGCCACACTAAGATATTGTTACAAAAATGTCAAAGTCCAAAGACATGCACCTGGGGATAGGTTGATTGGCAACACTAAATGGTCCCTGGTGTGTGAATGTGAGTGTGAATGTTGTCTGTCTATCTGTGTTGGCCCTGCGATGAGGTGGGGACTTGTCCTGGGTGTACACCGCCTTCCGCCCGATTGTAGCTGAGAAAGGCACCAGCGCCCCCCGCGACTCCAAAGGGAATAAGCGGTAGAAAATGGATAGATGGATGGTGTTAAATGAAGTGGCAGGAATGTTTAGGATAAACACACTTACTATAATTGAACACAAACATAATGTTCATATGTTGTAGTCATATTTATTATTATAAACAGGTATTTCAGGTGCAAAAGAATGGTGCAGAATTTCAAGTAACACACAAAAACAAACAAAAAACAAAACTTTCAAATATGTGTCTTTAAACTGACATTAACAGTAAACTTGCAGTGTAACTAATGTAGAACAATAATGTTTCTTTAGCCAAGAAACTATACTGTGTTTGTCTGGTATGTTTTTTTTTTTAATATAACTTGGTATTATTGTGGGTTTGATTACATTTTTAGCACATTCAACAATAATGCGATTATAATGCAAACAGTGATCATTTTGGTCACAATAACGGTGATATGACAATTTGGTATTGTTATATCACTGCTGTTTAGTTTAGTGTTTTTTTACTTTTAACTTCCTAAGAAACTGTCATTTGCAATGGAAATGTTAGTATTAGTTTGTAAAATACTGATTCTTAAGAATTAACTAATAATTTGACTTTTAATCATATAAATACCTCACAAATGGATATTGTCCCTTGCTTACGTCTTGGTTTCACATCAATGATATTTTCCAAATAATGGTTCTAAAATACAACTCATTCTAATATATTACTCATATTCCTTAACTTATTGTAGACATTGTGGTGTGAAGTGTCGGCAAATTTCTTATTTTGGGCATGTCCACATTTCCTTTGGTGAGGTGCAACAGCTCTGGGCCGACTTGGAAATGGTCTGGATGAACGTGGCAAGCTTTACCTTGTATTATGCAGACTTTATTTAAGGTTAAACAAGCACGACAGTTATAGGCACAGAAATATTTCACAGCAACAATTCCTCGGATCACCGAAGCACAAACGTTCCCGTCACTCCTGCACACTTCCACTTTTTCACCCCTATATAATGTCCCCTGTTTGAACTTTGTTGTCCCACACTACGCGGGTTATCATGGGAGATCGAGTTTACTTCTCAGATGAGCCCACTTAATATTGTCAGAAAAAAACACACCCACTGGAGTTCTCGTTTGATAGCGTCACACATCACGGCATTATTGTGAGAATTTTGAAACCAATATAACGTAATATTTACAATAATGTTGCATCCCTCGTCAAGATCCTTTCTCATAGGTTTGGTTTGATGCTGTGTGTTTACTAAATCTTAGTCTTTTGAGTTTTTTGGTTCCTCTTCTTTGTGTCAGGGGATAGCAGCAGAATAACACTGAAGGAGGCGGTCAATCAATCAATCAATGTTTATTTATATAGCCCCAAATCACAAATGTCTCAAAGGACTGCACAAATCATTACGACTACAACATCCTCGGAAGAACCCACAAAAGGGCAAGGAAAACTCACACCCAGTGGGCAGGGAGAATTCACATCCAGTGGGACGCCAGTGACAATGCTGACTATGAGAAACCTTGGAGAGGACCTCAGATGTGGGCAACCCCCCCCCTCTAAGGGAGGGGGGTGCCTCCTGAAGGATCCCAAAACACTGCTCTTCAAATGGAACACATCCAACCTTCAGGTGACCGTGCAGGATGTACCACTCTGGAACATCAAGCCTCTCCCTACCTGCCAGGTACACCCACCGTCTTCTGTGTCTGACTATTGTTTTGTTGTGAATTTTGTCACGAAGCAAATCCTGCTAAAATATGACAAACTTTCGAGTGTAAGAATGTGAGCGATATGCTGAGATGTTATACGTTTTGCCTTTTGACAAAATGTTATAAAAAACCTTTAATGATTTGTATTCTATTTTAATTTCAGCACATGAAAATATTTCTACTTCTGACTATCAAACACAATGGAAAAACATTTTCCAGAACAGCCCTCACAGATCCTCCTGATGGCCTAACAACTAAACTACATGTCGATGCTGAGTATGATTCATCTCAATCATTTGAGGAAGCTCTCCCTGATATAGGGGATTGGATGTACAATGACGGACATACGTTTTATGAAGGATTTGAAGATAGTTTGAGTGAGGAGTGTGCAGAAGAGTCAAATTTCAAGGACACAACAGACAAACCAATACATGACAATGCATCAGAAGCCATGTCAGAGTGCCTTCTGATCATCATGGGTTATGTAAACTGTCATAAAGTCACTGATAAGGCCCTAAGCGATATGCTCAAAATGTTCAAGTTGCTTTATCCCGATAGTCTGAACACAGACTGCTTAAACAGTGTGCAGAAGTTCAAAAACCTTTTTTTTATCCCACTCTGCATCATCGCTTATTATATTACATAAATCCTCCAGTAATTGTTTTGGGCCAATAGAAAGTAAACAAATAAAATGCCTGTTTTGTGGGACTAGTGTGTCAGAAGAAAGATTCTCATCCTTTTTTTTAAAGTATGTACAGATTGATTTCTTGTTTACCGTAGCACATTCATGTGCCAAATGGGCCCTTGTTCGTGAATTTAAACATGCAGGTTTTTCTTTGCTGCAAGATAGTGTAACATATGAGACATGCAGTTATGTTATTCCCCTATTGGAAACTTCTGCCAGTACAGTAGTATCCTTGGATGACATATTGGGTAAAGTTGTTTTCCTTGACTTCACATCTATGCTTGGCATTGTGTTTGCAGTTCATTTCCCCAATACACTTGAAAAGTTTTAGATAATTAAGAACTGAACTGGCCTAAGAAGCCACAAATCAATTTTTTGATCATTGTTATAAATGCTCTGAAAATACACACTGATGTGATGTTGCCGTGGATGCTGTAAAAGTCTGTAAATATGTACTGTATATGGAGTATCATTGTTGATTATGTTTTTGCATTGTGTGTAATATTTCAGTGGCCAATTTATTAAATTTACTTGTTTAATAAAACCACTGTCTTTTTTTAATGAATACATAGGCCTACTATGCTACTGTATTTTAATATTAGTCCTTATAATGGTGGTTGGAGAGCCAAATATCTTCTGAAGTGGTACCTTGTTAAAAGAGTTTGAGAACCACTGCTCTAGAAAGTTCACAAATGTTAAAAGCTCTTAAAAAGTGTCTTGTGATCATATCAGTATTGTTTGGGTTCAGTTTTAAATCTCACAATTGTAGTCAATGAGTTACTGTACATTGCGTGTGGATAAGAAATCAACAAATTAAGTAGAAAATTATTTAAATAAACCATTTAGATTACAGACCATATATTCATATTGCCTGAATTATTTATTTCCTCCAAATGTTAGCGTGAGATAAACTGGAGTATGATTGAGGTATAATTAAACTGTGTCAATTAAAATGCATTTTTGAAATTATTTTTTCTAAGCCAGAAAACGGGTATATTACAACTCAAATAGTGAGCAGTGAGAGACAAAACCAAGTATATCTCTCACTCAGACATCATTGAAACATATTGAAACCAATACTCATTGATTGTCTATTTGCCGAAATAGCAAAGAGACATCTGAGAACTCAAACAGTGAGTAGTGAGAAACAAAACCATGTGTATCTCTCACTGAGTCATTATTGAGACATATTGGAGACCAGCTCATTCATCTCTCATTTTGGTCTTTGTTGAAATCGGAAAAAGAGATAACTGTTAGACAACTTTGAGATCTCTCACAGTGCTCACTGCGAGCCTTATTTCTCAGGAGCTACATTTGAGAAGAATGAGAAATCTACTTTGGTCTCGATTAGTGCTCTTTTATGTCTAGGAGATATATACAAGACATATATGAGATCTCATCTTCAATTTTGCTTTGCTATGGGCTAGCTCTAAGTTCATCAGGAGTACTGATGTTGTATAAAGCTGGGCCTGGATTTGGTTGCACATTGCCTGATAGCAGAAGTAAGAGCAATATAAAGATTTTCCGTTTCATATGGCAAGGTGACCTCATGACAACATTATTTGGCTTCACAATATCAAAATGAGTAATATCAGAAGGAGAAAACCATCTGTTTAGCACAGAAATACACCATAACTGAAGCTGGTTAGAATTATTTAGCACTGACCCACATGTGGATATCAATAACCTTTGTGTAAATGCTGTAGTTTCAAAGGACCAGGTGATTGTTATTGCGTTTGGTAGAGTTAAAGGTTGGTGGAGCACCTGGTCAGGTACCCCACTACAATTGCAGAAAAAGAGTCCAGGAAAAAGCATTAATATTAAATAGAGAGCTTTTGTCAAAGTCATTGTTAAATTGTTTTACTAGCTACCCAGGTCCAATAATCAAAGTTCAGATGTCCAAGCTACAAGAGTTGGAAGACCAAGCTAAGGCTAGCAGAGGCCCAGCTTTAGTCAGTCTGAGGCTAAGATGGATCCAGGCCGTGGAAGACGGAAGGCCAAGATGAAGCCAGTCGACTCAGACTGTAGGTAGTGGAAGGCCAAGCTGAGACTAGTATAGATCCAGACTGTGGCAGATGGAAGGCCAAAATTTCAGCTAGCAAAACATCTCCCGGCTTCTGCAGGTCAGAGGCCTCCAGATTTCCAAATCCGACAAAAGCAGTCAGAAATACCACTTTTTGGAAGTAAGCCTTCATTCATCAATTGTTACGCTTAAAACTAGTGCAATTTACTTAAATCGGCTAAAAAAAAGAGACTAAAACACATAGAAATTCAGACCACTTTGACAAGCAGACAAACAAAAGACAGTCCTGTCGGCCATCTTGGATTGGACATTCAACATTAACCCAATTTGGAAATCGGTCTGTCGTTATTTATATTTGTGGATTCACCTACTTTTGACGGAGGAAGAAGAAAGGCGGGTTTGCTGATTTTTGGAACGATTTTGCTTGAAAGACTCAGGTTAAAAAAGCATGAAAAAGAAAAAGGCAATTAGAAATATTATACATTATGTCCCATATAAGCTCATACACGACACATTCTACAGATAGTGTATAAAAAAACCTAAATAGTGGAATAAAAGAGGTGAAAACATGTTAAATGCAACAAAGAAAAGTTGCATTGTTGAGTCTAATAAAGCTGCCATGCAGGTTGTTTTCTCTTTAAAGCTGTCATTGCTCAAAAATAATAATGAATCAAACTCAATGTTGTAACAAAGTATTTAAACTAGTCATGGCTCCAATTACGTCACATACAAAATTTGACTTAAGAGTATTTTTATAGGATATTTTGTGTTTATCCTACAAAAAAAGGGTTTTTGACTAATAGGGAGAAAAAAAAAAATGAAGAAGCTGTCACGTACTTGCATGGCTGCTCTAGTTGTGACCCCAAGATGCAGGAGACAGGAGGACGACGTGCGGGTGAGAGTCTTTTAATTCCCACAGGGAGCACAAGGAGGTGCAGCAGGGAAGTGCACAGAAGCATAAGCGGCATACAGAAAAATCAAAGTAACGTTTCACAAAACAATCCTTGAGCCCTGACTGGAGGGCGAGGCAGGCATAAATTGAAGCCAATTGTTTAAAGTAAAAGTACCAATGATTGTCACACACACACTAGGTGTGGTGAGATTTTCCTCTGCATTTGACCCATCACCCTCACCCCATGACCAGGTGTGGCCAGGCTGCCAATCAGCGACAGGTGAGGAGGGAAAAGGGCTCAGGGAGACAAACAGGAAGTGGGACCAAAATAAGAGCGCCGACTAGGAGATAAACACAAACGCAAACAGACCGCGTGACACCTGACGTGACAGGTCGTCACAGAAACGAGGGATGGATCTGAAATTTATCGAGGGACTTAAGTGTTGAAAGTAAAAAATAATGTTTGACTTATTTTTATGAGTGGGGCCCGTTTGGATCCTAATAATTTCAGTGGGACAAGTTTTAATTGTCATTGCTCGAAAAAAATAATGAATTAAAATCGATGATGTTATGAATTATTGACATATTTAAGATTGCAATTACGTTGAGTGAAAATTATTATTTTCTGCTTTTGCCATAACAAAACAAGGTTTTGACAAAAATGGCGTAAAACATGAAAAAAAAAGACTGATAAGGACGGATAAACCTGAAATTGATTTAGTGATTTAAGTGTTGAATGAAAAAATACAAACATAAATAAAAATGAACGACTTCTACCATTTTTATGACTGAGACTCTTCCTGGTCCCCAAGAAAGCAGTGCGAGGCGAGTGGAGAAAAAACGGATTTATTGACAGAGATGTGACACAATGTGATATTGATCATAAGCAGCGGCCATTGAAAGAAAAGAAGAAATCCTCGTCATGACGTCAAGGCCATGAAACGTGCGATTTTACAGCCACCAACGTTTGATCTTGAAAGTCTTTTAACGGCCAAAGAAGAATACATGGAATAGCGTGAGGAGCAGTCGGACGAAGAACAAAGCACATCTCCATCTCATCTCCGAGTGTGATGACGTCCCTCAGCGATGGAGACATCTCCCTGTGTTCCAGTGCACAAAGCATCCTGGAGGAAGAAGACCACTCAGCACATTCCCGACAGAAGCAGGTGAATCCAAGTTGAACATCATCTTCACACAAGAACATTTGGAGGTGCAGACAGTCCATGTGAGCTTACTCAGCCTTCAGCCGCCTGCACGTTCTCGTCGAGCTCCACGCCGCCGTGGCGAGCTGCGGGACAAACGCAAACGGTGAAGGAAGAACATCCAGAAGGTGCCTCGTCACTCACATCAGATCTTTGAGGTGTGACTTGGAAACATGACGAGTCAGCACACTTGATGTCTCATTTGGCTGATCCTCATCATGAGGACTCCTGTCAAAAGTGAGATATGCCAGACTTTGTATTGCGTGTGCTCACAGGAGGGACTTTTATTGTGAAGGAGTCAGCTCCAGTTGGGCTTTTCCGGCTAAACTTGTAACAAAGGTCCACATCAGACCTCCATGTGAGTGACGCTTCACCACGGCTTTGTTTCTTGCGGCTCAAAGAAAAGATGTTTTACTTACCAGCTGGATCGTACTGGGCTGAAATGAAAGAGAAACAAGGTGAAGTGGACTTTTCCCCTCACGTCACGCCGTGTTTCTACGTGAGAGTGTGCGCTCTGTCTCTGTGGATCTTTGAGTGTTTGGCTGGAAGGCAACTAAAAGATGGCCGCACCTTTGCAGCCCGGATGAAAGCATCAACTCACGGCCTGGACCGAGTGCACCGAGAAGAAGAAGACAGAGGACATTGGCGTCCCTCACCTTGTCTGTTTCTGTGACGCCTGACCATGACCATGATGATGATGATGATGATGATGGCCGCCACAGCGAGGACCGCCGCCGTGGCAGCGAGGGCGACGCTCAAGTTGTCTGTGGAGAGCAAAAAAGCACAAGTGGAGTGACAAAGCATGAAGAGGAAACCTTCATGACTACTTTGCATGCAGACGTCAAGCGTTGTCATGGTGACATGGATCAATAATGGTGACAGGTGGACTTGTGATGGGAAACATCTCCAACTAAATGTGTCTTTCTCACCTTCATGGCTTGCGTTGCTCAGGATGCTTCTTCTCTCCAGCTTGGTGACCAAGTCCTCCTTGACGCCTGACAGCTGAAACACACATTCGTACTTGCCCTCCACGTCGGCCGTCACCTCCACTTTCAGCGCCACCGACATCTGGAAGGTTCCGTCGTGGTTGGGGAGTATCTCTCCGTGCTCCACGTCCTCGAAGATCTGCTCGCCGTCTTTCCTCCAAAACAGGTCGGCACCGTCGGGGTAGAAACCTGTCGCCATGCAGCTGACCGGAGAGGACGGCGTCTTCTGGAGCAGGAACACCTCTGGAAGCTCTGCACAGGAAGTGATGTCACGTGTGAACACAGGACAACGTGGGGAGAAGGTGTGGATGGAGAGAAGGTGTGGATGGAAGTAAAGGTGGAGAGAAGGTGTGGATGGAAGTAAAGATGGAGAGATGGTGTGGATGGAAAGAAGGTGTGGACGGAGGTAAAGATGGAGAGAAGGTGTGGACGGAGGAAAGATGGAGAGAAGGTGTGGATGGAAAGAAGGTGTGGACGGAGGTAAAGATGGAGAGAAGGTGTGGACGGAGGTAAAGATGGAGAGGTGTGGATGGAGGTACAGATGGACAGAAATTGTAGATTAAAGTAAAGATGGAGATAAGGTAATAATGCAGGTAAAGATGGAGAGAAGGGAAGAATGGAGGTAAAAATGGAGAGAAAGGGAGAACGGCGGTAAAGATGAAGATTAGCTGAGAATGATATAAAGATGGAGAGGAGAGAATGGAGGTAAAGATGGAGAGAAGGAGAGAATGATGTAAAGATGGAGAGAACGTGTGGATGGAGGTAAATATGGAGAGAATGGCGGTACAAATAGAGAGAAGGGGAGAATGGAGGTATAGATGGAGAGGAGAGAATGAGATAAAGATGGAGAGAAGGTTAGAGTGGAGATAAAGATGGAGAAAAGGTGAGGATGGAGGTAAAGATGGAGAGAAGGTGAGAATGGAGGTAAAGATGGAGAGAAAGGGAGAACGGAGGTAAAGATGGAGAGAAGGTGAGAACGGAGGTAAAGATGGAGAGAAGGAAAGAATGAGGTAAAGATGGAGAGAAGGTGAGAACACAGGTTAAGATGGAGAGAACGTGTGGATGGAGGTAAAGATGGAGGGAAGGGAAGAATGGAGGTAAAGATGAATAGACGGTGAGAATGGAGGTAAAGTTGGATAGAAGTTGAGGATGGAGGGAAAGATGGAGGGATGGAGAGAATAAGGTAAAGATGGAGAAAAGGTGAGAACGCAGGTTAAGATGGAGAGAACGTGTGGATGGAGGTAAAGATGGAGAGAATGGAGGTAAAGATGGAGAGAAGGGAATGGAGGTAAAGATGGAGGGAAGGGAAGAATGGAGGTAAAGATGAATAGACGGTGAGAATGGAGGTAAAGTTGGATAGAAGTTGAGGATGGAGGGATGGAGAAAATAAGGTAAAGATGGAGAGAAGGAGAGAATGATATAAAGATGGAAAGAAGGAGAGAATGGAGGTAAAGATGGAGAGAATGATGTAAAGATGGAGAAAAGGTGAGAACACAGGTTAAGATGGAGAGAACGTGTGGATGAGGTAAAGATGGAGAGAAGGAGAGCATGAGATAAAGATGGAAAGAAGGTTAGAGTGGAGATACAGATGTAGAGGTGTAGATGGAAGTAAAGATGGACAGAAGGGGAGGATGGAGGTAAAGACGAAGAGAAGGAGAGAATGAGATAAAGATGGAGTGAAGGTGTAGATGGAGGAAAAGACGGGAAAAAGGTGAGGATGGAGGTAGAGATGGAGAGAAGGTGAGAACAAAGGTAAGGATGGAGAGAAGGTGAGAATGAAGGTAAAGATGGAGAGAAGGTCAGAGAAAGAGAGAAGAGTATAAAGAGACAGTGTGTAATGTCAGTAATGTTCCTATAGGGGGAGTGCTAACAAGTTAAAAGGTGAAAGTACATGTTGTGTTTCTACCTGTTCTCATTAGGACCTCCTTCCCATTGTTCACATGCTTCTTCAAGTAAGAAGGACAATCCTCAGTGTAGTAAAACTTAATGTATTCTAGTAGATGTTTGTCCTGGTCCCACTTGAGTTTGGTGGGGAAAGCTTGTTGTTTTGCTGCAGTAAATGTCCATGTCTTCATGTCCAACGATATGAAATCTTCTCCATCATAACCTTCCTGACGCCAACCTTTAACTTCATCAGTCTCATCATTCCATTCACATCCATACATCAACTGGAGAATGTGAACACCTGAGACACACACAGTGTTGTAAAGCAGAGTGACACACACACACACACACACACACACACACACACACACACTCACACAGTATTAGTGTAGGTTATTATGGGATGGACAGAGACAAGTATCAGTGCAGTAATGTGTGTTTACTACAGTATAAAAAGAGTACATCAAATACATTTAAGTAGTAGAAAGTTCAACATAAACAAACCTCCAGTTTGGTTGAAACGCTTCTTACGAACTTCAAGGTTGTGTTTGAGAATCAACTCACTAACAACATTGATCTCTGTTTGTCTCTGCCAGTATTTTGGATCCTCTGCTGTGATTTTGTTCATCCAGTCCTGTTTGGCTTCTGCTTTCCTGCTGTTGCTGTCATAGTGAGAAATCTGAACTCCATCAACATAACCAACACTCACAAACTCTGGGAAGTTTGGAACTTGAGAGGACACAGTGTAGAAATACTGCAGCGTGTGAATCACTGAAAGAAGAAAACAACAACAGGATGACTTTTTATTATTTAGTTTCATGTTCAACAATCTTGCACTGTGAATATTTTAGCTCCTTCCGTCTTCAGTCGGGTCTTAAAGTGAACATCAAACACTGCTAGATATCACAGTCAAGACTCACATGTTCTATGACAAATACAACACATTAATAATATTACTAACATCTGTTGACGGTTTGAACATTTTGAAAATAAACATATATTTTCTACAATGGAGGCTGAATAAAAAGTACAACAGAGTTGAACACAACCTGTTCTGCCCATTTGATGTCGACTCTTACTGACATCTTGTGGCGGGGTGATGTTACTACACTTGATTAGTTTCTGACACTTCCGTGTTTGAAGATTTGTGTTCGTTCTTACAAGCCTTGGAAAAAATAAGTCTTTGAACAAGAAACACTAAAGTGAAAACAAATAAAGAGCCTAAACGGATTTATCTGCTTCTGTAACCTTCTTGGAACATTTTTAATTTTTAGTAGGAAAAAGGGAAAACAATAAAATGTTAAAAAAAGAACCAGGATTAAGTAATAAAGGGCTTAAATAATACAACAATAATTTAATTAATAAGTAACAGAAACTCTCAGAAGTCAAATAAGTGAAGGCACAAAGAGGATTTATGAATAAAATATTAATAAACTTATAAAAAGGACTTACCAGGCGTCACGCTGTGCATTTGCACGACCAGAAGAAAGAATAAAAACAAGTTCATGATGTCAGCGCGAAACAAAAAGAAGTTTGCCACTTTTAATCCCGCAGAGAAAGACAAAAGTGACGAACACTCGCTTGACTCGCAAACAGGAAAAATGAACCAGGAACTGTCGAGGCTCTTTTTATAATACTCCACCTGAGCCAATGAGGAGTCAGCATTCTGTGACGTCACAGTGAGGAGAGAAAACGAAACGCTATTCTGCACAGAAAAGTGGCAGCAGTCAACTGACAAGAAGTCTTCTACTGGACTCACTAGAGAGCGCCCCTTGTGGCCACGTCAGGTAAATGCTTGTGTGGCTTTTCTGGGAAATCACGTGACTTGACAACAAAAAGGTGTGTCAAGTTGGCCGCCAAACTTGGAAAGAAAAGAAAGAAAGAGGAATGAAGGTGAGATTGAGAGTTAAAAGTAATGACAGGGCTGGAACATCCGATCAGTGATCGTATTGTAGTCCTCTCAAGAAAGCATCAATACAAATAATGATTGATAGACATAAAGTCGCTACACCGCAGGACATCCTCACTTCTTTTTATTTCACGTCTTAACTTTCACCTCCGTTATGTCTCCCAAGCGTGAGGCGTCCCTGCTGGGGTAACGGGACACGCATCTGCCTCGCATGGGTTCGATTCCCGGCCAGGGTTGCATCAGGAAGTTTCATCCTGAGTAAAAAAGTCAGCAGAAAGCCTTCATGAGATGGACTCGCTGTGGCCAAAGTGCTGAACGTGGGGGAAAAGTGTGAGGCAGACGCTTCTGCTGGCAGAATATCAAAGAAAGTGAAAGTAAAAGTAGACACGGTAAAGCCAAACATTAAACTCGATGGTGATCATTTTTATTTTTATTTTGACGTACCTGTCAAAGGTGAACACACTTATCCACGTAGGTGAGTAGTAACGAGTTACATTTACTTAGATAAGAAACACAACTTTTACTTTGCTATATAACATATTCAATATATGTATAAAAATATACATTTAGGCCTCCACTCAGGCTTCATCCCAGGGACCCCAAAGGATTTTGGTCAAAAATATATTTAAAATGTGTCATTATTTTGTATTATTATTATTCCAGGTTTAAATCTGTAGATCAACATTAGGTCTATCTGTCAATATAACCTTTTCAAAGATTTAAGTTGTATGCCCTTTTTGTCAAAGAAAACCGTGTTTTGTTATGGAAAAAAACACAAAATATGCAATAGTTTCCCCCAATAGAATTTTAAAGTGGAATATTTGAGATTATATAATAATTGGAGGCTTAAAAATGTCAACACATCAATCAATCAATCAATGTTTATTTATATAGCCCTAAATCACAAATGTCTCAAAGGACTGTACAAACCACTACGACTACGACATCCTCGGAAGAACCCACATAAGAGCAAGGAAATCTCACACCCAGTGGGACGCCAGTGACAATGATGACAATGAGAAACCTTGGAGAGGACCTCAAATGTGGGCAACCCCTCCCCCCTCCCCTCTAGGGGACCAAAAGCAATGGATGTCGACCAGGTCCAACATGATAATGTGAAAGTTCAATCCATAGTGGCTCCAACACAGCCGCGGGAGTTCAGTTCAAAGCGGATCCGAGACTGCAGCGAGAGTCCCGTCCACAGGAAACCATCCCAAGCGAGGCGGATCAGCAGCGTAGAGATGTCCCCAACCGATACACAGGTGAGCGGTCCATCCTGGGTCTCGACTCTGGACAGCCAGTATTTCATCCATGGTCATCGGACCGGACCCCCTCCACAAGGGAGGGGATGACCCTCATTAACTAATAACGTTTTGGGAGACAATGATCTGATGTTTAGAAAACCCAATATTATAGGTAGTGGGCGGTTCTAAGGAGTTGTTGATAAAATTACCCGTAGTAGCAATATTAATAATGTTGCGTTTATTATGCGCAGTGCACTTAAAATAATTACGACCATATCTAGGAATTGATATGAGGGGAATTTTCAGATTGTCTACTTGGTGCTGCGATAAACTGAACGCATCATAATTTGCCACCTCAGTAGAACGCATGTCTAACTCTGACGTAGTCATGGTCATAGCAGAAAAACCATTATGTGAGTTGTGTATTATTCTAAGAAAATTGCTATGTGTACAGGGATTATCCAGCCTGACGCTGGCTAGTTCTAACTTAACTGACTCCATACCCAGTCTAGCAGGCTCTGTAATTGCCTGTGACCGGGCTTGCACTAGTGCAGTTAGTCAAATGTGGCTCAATGCGAAATCTATGTTCCGAGATTAGAGGATAGCGCCTTTCTGGTTAGGGTGAAGGCCGTCTCTCCTCAGCAAGCCAGGTTTGCCCCAGAAAGAGGGCCAATTATCAATAAACGTAAATCCCTGTTGTCTACAGAAGCTATCCAGCCACTTGTTAAGAGAGACTAATCTGCTATATCTCTCATCATTGCCTCTCCCAGGCAGGGGGCCAGAGACAATTACTCGATGCCTGGACATCTTTCTAGCGAGATTACAAGCCCTGGTTATGTTTCTCTTTGTAATCTCTGATTGTCTCATCCTAACGTCATTAGAGCCAACGTGTACAACTATGTTCGCATAACTAGTGGTGCGGTTAGCCATTCGTACGTGTTTACTAGGCCTGTTGCGAGTCAGCTCCCTAAGATTAGCTTCAATGTCAGGTGCTCTGCCCCCGGGAATACACTTAATTGTGGCTGGTTTGCTAAGCTTTATGTTTCGGGTGATGGAGTAAATTAAACATTGATTTTAATTTATTATTATTTTTTTAGCAATGACACAAAAAAAAATCTTACTAAAATCATTGGGGATCCAAAAGTGTCCTACTCATTAGAAATAAAATTTCAAAAATATATTTTTTTACTGTTTACTTTAAACACAATTGTCTTCAGATCAACTTAAGATACATCCGTCAATTATATATATATATATATATATATATATATATATATATATATATATATATATATATATATATATATATATATATATATATATATATATATATATATATATATATATATATATATATATATATATATATATATTTATATATATATATATATATATATATATATATATATATATATATTTATATATATATATATATATATCCATCTTTTTCCACTTATCCGAGGTCGGGTCGCGGGGGCAACAGCCTAAGCAGGGAAACCCAGACTTCCCTCTCCCCAGCCACTTCGTCTAGCTCTTCCCGAGAGCTAGACGAGGATCCCGAGGCGTTCCCAGGCCAGACGGGAGACATAGTCTTCCCAACGTGTCCTGGGTCTTCCCCGTGGCCTCCTACCAGTTGGACGTGCCCTAAACACCTCCCTAGGGAGGCGTTCAGGTGGCATCCTGACCAGATGCCCGAACCACCTCATCTGGCTCCTCTTGATGTGAAGGAGCAGCGGCTTTACTTTGAGTTCCTCCCGGATGGCAGAGCTTCTCACCCTATCTCTAAGGGAGAGCCCCGCCACACGGCGGAAGAAACTCATTTCGGCCACTTGTACCCGTGATCTTATCATTTCGGTCATGACCCAAAGATCATGACCATTGGTGAGGATGGGAACGTAGATCGACCGGTAAATTGAGAGCTGCTTTTTGTGTCAACGCTTTTGCCGCATCGTTGTTCGACGTGTTCTCGCTTGAAGCCGGACCACCGCCAGGCGGTGCACCCCGGGCTGTTTTTCTTGGGAGTTGGTTCTTCCTCCATTTGTTGCCGGATTGGCACATTCTCTCTCTCGTATTACCACCCGCACCTGATTATTAGCATCACAGCTAATGTTAGCATGTGGCCACCTCTCTGCTGCGTGTGTTGTTGCACACGTGACATATGTAAGAAGGTGCTCTTGTTTTACATCCCTCTGTGAGAAGGAGACAAGAACGAGTGAAGAAGAGCATGCAGTGTAATGCCCGCAGCTAAAAGCAACTGTGTGAGAAGGTATACTCCAATATTAAAAGTTAAAGTACCAATGATTGTCACACACATACTAAATGTGGCGAAATTATTGTCTGCATTTGACCCATGACCCTTGATGACCCCCTGTGAGGTGAAGGCAATATCACCATATAGTCATTTTCTATATCGCACAGAGACAAACCCACGATATATTGAGTATATCGATATATTTAGTATATATCGCCCAGTCCTAACACAAGTATTGTTAAAATGCTAATAATAATGGAACTAGGGATACCAACATTTCTACGATTCTTGATACTTATTTAAATACAATATTAGAATTAAATAGCGAACCTATGTGCTACTCTTTTTTGTAAAACTGTTTCAAAGTGTCAAGTATGTAAGGTCAGTGCGCTTCAACATCTTTTTGCACAGGATTTAAATTGCAGTATCAGCTGCCAAGAGGCAACTATACATTCAAAAAAGAACCATAGTGTTCTTCAAGCTCCCAGACTATGAAAACAAACAATACGGTGCTTATAAATATGCTCATAAAGATCAATAATAGTCAAATATTTTACATTCTAAAAAAAAAAAAAAAAGCAGTGGCGTGTAAAAATATTGTTCCATAGAGTATTTTCGGCGCCAAATCAGCATTTGTGACAGGCTTTTGCCATCAAGTAAATCTTTTCAAGGACTTTGGTGCTGACTCAGTGCTCACATGTAGAATTAGCCAAGGAAAAAGTAGTGTACAGTATTGATGTTGGAAAAAGCAGGTGTTCATTTATTTCATAGAATTATCTAGCAAACAGGCGGTATAGCTCGGTTGGTCGAGTGGCTGTGCCAGCAACTTGCGAGTTCCAGGTTTGATCCCCACTTCCGCCATCCTAGTCATTGCTGTTGTGTCCTTGGGCAAGACACTTTCCCCACCTGCTCTCAGTGCCACCCACACTGCTTTAAATGGAACTTAGATATTGGCTTTCACTATGTAAAGCGCTTTGAGTCACTAGAGAAAAAGCGCTATATAAATATAATTCACTGCACTGCAGCTTTGCCTTCCGGCTCAGGTCCTTCTTCACCACAACAGATCGGTACAACGTCCGCATTAGTGAAGACGCCGCACCGATCCGCCTGTCGATCCCACGATCCACTCTTCCCCCACTCGTGAACAAGACTCCTAGGTACTTGAACTCCTCCACTTGGGGCAGGGTCTCCTCCCCAACCCGGAGATGGCATTCCACCCTTTTCCGGGCGAGAACCACGGACTTGGACTTGGAGGTGCTGATTCTCATTCTGGTCGCTTGACACTCGGCTGCAAACCGATCCAGTGAGAGCTGAAGATCCCGGTCAGATGAAGCCATCAGGACCACATCATCTCCAAAAAGCAGGGACCTAATCCTGCGGTCACCAAACCAGAACCCCTCAACGCCTTGACTGCTTCTAGAAATTCTGTCCTTAAAAGTTAAGAACAGAATCGGTGACAAAGGACAGCCTTGGCGGAGTCCAACTCACACTGGAAATGTGTTCGACTTACTGCCGGGAATGCGGAACAAACTCTGGCACTGATCGTACAGGGAGCGGACCGCCACAATAAGACAGTCCGATACCCCGTACTCTCTGAGCACTCCCCACAGGACTTCCCGAGGGACACGGTCGAATGCCTTCTCCAAGTCCACAAAGCACATGTAGACTAGTTGGCCAAACTCCCATGCATATATATATATATATATATATATATATATATATATATATATATATATATATATATATATATAGTGAAGAAAATAAGTATTTGAACACCCTGCTATTCTGCAAGTTCTCCCACTTAGAAATCATGGAGGGGTCTGAAATGTTCATAATAGGTGCATGTCCACTGTATGAGAGAGAACCTAAAAAGAAAAATCCAGAAATCACAATCAATGATTTTTTAACAATTTATTTGTGTGATAAAGCTGAAAATAAGTACTTGAACACCAACTTTAATATTTGGTAGAGTAGCCTTTGTTTGCAATTACAGAGGACAAACGTTTCCTGCAGTTCTTCACCAGGTTTGCACAGACTGCAGGAGGGATTTCGGCCCACTCCTCCACACAGATCTTCTCTAGATTAGTCAGGTTTCTGGGCTGTCGCTGAGTAACACAGACTTTCAGCTCCCTCCAAAGATTTTCAATTAGATTTAGGTATGGAGACTGGCTAGCCCACTCCAGAACCTTGATATGGTTCTTACGAAGCCACTTTTTGGGTTTTCCTGGCTGTGTGCTTTGGGTCCTTGTTATGTTGGAAGATCCAGCCACGACTCATCTTCAATGATCTGACTGAGTGAAGGAGGTTTTGGGCCAAAATCTCACAATACATGGCTGCAGTCATCCGCTCCTTAATACAGTACAGTCGTCCTGTCCCATGAGCAGAAAAACACCCCCAAAGCATGATGCTACCACCCCCATGCTTCACAGTAGGGATGGTGTTCTTGGGATGGTACGCATCATTCTTCTTCCTCCAAACACGCATAGTGGAATTATGACCAAAAAGGTCAATTTTGGTCTCATCTGTCCACAAAACTTTCTCCCATGACTTCTCTGGATCATCCAAAATGGTCTTTGGCAAACTTAAGACGGGCCTTAACATGTGCTGGTTTAAGAAGAGGAACCTTCCGTGCCATGCATGATTTTAAACCATGACGTCTTAGTGTATTACCAACAGTCACCATGGAAACAGTGGTCCCAGCTCTTTTCAGGTCATTGACCAAGTCCTGCCGTGTAGTCCTGGGCTGATTCCTCACCTTTCTTAGCATCATTGAGACCCCACCAGGTGATATCTTGCAAGAGGTTCCACTCCGATCGAGATTGACCGTCATGTTTAGTTTCTTCCATTTTCTAATGATTGCTCCAGCAGTGGACCTTTTTTCACCAAACTGTTTGGCAATTTCTCCAGAGCCCTTTCCATCCTTGTGGAGTTGTACCATTTTGTCTCTGGTGTCTTTGCACAGCTCTTTGCTCTTAGCCATGCTGAATGTTTGGGTCTTACTGATTGTATGGGGTGGACAGGTGGCTTTATGCAGCTAACGACCTCACACAGGTGCACCTGATTCAGGATCATACAGTGGAGTGGAGGAGGACTTTTAAAGGCGGACTAACAGGTCTTTGAGGGTCAGAATTCTAGCTGATAGACAGGTGTTCAAATACTTATTTTCAGCTGTATCAAACATATAAATTGTTAAAAATTCATAGATTGTGATTTCTGGATTTTTCGTTTTAGGTTCTCTCTCATACAGTGGATACTACTGTGAAAATTTAAGACCCCTCCGTGACTTCTAAGTGGGAGAACTTGCAAAATAGCAGGGTGTTCAAACACTTATTTTCTCGACTGTGTGTATATATATATATATATATATATATATATATACTATATTGCCAAAAGTATTTGGCCACCTGCCTTTACTCACATATGAACTTGAAGTGCCATCCCATGGAATTGTCCAAAATGTTTTGCTATCCTGGAGCAGTCAACGTTCATTTCACTGTAACAAAGGGGCCAACTCCTGAAAAACAACCCCACACCTTAATTCCTCCTCCGCCAAATTTCACATACGGCCCAATGCAGTCTGAAATGTAGCGTTCTCCTGGCAACCTCCAAACCCAGACTGGTCCGTGAGACTGCCAGATGGGAAAGCATGATTCATCAGTCCGGAGACTGCGATGAGGTGGCGACTTGTCCAGGGTGTACCCCGCCTTCCGCCCGATTGTAGCTGAGATAGGCGCCAGCGACCCCAAAAAGGGAATTGGTGGCAGAAAATGGATAGATGGATGGATCAGTCCAGAGAAGGAGTCTCCACTGCTCTAGAGTCCAGTGGTGACATGCTATACACCACTGCATCCAATGCTTTGCATTGGCCTTGGTGATTTAAGGCTTAGATGCAGCTGCCTGGCCATGGAAACCCATTCCATGAAGCTCTCTGCGTACTGTACTTGGGCTAATTGAAAGGTTTGGAGCTCTGCAGCAACTGACTGTGCATAAAGTCTTTGCACTATGCGCTTCAGCGTCCGCTGACGTCTCTTGTCAGTTTACGTGGCTGAGTTGCTGTTGTTCCCAAACCCTTCACTTTTCTTGTAATAAAGTCGACTTTGGAATATTTAGGAGCGAGGAAATTTCACGACTGGATTTGTTGCACAGGTGGCGTCCTATGACAGTTTCACGCTGGAAATCACTGAAAGCGGCCCATTCTTTCACAAATGTTTGTAGAAACAGTCTCCATGCCTAAGTGCTTGATTTGATACACCGGGCCAAGTGATTAGGACACCTGATTCTCATCATTTGGATGGCTGGCCAAATACTTTATAGAATGTTTTATCGAATGCATGCTTTATTGATATTATATGTCCATCGCCATATGTTTTGATATCATTTTAACGCTCTGCCGTGGCTTTCTATTGTGTGCGTGCGTGTGTTTTTTGTTTTGTTTTTTTTAATGGAGGTGCCAACCCTCCCCCCACCTCGCTGTCGGCCAGCAATGTTATCGCCGGCGAGTTGTTGCCAGCCGGGTGGATGACTTCAGGGAAGCTTTAAAAAAAAAAAAAAAAAAAAAAGCGCCGTCAGCACCGGTGAACCTGCACCGTTCAGACTCAGCAATGAAGCCGGAGAACGCGACGCTCTTCGCTTCCCCGACAATAAAAGTCGAGTCACCCCGCGGTAGTTGGCCGCCGCAGACGGGGAGATTAACCGTTGGCACCACGCTGATAACGGGCGGGTGATTTGTGGCGCTGAAGCCGTCAACACGAGGAGGCGCATTAGTGGAATGATCCCCGGCTGGAGCTGCGTGTTCCAGCAGGCCCTCGTTACAAGGACCACGTGGGAGCGCCCGCGCGGGCCTTAATTGTGTCGGCGAGTCAGCGTTTTTTTCAAAGTTGACCTCTTTTTCAAGACCTCTGCAGTTAGTTTGCAGAATTGTATTTACAACTACGGATGGGTGCTGTTAACATCTGAACCCAAACCGTATATCGTCACCAAAATGTCCATCTATCTTACTCCCGGTACCAGGCAATCAATACCAGTACTCAAAGGTACTGATTATTGGTGCTTTTGTGTGTGTTAAAGGCCTACTGAAACCTACTACTAGCGACCACGCGGTCTGATAGTTTATATATCAATGATGAAATATTAACATTGCAACACATGCCAATACGGCCTTTTTAGTTTACTAAATTGCAATTTTAAATTCCATGCCGAAGTATCTGTCACACCTGTAAGTTATGTTTTGGTCATGCAATGTTTAGTTTTTGGACATTTAGTCACGTTTTGCACTTCCTGGTTTTGTTTGTTTATATATATATATATATATTTATATATATATATATATATATATATATATATATATATATATATGTGAATGTGAGTGTGAATGTTGTCTGTCTATTTGTGTTGGCCCTGCGATGAGGTGGCGACTTGTCCAGGGTGTACCCCGCCTTCCGCCCGATTGTAGCTGAGATAGGCGCCAGCGCCCCCCGCGACCCCGAAAGGGAATAAGCGGTAGAAAATGGATGGATATATATATATATATATATATATATATATATATTATTGGTGTTTATGTTTTTTCTTTTATAGGCCCTGCTTTATAGAAGAAAAACATTTTTTTTTTAATATGGCAAACAAAATATGCAACATTTTCCCCCAAAAAACATCTCAAAGTGGAATATTTAATGTGACGTCGTTGGAGCCTTGAATAGGTCAATAATCCATAATGACGCTGATTTTGATTTATTATTATGTTTTTAGTAAACAACAGCCTAGATGGCAGCTTTGTGTTATTAGAGTAAACATTGCAACATTTTCTTGTCACATTTCACCTGTTTGCTCTTTTATAGCCCTTTTTCGGTTTGTTATTTTTTTAATCGTATTTTTAGAATGTGCTTAGGGCCGTTAAAAAATTACCCCCGGGCCGCACTTTGGACACCCCTGTACGAGGATGACAGGGGATGCAAAACAATAACACATGCCCTTCCTATTTATGATTTACTTTTTAAATTTGATCTCAGTTCTGTACACTGCTGCTGGAATTTTTAATTTTCCCGAGGGAACTCTACTGAAGGAATCAATAAAGTACTATCCTTCTATCTATCCTCGCTCATCCATGCGGACTTGGCTCTCTTGGTTACTTTGTTGGGTCTGCTCCTGTCTCCGGCCATACTCCCCCCACCACAGCAGACGTTGGCGTGGAACACCACAGAGTGTATATGTTTGTTTTTTGTTGTTGTTTTACTTTTGCGTCTGGTTGCATCAGCTCTCATCTTTTAAAGTCTTTAATGTCCTTTGTGTTCTTTGACGATTCTTTCTTACACACATGTTTATGTGTGCAATGGCTATGAGTTTTTTTCCCCTTGGCCTCAGTCTGGACCCCCTCTACAGGGGCCCAGATGTTTGCTGTTGCACAAGCATGGGATAAAGTGTGTAACTTTTTGTCTGTAAAATACATCATTGCAGTTTTTTTCTTACTAGCATGGATGTAATCTAGGAACAGCATTTCATAATTAATATCCAAAACCCCAAACCAGTGAAGTTGGCACGTAGTGTAATTCGTAAAATAAAAACAGAATACAATGATTTGCAAATCCTTTTCAGCTCATATTCAATTGAATAGACTGCAAATACAAGATATTTAATGTTCGAACTGAGAAACTTTTTTTTTTTTGGCAAATATTTATCATCTTAGAAATTAATGCCAGCAAAACAGTGCAAAAATAGTTGGCACAAGGGCATTTTTTACCACTGTGTTACATGGCCTTTCCTTTTAACAACACTCAGTAAACGTTTGAGAACTGAGGAGACTGATTTTTTAAACTTTTCAGGTGGAATTATTTCCCATTTTTGCTTGATTTACAGCTTAAGTTGTTCAACAGTCCGGGATCTCGTTTGTGGTATTTTAGGCTTCATAATGTGCCACACATTTTCAATGGGAGACAGGTCTGGACTACAGGCAGGCCAGTCCAGTACCCTCACTCTTTTACTACAAAGCCACACTGTTGTAATACGTGGCTTGGCATCGTCTTGCTGAAATAAGCAGGGGCGTCCATGATGACGTTGCTTGGATGGCAACATATGTTGCACCAAAACCTGTATGTACCTTTCAGCATTAATGGTGCCTTCACAGATGTGTAAGTTACCCATGCCTTGGGCACTAATACACCCCCACACCAACACAGATGCTGGCTTTTCAACTTTGCGCCTAGAACTATCCGCATGGTTCTTTTCCTCTTTGATCTGGAGGACACAACGTCCACAGTTTCCAAAAAACAATTCGAAATGTGGCCTCGTCAGACCGCACAACTCTTTTACACTTTGCATCAGTCCATCTTGGATGAGCTCGGGTTTAGCGACGCTGGCAGAATTTCTGGGTGTTGTTGATATCTGGCTTTCGCTTTGAATAATACAGTTTTAACTTGTACTTACAGATGTAGCAACCAACTGTAGTTACTGACAGTGCTTTTCTGAAGTGTTCCTGAGCCCATGTGGTGATAACCTTTACACACTGATGCCACTTTTTGATTCAGTACTACCTGAGGGATCGAAGGTCAAGGGGATTCAATGTTGGTTTTCAGCCTTGCTGCTTACGTGCAGGGATTTACCCAGATTCTCTGAACCTTTTGATTATAGTACGGACCGTAGATGGTGAAATCCCTAAATTCCTTGCAATAGCTCGTTGAGAGTTGTTGTTTTTAAACTTTTGGACAATTTGATGATGCATTTGTTCATGAAGTGGTGACCCTCGCCCCATCCTTGTTTGTGAATGAACAAACATTTCATGGAAGCTGCTTTTATACCCAATCATGGCACCCACCTGTTCCCAATTAGCCTGTTCACTTGTGGGATGTTTCAAATAAGTGTTTGATGAGCATTCCTCGACTTTCTCAGTCTTTTTTGCCACTTGTGCCATATTTTTTCAAACATGTTGCAGGCAATTCCAAATGAGCTAATACTTGCAAAAAATAAAGTTTCCAGTTTGAATGTTTAGTATCATGTCTTTGCAGTCTATTCAATTGAATATGGGTTGAAAAAGGTTTGTAAATCACTGTTTTCTGTTTTTATTTACCATTTACACAACGTGCCAACTTCATTGATTTCGGGTTTTGTATTTTGAAAAAAATAACATTATTTAAAAAAATAATAAAGGCCACAAAAACGCATCAATCAAATTGGTTGTAATTAGCCCCTTAAGTCCTTTAGCAGCTATAAAATGATGTTGCTGAAAAGAAGATATCTGTAAAATGTGTGTCTGTGGAGCACAAGCACTGATCCTGCAGCCGTGTGTGGAACTGTCAGTGTGCCCAGTTACTAAATAAAAACTAAATAGTGCTGGCACGACAGCGGTGAGTGTTGATAAATCATATTGGGCGTGATAAATAATTATATTCGCATTTTCTCCCAGTATTGTGGGAGTTTTAATGATCAGCATATATTTTGCATGTTAATGAAGACAGAGACCCAAAATGTATTGCACGCCTTATTCTGCTCACTTAAGAGACACAATCCACTTTGCACAGGTTTAGTAGATCAGCTCTGCGTGTGCTATCGGGTTTGCACGTGTTTTAGTACACGCAAACCTTTAATAAATCAGGCCCTATGAGTCCAACTCCATCCTGGAGACGAGGATTGCACTTTGTCAGGCCTCTACCTTCACACCTGTGCAACTTGGGTGTGCCACCTGAAGACTAAGCTCAAAATAACCACAAGAAGGTGCCAATCTCTCAGGAGGGGAAGTAAATATATAAAAGTGAAATCAACTCAATAAAGTATCCTTGATCCATATTTTTCCCACCATCACTACATTTATCTTAACTTGACGGCCTAATTCTTAAACTGAATGTTCACCTTTAGTAGGACTTCACACACAATAGTCAATATTTACACCACTGAAAAGTACAATCCACTTATGAGCAAAACAAAAACATTCTTCTCAAACTAGTTTATCAACAAGTCAGCTGCGTCATGCCTCAAAGTTTCCGCCTCCTCCACTTATTCACACACAGAGAAACTTAACAGCACTGCCTACACTCTAGACCAGGGGTCTCAAACTCAATTTACCAGGGGGCCACTGGATGCAGAGTCTGAGTGAGGCTGGGCCGCAAGAAAAGATTTTTCAAATTTTTTTTTTGCATACTCCTCAGCATGTCTAGTTGTATAATGACGTTTCAAATTGTATCCCTTGTGCAACTTTCTGGGTGCAAATAAGACACGTCGGGGTGCCCCTGTGCTCAACAAAGAAATATCGCATCTCCCACTTTTCCTGGAATTGTCTTTGCTCATCACTAACCCTTCTCTTCACTGCAGGCTTTGAAAAAGACATGTTTGGGGTTGTGGAATATATTTGTATTTAGCCCACGCACGGAGAATAATGTTGTTTCCGCAATGTGCGTCGCTCCGCTTTTCCTCCCTACAGCAACACGGCGGTCGGCGGATAGCGAGCGCAAAAAGGTGACGGCTCCCGGAGTGTTTATATGTAGTGTTCATCGTGTGAGGCAATGCAAACTAAACAAGAAAAAAAAAAAGCAAATAACGGTTTGAATTGGTCCAGGTTATCGGGGACTGTTATTACTGACGGACAGGTGTCGCGGTGTGACTGCAGCCAGGCACGTAAGTGAACCCCCGTCTCCATGACAACGTCTCTGTCGCTTTCACTCATTTGCAGCTTTTCCACTAACGCAGGGTAGGCAACCCAGAACGTTGAAAGAGCCATTTTGGACCCGAATAACACAACGCTGTCAAGCGCCGTTCATATAAAACTTGCGGGCCGCACTAACATTAAAGGCCTACTGAAATGAGATTTTCTTATTTAAACGGGGATAGCAGGTCCATTCTATGTGTCATACTTGATCATTTCCAGATATTGCCATATTTTTGATGAAAGGATTTAGTAGAGAACATCGACGATAAAGTTAGCAACTTTTGGTGCTGATAAAAAAGCCTTGCCTGTACCGGAAGTAGCAGACGATGTGCGCGTGACATCACGGGTTGTGGAGCTCCTCACATCTGAACATTGTTTACAATCATGGCCACCAGCAGCGAGAGCGATTCGGACCGAGAAAGCGGCAATTTCCCCATTAATTTGAGCGAGGATGAAAGATTTGTGGATGAGGAAAGTGAGAGTGAAGGACTACAAAAAAAAAAAGACTATATAGTGGGAGCGATTCAGATGTTATTAGACAAATTTACTAAGATAATTCTGGAAAATCCCTTATCTGCTTATTGTGTTACTAGTGTTAAAGTGTGATTACATGGTCGTAACTGTACAACCGCACCTTTCTTCAGCACCAGTCGACGGGTGGTGGTGACGCCCATCTTTGCCCTTCACAAGGGACCCTCTTCGAAACACAATCTTTCGAAATGACCGCTGCATAATACACTGTACTTTGTGTGTGTGGTCCAATCCAGCCGTGTTCGCTTGACCGCTCTGTTCCATAGTAAAGCTTCAACGTCATCCTTCGGGAATGTAAACAATGAAGACCCTGAAAGGTGCGCATGCTGCGTCAGACACATACAGCCAAATTAGTGACGGGCATGACTGGACCTGCCATCCAGCGACGCGTTTCGGTCTCTTGACCTCTTCAGGCTGGCTTTGCACTGATTGCAGGATGTAAACATATTTTTAACTGCGAGTCTGTGCCTACTGGGACACTCCTAATGCCCTAGTAGGTGGGGCACTTCTAATCCCCTAGATTTACGGCTTCTCTATTTTTCTCTACAGCAGGATGTGCTCCATTCAACTGCCGGAGAGTACTGAGCCGTTTTGAGCAGGAGGAGAATATATAGGAGGTCTGCAGTGGGCGGGGCTCGTGCTCAACACTGCAGTGTCGATGTTTTGGTTAGGGTTAGGGTTAGGGTTTTTGTGTTTGTGTTGCTAAAGGCGGCCGCAATACACCGCTTCCCACCTACAGCTTTCTTCTTTGATGTCTCCATTATTTATTGAACGAATAGCAAAAGATTCAGCAACACAGGTGTCCAGAATACTGTGGAATTATGCGATGAAAACAGACGACTTATAGCTGGGAACGGTGCTGGAACAAAATGTCCGCCGTCCACAGCCTCGATTAAATCATTGAGGACCTTAAGAGCAGCTGTAACAGTGCTATGCTCTTTTCTAAAACCCGATTGAAATGGGGATTAAATATTGTTTGATTTTAAAAAATCATTTAGCTGGTTACTGATGATTTTCTCAAACAAATTTTCTAAAATGCATAATTTAGAAATTGGTCTGTAATTATTTATATTTGTGGGTTCACCCCCTTTTAGCAGGGGAAGAACAAAGGCTGATTTCCAGATTTTTGGAATGCTTTTACTTGTTAGACTGAGGTTAAAAATATGCGAGAGAGGCTCAGCAATAAAATCAGCAGCCACTTTTAAGAAAAAGGGTTCAATTTGGTCCGGTCCTGCTGCTTTAGTTGTGTCCAGGCTCTTTAGTGCATTGTATACCTCAGATACTGATACAGGTGTGAAGTCACAAGTGCAGGTGCTGCGTCTAATTACAGCCTGTGGTGTATTTGGGATATTAACATTAGTTAAACCAACATTTGACGATTGAGGATTCAACGACTCAAACAAAAATCCGGCAGAAACTAAATACTCATTAAAACAATTTGATATAGTTGTCTTATCAGACAAAGTACCAGATTGAGTAATCAAAGGACATGGAAAGTCATTTGTTTTCACATGATTTAAAGAAGCTTTTATGGTTTGCCAAAACTTTTTGGGGTCATTGATATGTTTTTTGCATTCATGCAGGTAAAAATCAGACTTGGCTCTCTTAACAAGCGAAGTACATTTATTTCTAAGCTGGCGAAAGCTAAGCCAGTCAACCTCTGTCTTTGTTTTTCGAGCCCTGGCCCAAGCAACATCTCTCTCTTTGAGAAGGTTTCCAATTGCAGCGGTAAACCAGGGATTATTTCCACCTTTAACTCTACATTTTCGAAAGGGAGCATGTTTATTGACTATACGTTGAAATTCGTTATAAAAGTATTTCAACGCTATCTCAATATCATCAATTAAAGCAACTCTGTTCCACTCAAAGGCAGCTAAGTCGTTTATAAAAGCTGGGAGGCGAAAAATGTTAATATCTCTTTTGCATGTAATAATGGGTTTTGATTTTGGTAGCTTGCAGTTTCCTACAGCTGCAATTGTACAATGATCACTCAAGTCATTGACAAACACCCCAGTACCAGTGTACTTATGGGGAGCCTTGGTTAGAATTAGATCAAGTAAAGATGATTTTGAGGGGTTTTTAGTATTGGGTCGAGTTGGGGAAGTGAATAATTCAGTTAAATTTAGTGTGTTGCATACAGCTTTAAGGTTATCAGAAGAGGAAGTCAACCAGTCAAAATTTAAATCACCAACCAAGAGAAGTTCACTAGTCCACTCATAAAGGATTCAAGAGAGGCAAGGGCTTCAGTGGAGGCATAGGGAGGTCTATAACACCCTACAATTGCGAGAGTTTGGCCATGCGAGAATTCAAGCTGCAGGGCAAGGAGTTCAAATGGTTTAGTGATTGACAGTGATGATAATAAAGTAACATTAAATCTGTTTTTTATATACATAGCCACCCCTCCACCTTTTCGAGGACGATCGCATCGGAAGACATTGTATCCATTTATAGCAATGTCCTTGTCAGAGACTGCTTTACTTAGCCAGGTTTCTGATAAAATAAATATATCTGCATTGGTCCAATAATCAAAGTTCAGATGTCCAAGCTACAAGAGTTGGAAGACCAAGCTAAGGCTAGCAGAGGCCCAGCTTTAGTCAGTCTGAGGCTAAGATGGATCCAGGCCGTGGAAGACGGAAGGCCAAGATGAAGCCAGTCGACTCAGACTGTAGGTAGTGGAAGGCCAAGCTGAGACTAGTATAGATCCAGACTGTGGCAGATGGAAGGCCAAAATTTCAGCTAGCAAAACATCCCCCGGCTTCTGCAGGTCAGAGGCCTCCAGATTTCCAAAGACAACAAAAGCACCAAAAAATACCACTTTTTGGAAGTAAGCCTTCATTCATCAATTGTTACGCTTAAAACTATTGCAATTTACTTCAATCGGCTAAAAAAAGAGACTAAAACACATAGAAATTCAGACCACTTTGACAAGCAGACAAACAAAAGACAGTCCTGTCGGCCATCTTGGATTGGACATTCAACATTAACCCAATTTGGAAATCGGTCTGTAGTTATTTATATTTGTGGATTCACCTACTTTTGACGGAGGAAGAAGAAAGGCGGGTTTGCTGATTTTTGGAACGCTTTTGCTTGAAAGACTCAGGTTAAAAAGGCATGAAAAAGAAAAAGGCAATTAGAAATATTATACATTATGTCCCATATAAGCTCATACACGACACATTCTACAGATAGTGTATAAAAAAAACCTAAATAGTGGAATAAAAGAGGTGAAATCATGTGAAATGGAACAAAGAAAAGTTGCATTGTTGAGTCTAATAAAGCTGCCATGCAGGTTGTTTTCTCTTTAAAGCTGTCATTGCTCAAAAATAATAATGAATCAAACTCAATGTTGTTACAAATTATTTAAACTAGTCATGGCTCCAATTACGTCACAAAATTTGACTTAAGAGTATTTTTAAAGGATATTTTGTGTTTATCCTACAAAAAAAAAGGGTTTTTGACTAATAGGGCAAAAAAAAAAAAAACAGAAATGAAGAAGCTGTCACGTACTTGCATGGCTGCTCTAGTTGTGACCCCAAGATGCAGGAGACAGGAGGACGACGTGCGGGTGAGAGTCTTTTAATTCCCACAGAGAGCACAAGGAGGTGCAGCAGGGAAGTGCACAGAAGCATAAGCAGCATACAGAAAAACCAAAGTAACGTTTCACAAAACAATCCTTGAGCCCTGACTGGAGGGCGAGGCAGGCATAAATAGAAGCCAGTTGATTAAAGTAAAAGTACCAATGATTGTCACACACACACTAGGTGTGGTGAGACTTTCCTCTGCATTTGACCCATCACCCTCACCCCATGACCAGGTGTGGCCAGGCTGCCAATCAGCGACAGGTGAGGAGGGAAAAGGGCTCAGGGAGACAAACAGGAAGTGGGACCAAAATAAGAGCGCCGACTAGGAGATAAACACAAACGCAAACAGACCGCGTGACACCTGACGTGACAGGTCGTCACAGAAACGAGGGATGGATCTGAAGTTTATCGAGGGACTTAAGTGCTGAAAGTAAAAAAAAAAAATGTTTGACTTATTTTTGAGTGGGGCCCGTTTGGATCTTAATAATTTCAGTGGGACAAGTTTTAATTGTCATTGCTCAAAAAAAATAATGAATTAAAATCGATGATGTTATGAATTATTGACATATTTAAGATTGCAATTAAGTTGAGTGAAAATTATTATTTTGTGCTTTTGCCATAACAAAACAAGGTTTTGACAAAAATGGCGTAAAACATGAAAAAAAAAAAGACTGATAAGGACGGATAAACCTGAAATTGATCAAGGGATTTAAGTGTTGAGTGAAAAAGTAAAAACATAAACAAAAATGACCTACTTCTACCATTTTTATGACTGAGACTCTTCCTGGTCCCCAAGAAAGCAGTGCGAGGCGAGTGGAGAAAAAACGGATTTATTGACAGAGATGTGACACAATGTGATATTGATCATAAGCAGCGGCCATTGAAAGAAAAGAAGAAATCCTCGTCATGACGTCAAGGCCATGAAACGTGCGATTTTACAGCCACCAACGTTTGATCTTGAAAGTCTTTTAACGGCCAAAGAAGAATACATGGAATAGCGTGAGGAGCAGTCGGACGAAGAACAAAGCACATCTCCATCTCATCTCCGAGTGTGATGACGTCCCTCAGCGATGGAGACATCTCCCTGTGTTCCAGTGCACAAAGCATCCTGGAGGAAGAAGACCACTCAGCACATTCCCGACAGAAGCAGGTGAATCCAAGTTGAACATCATCTTCACACAAGAACATTTGGAGGTGCAGACAGTCCATGTGAGCTTACTCAGCCTTCAGCCGCCTGCACGTTCTCGTCGAGCTCCACGCCGCCGTGGCGAGCTGCGGGACAAACGCAAACGGTGAAGGAAGAACATCCAGAAGGTGCCTCGTCACTCACATCAGATCTTTGAGGTGTGACTTGGAAACATGACGAGTCAGCACACTTGATGTCTCATTTGGCTGATCCTCATCATGAGGACTCCTGTCAAAAGTGAGATATGCCAGACTTTGTATTGCGTGTGCTCACAGGAGGGACTTTTATTGTGAAGGAGTCAGCTCCAGTTGGGCTTTTCCGGCTAAACTTGTAACAAAGGTCCACATCAGACCTCCATGTGAGTGACGCTTCACCACGGCTTTGTTTCTTGCGGCTCAAAAAAAAGATGTTTTACTTACCAGCTGGATCGTACTGGGCTGAAATGAAAGAGAAACAAGGTGAAGTGGACTTTTCCCCTCACGTCACGCCGTGTTTCTACGTGAGAGTGTGCGCTCTGTCTCTGTGGATCTTTGAGTGTTTGGCTGGAAGGCAACTAAAAGATGGCCGCACCTTTGCAGCCCGGATGAAAGCATCAACTCACGGCCTGGACCGAGTGCACCGAGAAGAAGAAGACAGAGGACATTGGCGTCCCTCACCTTGTCTGTTTCTGTGACGCCTGACCATGACCATGATGATGATGATGATGATGATGGCCGCCACAGCGAGGACCGCCGCCGTGGCAGCGAGGGCGACGCTCAAGTTGTCTGTGGAGAGCAAAAAAGCACAAGTGGAGTGACAAAGCATGAAGAGGAAACCTTCATGACTACTTTGCATGCAGACGTCAAGCGTTGTCATGGTGACATGGATCAATAATGGTGACAGGTGGACTTGTGATGGGAAACATCTCCAACTAAATGTGTCTTTCTCACCTTCATGGCTTGCGTTGCTCAGGATGCTTCTTCTCTCCAGCTTGGTGACCAAGTCCTCCTTGACGCCTGACAGCTGAAACACACATTCGTACTTGCCCTCCACGTCGGCCGTCACCTCCACTTTCAGCGCCACCGACATCTGGAAGGTTCCGTCGTGGTTGGGGAGTATCTCTCCGTGCTCCACGTCCTCGAAGATCTGCTCGCCGTCTTTCCTCCAAAACAGGTCGGCACCGTCGGGGTAGAAACCTGTCGCCATGCAGCTGACCGGAGAGGACGGCGTCTTCTGGAGCAGGAACACCTCTGGAAGCTCTGCACAGGAAGTGATGTCACGTGTGAACACAGGACAACGTGGGGAGAAGGTGTGGATGGAGAGAAGGTGTGGACGGAGGTAAAGAAGGTGTGGATGGAGGTAAAGATGGAGAGAAGGTGGGGATGGAGGTAAAAATAAGGAGAAGGTGTGGATGGAGGTAAAGATGGAGAGAAGGTGTGGATTAAAGTAAAGATGGAGAGAATGTAATAATGGAGGTAAAGATGGAGAGAAAGTGAGAACGGAGGTAAATATGGAAAGAACGTGTGGATGGAGGTAAAGATGGAGAAAAGATGAGAACAGAGGTAAAGATGGAGTGAAGGTGTCGATGGAAAGAAGGTGTCAATGGAGGTAAAGACGGAGAAAATGGAGGTACAGAGAGAAGATGAGAACGGAGGTAAAGATGGAGAGAAGATGAGAACAGAAGTAAAGATGGAGAGAAGGTGTGGAGGGAGGTAAAGATGGAGAGAAGATGAGAATGAGGTAAAGATGGAGAGAAGGAGAGAATGAGATAAAGATGGAAAGTAAGAGTGGACAGCGGTAAAGATGGAGAAAAGGTGAGGATGGAGGTAAAGATGGAGGGAAAAGGAGAGAACGGAGGTAAAGATGGAGAGAAGGTGAGAATGAGGTAAAGATGGAGAGAATGAGGTAAAGATGGAGAGAATTAGATAAAGATGGAGAGAAAGTGTAGATGGAGGTAAAGATGGAGAGTAAGAGTGGACGGAGGTAAAGATGGAGAGAAAGTGAGGATGGAGGTAAAAATGGAGGGAAAAGGAGAGAACGGAGGTAAATATGGAGAGAAGGTGTGGATGGAGGTAAAGATGGAGAGAAGGTGAGAATGAGGTAAAGATGGAGAGAAAGTGTAGATGGAGGTAAAGATGGAGAGTAAGAGTGGACAGAGGTAAAGATGGAGAGAAAGTGAGGATGGAGGGAAAAGGAGAGAACGGAGGTAAATATGGAGAGAAGGTGTGGATGGAGGTAAAGATGGAGAGAAGGTAAGAATGAGGTAAAGATGGAGAGAGTGAGGTAAAGATGGAGAGAAGGAGAGAATGAGATAAAGATGGAGAGAAAGTAAGAATGAGGTAAAGATGGAGAGAATGAGGTAAAGATGGAGAGAAGGAGAGAATGAGATAAAGATGGAGAGAAAGTGTAGATGGAGGTAAAGATGGACAGTAAGAGTGGACAGAGGTAAAGATGGAGAGAAAGTGAGGATGGAGGTAAAAATGGAGGGAAAAGGAGAGAACGGAGGTAAATATGGAGAGAAGGTAAGAATGAGGTAAAGATGGAGAGAATGAGGTAAAGATAGAGAGAAGGAGAGAATGAGATACAGATGGACAGTAAGAGTGGACAGCGGTAAAGATGAAGAGAACCTGAGGATGGAGGTAAAGATGGAGGGAAAAGGAGAGAACGGAGGTAAAGATGGAGAGAAGGTAAGAATGAGGTAAAGATGCAAGAGAAGGAGAGAATGAGATAAAGATGGAGAGAAGGTGTTGATGGAGGTAAAGATGGAGAGAACATGAGGATGGAGGTAAAGATGGAGAGAAGATGAGAACACAGGTTAGGATGGAGAGAATGTGAGGATGGAGGTAAAGATGGAGAGAATGAGAGAATGAGGTGAAGATGGAGAGAAGGTTAGATTGGAGGTAAAGATGAAGAGAAAGTGAGAACGGAGAAAGTGTAGATGGAGGTAAAGATGGAGAGAAGGTGACAACGGCGGTAAAGATGGAGAGAAGGTGAGAGAAAGAGAGAAGAGTATAAAGAGACAGGGTGTAATGTCAGTAATGTTCCTATAGGGGGAGTGCTAACAAGTTAAAAGGTGAAAGTACATGTTGTGTTTCTACCTGTTCTCATTAGGACCTCCTTCCCATTGTTCACATGCTTCTTCAAGTAAGAAGGACAATACTCAGTGTAGTAAAACTTCTTGTATTCTAGTAGATGTTTGTTCTGGTCCAACTTGAGTTTGTCGGGGAAAGCTTGTTGTTTTGCTGCAGTAAATGTCCATGTCTTCATGTCCAACGATATGAAATCTTCTCCATCATAACCTTGCTGTTCCCAACCTTTAACTTCATCAGTCTCATCATTCCATTCACATCCATACATCCACTGGAGAATGTGAACACCTGAGACACACACACACACACACACACACACACACACACACACACACACACACACACACACACACACACACACACACACACACACACACTATTAGTGTAGGTTATTATGGGATGGACAGAGACAAGTATCAGTGCAGTAATGTGTGTTTACTACAGTATAAAAAGAGTACATCAAATACATTTAAGTAGTAGAAAGTTCAACATAAACAAACCTCCAGTTTGGTTGAAACGCTTCTTAAGAACTTCAAGGTTGTGTTTGTCCCTCAACTCATTAGCAACACCGATCTCTGTTAGTCTCTGCCAGTATTTTGGATCCTCTGCTGTGATTTTGTTCATCCAGTCCTGTTTGGCTTCTGCTTTCCTGCTGTTGCTGTCATAGTGAACAATCTGAACTCCATCAACATAACCAACAATCACATACTCTGGGAAGTTTGGAACTTGAGAGGACACAGTGTGGAAATACTGCAGCGTGTGAATCACTGAAAGAAGAAAACAACAACAGGATGACTTTTTATTATTTTGTTTCATGTTCAACAATCTTGCACTGTGAATATTTTAGCTCCTTCCGTCTTCAGTCGGGTCTTAAAGTGAACATCAAACACTGCTAGATATCACAGTCAAGACTCACATGTTCTATGACAAATACAACACATTAATAATATTACTAACATCTGTTGACGGTTTGAACATTTTGAAAATAAACATATATTTTCTACAATGGAGGCTGAATAAAAAGTACAACAGAGTTGAACACAACCTGTTCTGCCCATTTGATGTCGACTCTTACTGACATCTTGTGGCGGGGTGATGTTACTACACTTGATTAGTTTCTGACACTTCCGTGTTTGAAGATTTGTGTTCGTTCTTACAAGCCTTGGAAAAAATAAGTCTTTGAACAAGAAACACTAAAGTGAAAACAAATAAAGAGCCTAAACGGATTTATCTGCTTCTGTAACCCTATTGGAACATTTTGAATGTTTACTAGGAAAAAGGGAAAACAATAAAATGTGTTAAAAAAAAGAACCAGGATTAAGTAACAAAGGGTTTAAATAATACAACAATAATTTAATTAATAAGTAACAGAAACTCTCAGAAGTCAAATAAGTGAAGGCACAAATAGGTTTTATGAATAACAATTAATAAACTTATAAAAAGGACTTACCAGGCGTCACGCTGTGCATTTGCACGACCAGAAGAAAGAATAAAAACAAGTTCATGATGTCAGCGCGAAACAAAAAGATGTTTGCCACTTTTAATCCCGCAGAGAAAGACAAAAGTGACGAACACTCGCTTGACTCGCAAACAGGAAAAATGAACCAGGAACTGTCGAGGCTCTTTTTATAATACTCCACCTGAGCCAATGAGGAGTCAGCATTCTGTGACGTCACAGTGAGGAGAGAAAACGAAACGCTATTCTGCACAGAAAAGTGGCAGCAGTCAACTGACAAGAAGTCTTCTACTGGACTCACTAGAGAGCGCCCCTTGTGGCCACGTCAGGTAAATGCTTGTGTGGCTTTTCTGGGAAATCACGTGACTTGACAACAAAAAGGTGTGTCAAGTTGGCCGCCAAACTTGGAAAGAAAAGAAAGAAAGAGGAATGAAGGTGAGATTGAGAGTTAAAAGTAATGACAGGGCTGGAACATCCGATCAGTGATCGTATTGAAGTCCTCTCAAGAAAGCATCAATACAAATAATGATTGATAGACATAAAGTCGCTACACCGCAGGACATCCTCACTTCTTTTTATTTCACGTCTTAACTTTCACCTCCGTTATGTCTCCCAAGCGTGAGGCGTCCCTGCTGGGGTAACGGGACACGCATCTGCCTCGCATGGGTTCGATTCCCGGCCAGGGTTGCATCAGGAAGTTTCATCCTGAGTAAAAAAGTCAGCAGAAAGCCTTCATGAGATGGACTCGCTGTGGCCAAAGTGCTGAACGTGGGGGAAAAGTGTGAGGCAGACGCTTCTGCTGGCAGAATATCAAAGAAAGTGAAAGTAAAAGTAGACACGGTAAAGCCAAACATTGAACTCGATGGTGATCATTTTTATTTTTATTTTTTTTTTGTCGTACCTGTCAAAGGTGAACACACTTATCCACGTAGGTGAGTAGTAACGAGTTACATTTACTTAGATAAGAAACACAACTTTTACTTTGCTATATAACATATTCAATATATGTATAAAAATATACATTTAGGCCTCCACTCAGGCTTCATCCCAGGGACCCCAAAGGATTTTGGTCAAAAAATATATTTAAAATGTGTCATTATTTTGTATTATTATTATTCCAGGTTTAAATCTGTAGATCAACATTAGGTCTATCTGTCAATATAACCTTTTCAAAGATTTAAGTTGTATGCCCTTTTTGTCAAAGAAAACCCTGTTTTGTTATGGGAAAAAAACACAAAATATGCAATAGTTTCCCCCAATAGAATTTTAAAGTGGAATATTTGAGATTATATAATAATTGGAGCCTTAAAAAATTCAACACATAAAAACATTGATTTTAATTTATTTTTATTTTTTAGCAATGACACAAAAGAAAAATCCTACTGAAATTATTGGAGATCCAAAATTGTCCTACTCATTAGAAATAACAAAATATATATTTTTTTACTGTTAGCTTTAAACACAATCATCTTCAGATGAACTTCAGATCCATCCATCAAGTATATATATATATATTATTGGTGTTTATGTTTTTTCTTTTTTATATGGCAAACACAAAATATGCAACATTTTCCCCCAAAAAATATCTCAAAGTGGAATATTTAATGTGGCGTCGTTGGAGCCTTGAATAGGTCAATAATCCATAATGACATTGACTTTGATTTATTGTTATTTTTTTAGTAAACAACAGCCTAGATGGCAGCTTTGTGTTATTAGAGTAAACATTGCAACATTTTCTTGTCACATTTCACCTGTTTGCTCTTTAATAGCACTTTTTTTTTTTTTATTGTATTTTTAGAATTTGCTTTGGCCATTACAAAATTACCCGCGGGCCGCAAATGGCCCCCGGGCCACACTTTGGACACCCCTGTACGAGGATGACGGGATGCAAAACAATAACACATGCCCTTCTTATTTATGATTTACTTTTTAAATTTGATCAAAGTTCTGTACAGTGCAACTGGAATTTTTAATTTTCCTGAGGGAACTCTACTGAAGGAATCAATAAAGTACTATCCTTCTATCTATCCTCGTTCATCCATGCGGACTTGGCTCTCTTGGTTGCTTTGTTGGGTCTGCTCCTGTCTCCGGCCATACTCCCCCCACCACAGCAGACGTTGGCGTGGAACACCACAGAGTGTATATGTTTGTTTTTTGTTGTTGTTTTACTTTTGCGTCTGGTTGCATCAGCTCTCCTCTTTTAAAGTCTTTAATGTCCTTTGTGTTCTTTGACGTTTCCCTCTTACACACATGTTTATGTGTGGTATGGCTATGAGGTTGTTTCCCTTGGCCTCAGTCTGGACCCCCTCTACAGGGGCCCAGATGTTTGCTGTTGCACAGGCATGGGATAAAGTGTGTAACTTTTTGTCTGTAATATACATCATTGCAGTTTTTTTTTTATTAGCATGGATGTAATCTAGGAACAACATTTCATAATTAATATCCAAAACCCCTGTAGCGGTAAAGTCCTATACTTTTACTGCTACTGGTTGCCGAATATAAATGAAGCTAGTTCAGACGTGTGCAACCGGCTAATAATTGAGGCCCAGAATTGTGTCCATGTTTAACCAAAATATTTACTAACATAAAGTCACAATTATATAACACACTTTGTTCAAAAACGGAAAATACACGGGAGCAAACAAACACTAGCCTGGCACAGTCAAAAACTGTTGCGCCTCTACTCAGCAACACCTGGGCAAGATCCTGACTCCTCCCTAAATATCCGGGCACTTGGCCTTGGAGCCAACCCCTTGAGTGACGTCATCAATTTGACAGACAGAAAGTGTATTTGGCTCTAACACACCAGCCCCTAATTGCTGCTGGCGTGACGAACAGAGCGATTTAATTTGGAATCGATAAAACAAAAATAGAGCCATAATACCAAAAACAAACACCTCTTTCTTTGGTTTTCATGTTCCCTTTTGCAATAATGCAGTTAATTTACTCAATACCTTCACCTAGAAGGCATATGTTTGTAACAGGTCTTTAGATGATAATCCTTTTTGTTTGCAGACAAACTTTTTTCATTTGTCCACTTTTGTCGCTCTTGTAGCAACGGTGAATATTCGTGAAACCACCTGTTCCAAAAAAGGTCAGCGATATATTGCCTCTGCCTCCATTTCCTTATGCACATCCAATACAGGTGATCTATTACCAACAGTACATGTAGACTGTAGCTGTCTTCTTTTCCTACTCCTGGCCATCAGCTTTCTTCGTCACCTTGGGGGTAGGAGAGCTTTTTTTTCTTCTCAGTTTCCTCCTCTTCTTCTCCCAAAGGACTCTCGGGGTCGTTTTCTTCCTCCTCTTTCGGGGAACTCTTCTCTTTTTGGACTTGCCATAGTCGCTGTCCTCGTCATCTTCCACCATGAAGTCTTCATCACTGCCAGACTCATCAGGATCCAGGTAAGCTTCCTCTGGGTCATCCTGCTCTTCATCCTCACGGCCTCCGTCACCCAGAAGGATTTCCCGCTGTTTCGACACGGCCTTGGAGACTGCCTGGCGTATTGTTCGCATTCGACTGACTTTTCTTTCATCGTCACTGTCACCTGCGCTCCGTTTTCTTTTTGGTGTCTTCCTGCTGGGCTTCTCTATCTTGGGCTTCTTTTCCTTTTTTGACATATCCTTTTGATCTTTGGATCCCTGCTCATTGAAATCATGCATGTACTGGTTCATAGGCAGTTCCTCCAAACTGTTAACAGTAACTGTGGGGCGTGTCATTGCCTTGTAATGGCCCATTAATCACCCACCCCAATAGGGTTCTGACAGCATAAGGTCCATCTCCGTGGCTGTTAATCACCTCCCGTGGTTCCATTCACTTTGAGGCGTTGGTACCAATTAACAGGTCCACGTTGGCAGTTATCCGAGGAATTTTAATGCCTTGGAGGTAAGGCCACTTATCAAGTTCTGCCTCACCAATCAGATTGTTAGTGTACACGGGCATCTGCCTTTGAGTGAAGACATCAGGAAGCTGAAAAAAACTTACTACAAGTAAGCTGAGAGATTTCCAGACCACTGCTCGGGACCACCTTACTGTGCCCCAAGGTGCGCAAGTGGATTTTTGTTTTTCGGCCTTCTGTGTTCAGCCTGTTCACTAATTGTTCAGAACAGAAGGTCCCTGTGCTTCCTGGATCTAGGAAAGCATATCTTGGACTATCTTGCTGCCCTTTGAGTACTTCACTTGAACGGGCAGGATGGGTAAAATTCCATATTTGCCAGCCCCTGTATGGCCGCAAGTTGATGATGTAGTGCAAATATCTGCTTTTACCTTTGGAAGTTGGCTATTTTCTCCACTTTCCAGATGCCTCCTGTCAATATGTAGCACTTTGGGATGCGTCTTGTTGCAGTAAGAGCACGTGATGCGCCTGTCGCAACTCTTGCTCAGGTGCCCTGTGCACAGGCAACCAAAACACAGGCCTTTTTCTTTTAGAAAGTCAAGCTTTTCCCTGTGTGCCTTATTTTCCAGTATTGGACAGTCCTCCAATGCATGTTCACTTGTACAGTAAAGACAGGAGGTGTTCACAAACCTATTGAGGTGTGGAGTCGGTTTAGGTCTAGTGGCAACTGTCACATGAGTTGCGAAACTGTTCCTTCTGAACTGTGATTTGCGTTGATGTATAGGCTTGGGTTTGGTTACTGCTTTATTTCGAAGGATGTTTTGAATGTCGCCAAAGACAGGATCCGAAGCAATTCTGACTTGCTGTTCAATAAATTTCACAATGTCTGTGAAACAAGCACGTCGCCTTTGTTGGTCAACAATGTCGGCTGCTTTTCCTCTCCACTGCTCCCTTAATTTGTGTGGCAGCTTTTGTATGAGCATCTTCATGCTAGCTGGCATGTTGAGCTCGTCCAAGTACTGCAGCTCATCCATGGCATTGGAGCATTCTCACAAGTACAGTGCGAAAGCTTGGAGATTTTTTACATCCTCAGACTTGATGTTTGACCATAATTTTGTCCATGTAGGCTGCTGTTATTTTTGAAGGATTTCCAAAGTGTTCCCTTAGTAGGCGTTTTGCTGTAGCATAGCCTCTCTCTGTAGGCATATAGAGGCAACTGCGCACCAACTCTCTGGGCTGTCCTTTGGTAAACTGCTCCAGATAATACAAGCAGTCACCACGATCATTGCTACTTTCCCCAAAACCCAACAATTAAAAAGTTATTCAGGAGCGCTCCGTATCTTCCATTGTGTACGCGTGTTTGTCAACATGTGTGCGATGACAGCCTGTGCGCTACCTGTCAGTACAACAGCCAATCAAATTACACCCGCGTTGTTTTCGTCACACAGCATTCATCCAATCAAATTGCAGGAAAACCAACAAAGAAGAGCTTTCAAACAACAGAAGAATAAGTGAATAAAATTATGCCATAAAGTGTTTCGTTCGGGTATTAAAAGTACGACTTGGTCAACAAAACAGGAATCGCCGTATGCAAAACATGCGGTTGGAAGATTACAGACGGAGACGCAACAACTTCCAACTTCGTTCGACATTTGAAGTTGCACAAAGAAGGGTACGTTTTGAATGTAAGCTAACGTTTATTGGCTGAGTAACGTAACTTTTATTCGTTGTGTAGTTAAATGAGTGAGGCTGTAAACTCACTGCTAACGTTAGAACCATAGACATCTTATAAGTAGACACAGCATCGAGCGCTACTGCCTATTGCCGCTGACGTGACGCGCGGCCGCCATCTTGGAGTGGTGATCCGCTCCACTCAGGGCAATTCCTTTGGCAGGAGCAATGAATTGTCAGCACATTTAATTCATATTAACTCACTGAATACCACTGATACTCACGCGCTTTTTTTGTCATACGTGTAACTATGATAAAAGACACATGTCTTGGCATGTTCATAATTTGCTTAACAGAAATAGAATATTCTTATATGCTATAAGTGACCAGACGTCGGAGATCAAAACTGGGAATATAATCCCAGAGAAGGGGAAAAAAACAGTCAGCTATTTTTAAGTTAAAGAAACAATATGATTAGGTTATATATACATGCGTATATCTTACATAAACAATGTATGAATACATTAGATATCTATATATCTTACGGACCTATAGACCAGTGGTTCTCAAATGGGGGTACTTGAAGGTATGCCAAGGGGTACATGATATTTTTTTAAATATTCTAAAAATAGCAACAATTCAAAATCCTTTATAAATATATTTACTGAATAATACTTCAACAAAATATGAATGTAAATTCATAAACTGTGAAAAGAAATGCAACAATGCAATATTCAGTGTTGACAGCTGGATTTTTTGTGGACATGTTCCATAAATATTGATGTTAAAGTTTTTTTTTTGTGAAGAAATGTTTAGAATGAAGTTGATGAATCCAGATGGATCTCTATTACAATCCCCAAAGAGGGCACTTTAAGTTGATTACTTTTATGTGTAGAAATCTTTATTTAAAATTGAATCACTTGTTTATTTTTCAACAACCTTTTAGTTATTTTTACATCTTTTTTTTTTTCGAAATAGTTCTACAAAGACCACTACAAATGAGCAATATTTTGCACTGTTATAGAATTTAATAAATCAGAAACTGATGACATAGTGCTGTATTTTACTTCTTTATCTCTTTTTTCAACCAAAAATGCTTTGCTCTGATTAGGAGGTACTTGAATTAAAAAAATGTTCACAGGGGGTACAAGTGTCTGCCAAATACTTAAACATATATAAACACCTGAAAGTCTTTATTTCAGCTAAAACCACCAATCTGTTTCACTGGATTCAGAATAAAACAATTCTGTCTTACTCAACAAAGTTAGTATTTGAATATTGTTACTTGAAGACTTATCTGTGGTTACAATAAAATGAGAATGCATCATAATCAGTGGCGGCTGGTGAATTTTGTTTTAGTTGGGCCTGAAAGTTTGTAAACCTCATACCTGTAGTGGGGTCATCCTCCCCCAGAAGATTTCTTTGTGATTTTCACATACAAATATTGTAGTTCTTTGCTCCTGCTTAACTCTGAGGTAATATTATTTTCACAAAATACAACCAATAGTATGTTAATGTAAATTCTTACTTGTGAAAATTAATCCTCCAATTCCTATTTTCAACAGTCCGCTCAATAGAGCAGGAAAACGCTGAATACCAGCCCAGCATCTTTTTTTTCTACCTGTCAAATGTTAGTTTAGGCTGTTTGCCGGCTCCTCATCACCACTTCAAGATGGCGGCCAAATTGCTTGCGTCACAGCAGCCAATTCTGCGTCTACTTATAAGATGTCTATGGTTATAACGTCATTGCAAACACGGCAATCTGTTGCGTCCACTGCAGATGTTACCTTATTCATACTTATTGTCAAGTGATTTTTTTTAAGCAGGGTTGCATGAGGTACCTACACATAACGTTACGTTAATGAATGTATCACACACAGTAACGTAATATTAGACGGCGGTCAGCAGCACCGCGTATTTTAGCCACCTACAAAAAGACAAACATAGTCAAATAAAGGTCGGTTAAAATGTATACTATATTAAGAATATGTGTACATATTGCATAGGGCCCTGACATCTAACAAGTACAGCACTGTTCATTGTTATGTTCATGTATTTGTGGTTTTTCATGTGTACACAGACATAAACACATACAGTATGAGATGAGATCAATGAGATAAGGTGACAACATGACATAAACTGCTGATGAACTAGTTACAATGCAATATTCCATGGAAATACAATGTTAACACTTTTGTGCAAATAAGTACAGTTGCACTTGTTTTTTCAGATGTGTTTGTACTGTAAAGGAATGAGTTAAATGTTTAGAATAACTGGTTAATAGTGCTATTATGAAGTGCAATGTCAGCACTGTTTTTTTTTAATAATAAATACATACAGCGTTTTAAAAGCATACACAATCTGTGTACATATATTAGTCTGTGGTTAAAAAGACTTGAAATGACTCGAAACCCAAAATGCAGGACTTGGGACTTTCCAGTATTGACTTTGGACTTGACTCGGACTTGCCTGTCTTGACTCGGGACTTGACTCGAGACTTGAGGGCAAAGACTTGAGACTTACTTTTGACTTGCAAAAAAATGACTTGGTCCCACCTCTGGTAACGGGACACGCATCTGCCTCGCATGGGTTCGATTCCCGGCCAGGGTTGCATCAGGAAGTTTCATCCTGAGTAAAAAAGTCAGCAGAAAGCCTTCATGAGATGGACTCGCTGTGGCCAAAGTGCTGAACGTGGGGGAAAAGTGTGAGGCAGACGCTTCTGCTGGCAGAATATCAAAGAAAGTGAAAGTAAAAGTAGACACGGTAAAGCCAAACATTGAATGCATGCTTGTTTCAAGTCACCTAAACTCGATGGTGATCATTTTTATTTTTATTTTTATTTTGTCGTACCTGTCAAAGGTGAACACACTTATCCACGTAGGTGAGTAGTAACGAGTTACATTTACTTAGATAAGAAACACAACTTTTACTTTGCTATATAACATTTTATTACCATCGTTACATTCATTTATATCAGGGGTCAGCAACCTTTTTGAAAGCAAGAGCTACTTCTTGGGTACTGATTAATGCGAAGGGCTACCAGTTTGATACACACTTAAATAAATTGCCAGAAATAACCAATTTGCTCAATCTACCTTTAATAAATAAATCTATATGTATAAAAAAATGGGTATTTCTGTCTGTCATTCCGTCATACATTTTTTTTCCTTTTACGGAAGGTTTTTTGTAGAGAATAAATGATGAAAAAAACACTTAATTGAACGGTTTAAAAGAGGAGAAAACAGGAAAAAAATAAAAATTAAATTTTGAAACATAGTTTATCTTCAATTTCGACTCTTTAAAATTCAAAATTCAACCGAAAAAAAGGAGAGAAAAACTAGCTAACTCCAATCTCTTTGAAAAAATTAAAAAAAAGAATTTATGGAACATCATTAGTATTTTTTCCTGATTAAGATTAATTTTAGAATTTTGATGACATGTTTTAAATATGTTAAAATCCAATCTGCACTTTGTTAGAATATATAACGAGTTGGACCAAGCTATATTTCTAACAAAGACAAATCATTATTTCTTCTAGATTTTCCAGAAGAAGAATTTTAAAAGAAATTCAAAAGACTTTGAAATAAGATTTAAATTTGATTCTAAAGGTTTTTCTAGATTTGCCACATTAATTTTTTAGAATTTTAATCATAATTGAAGAAATATTTCACAAATAATTTTTGTCGAAAAAACAGAAGCTAAAATAAAGAATTAAATTAAAATGTATTTATTATTCTTTACAACAACAAAAATAAATTTACTTGAACATTGATTTAAATTGTCAGGAAGAGGAAGGAATTTAAAAGGTAAAAAGGTATATGTTTTTGAAAATCCTAAAATCATTTTTAAGGTTGTATTTTTTCTCTAAAACTGTCTTTCTGAAAGTTATAAGAAGCAAAGTAAAAAAAATGAATGAATTTATTTAAACAAGTGAAGACCAAGTCTTTAAAATATTTTCTTGGATTTTCAAATTCTGTTTGAGTTTTGTCTCTCTTAGAATTAAAAATGTCGAGCAAAGCGAGACGAGCTTGCCAGTAAATAAATACAATTTAAAAAATAGAGGCAGCTCACTGGTAAGTGCTGCTATTTGAGCTAATTTTAGAAGAGGCCAGCGGGCGACTCATCTGGTATTTGCCTTAAAACTCCACAGACATTTTTCGACCCGTATGTACAGTCACCGTGTGCTCGGAGAAGAGGTAAGATTAAATATAAGTCTTACTTCTTAATATTCCTTTTCAGATTTGTTGAAAGGTGCAAATGGAACCATGTGATGTTACTTGACGTAAACATGTCTGTAACAAATACATCAAAACCATAGCCACATGTGTAATGTCTAACATTTACATAACATTTTGTAGATGACATTGCATTTTTTGTCTTGTTCTAGTCTGTCTTTTGAACGTACAAGTAAATTTCTTGTTTTTAGTGTGAGGTTTAACTGTTGTGTTTATTTTGTGTCATTGTGAAGTTTTTTGTACCTGAAAATCAGATATCCCGGCCCCCCAGACACATTTTTTCCTCTAAATCTGCTCCCCAGGTCAAAATAATTGCCGAGTGTGACCGTGTGTCTTGGCTACCACTCTTTACCGCATCTCTCCATGAACCCCGATACAAACATCCGACCAGGAGCGTTGGGCTGCAGTGCATTGTGGGTAGGCGAGTCTTGTACATGATCATGTTCTGTCGGTTCATTTGCAAAATAAACCAGAGAGCACAACTCAGCTTTGATACAAAATGAAAGTAAAAAGTCATGTTGGAATATTTTAAAAAACTCAGCTCGGATTAATTACTGTTCTCTTGGTAGTGGAGAAGAAGTGGGGGTTAGGGGCAAAGGTGGTCTCTGATCCATCTTTGACACGGCAGATAAAGGGCTGGGAGAGGTTAGACCGAGGAGGCATGGGTTTTGTTTTTTTTTTTACTACAGCCGACGAGGCACATATGTTTTTCAAATTAGACTGTGTCGTATTTTGGGGGAATCAAACAAACATTACAAAGAGATTCTAGGACCAGACAATCCATTGGATTCGATACAATTATCTTATTCAGGAATTACATTTTATTTTGAAAAAGTTATCAGTAATCTGGAAATACGTGTTATTTATTGGAATTGTAGATTGAAAAAGAAATAATCAAAAGCCATACGTCATGAAACAGGCTACAGAAGTACAACACATCAAAGTTGAAAGAAACAACAAGCCCAACTTTATATTCATCAAAATGTGCTTTGAAAAGTTTAACAAATGCCCCAAGGGAGCGGTTTGCCTGGCATGGGATGAGATGCTTATCCATGGCGATGTAGAAGCTGTCCATCTTGCTCTTCTGACGGCCAACAGCGAGGAGGTATGGCTGCCGACCCTGCTGGTTGCGGAGATGCTCCTCCATACTGCAGCATGACTTAGGTTGAGAGAAGGAAACTAAGTATTAGACACCAGAATATTGTGCTGCCACAAAAAAACATTATTAAAGTCATTATTCAAACATCCTCTCAATCTCAGTGCAAAGATAGGAATGAGTGTTAAGACTTAATTTAAGTTTCATTCACTTTTTAACTGCCTTCATTTTCACATGTGGCTAAGAACATGACACATGACAAGTAGTTATCACTTTCATAATATTACCTTATGAAAGACAACAAGTCTCTCAATGGCATCACATGCACTGATTTTTGGAGACTTCGGTCCTCCTGGTGGTGGTGGAAGGAGATGTATGAGCAACAACAGGGAGGCCATTTCATGGTCGTAAGCTGAGGACAAAGATTCACAAGAATTAACTCAAGAATTTTCACATTTCCTCCATCTACTGTTCATATTTATTCCAAATATCAGATACATTTTCAGAGATACAGGAGATACTTTAAAACAAGAAAAACAAATAAAACTCACATGTTGCCTCCTCACTTCCAATGGAACATTCTGCTGACTGTAACAAGCGCCGCAACTCTGGTGCTGAAGTAAGTCGCTTAGCCTCTTTTATGATGTTTGGTTTGAAGAACACATCCCACTTCTGAAGCAGCCTGGAGGATGTCTCATCATCAAATAGGAGAATGAAGTCTTGCTCCACCTTTAAGAAAGAAGATATTTAACTACCACCGAAGGAAATACTTTCAAATGTCAGGCTGCTCCAAACATCTCATTCCAAACTTACCAATCCTTTTGTATCGAGGAATCTTGGGAAGATGGAGAGGATATCAGCACTTGTACCTGGGTCATTAACAAGCTTCTGACGGTGCTGAAATGTCTCTCTCATCTTCTGGAGAATCACGGAATTGTCTGTGGTATGGTTGAGCAAAGATACTGCCTCTTGACAAGCATCCCCATCAAGCTGATTGTCAACATTGACAATCCTTTGGAACTTTGGGCCTCCTGAAGAATGGTTCAAAGAGCTACTTGGTGGCGCCTCAGATCCACGCCGAATTTTCCTTTGGACTGTTTTCAGACGCCAAGAAATGTATCCTGTGCTACTAGCAGTGTACAAAAGACTGTCTCTGAAACGCTTGTTTTCTTTTTGTGTCATTGAGTTGCTTGAGTGTAGTTCACTTTTACGACACTGGAGGGGGCATTGAACACATCACTATATCAGCAAGCTCTGAAAGTTACGGTGAACTTCGATGTCATTTGTTTAATTGACAGTGTGCGTCAATACAAAGTGAGTTACTTTATATACACTTTAATATAACCTGTTTTGTGCTTAAAACTATATTGCAACTCATTTGTTCAGTTTTATTGTTGTCTAATGGCTGTTTGGCATCAGGTTCGCAAGCTAACTGCTAGCTAAATATCATACCCTGATTGGGGCCTGTTTGTAGCATTAGACATGTTTGTTAGCCCCAATTGACAATTTAGAATTATTGTTGTGATGCTATTTAAATTCTAGTAATTATTACATTACTTAGGGCTGGGATGTTCAAATTCTGTGGATTTATGTAAAGTGTGTATACACAGCTAAGTAATGTATATTTAACAGCCATGTTGCATGCCTGTGCCTATATTCAATTGTATTGTGGTCACTTTAGTTAATTTACAATAATTGTATTTGTTTGTTTAGGAAACCACACACATACACAAATGCAAACGAACAATTCAATATACAATTGAACCTGCAAATCTGGACTTGGACAATCTATTATTTCTCCTGCACTCACCTGAATGAATAATTGCTGTCCTGACCCGACACCCTGAAGTGATTGCTAATCCATATTTAACCAGTCATAGTCGTCACTACAAGCAGCATCATAGAAGTGTTCCTGAAATGAAAAAAGATTAATTTCATTGTCATACTTAGTTCATGAGAAATCTCAGAGAATTCATATCAGTGCTATGCACATAGCATCAGGGCCAAAAATTGCAATTATTGAAATAAATGTTGATGCAAGAATGACATGAAAATAGTCATATAAATAATAAAAATAAGAATTACATAGCCTTTCTTGGTGTATGGATCCTTGAGAGACGGGAACAGTGTCACTATGCCAAGAGCATATTCCTCTCTGACTGCCTTAGTGGGAAGGTTTCTGATAGGAGATATCAAATTTTTAATCTAGATCCATGTAATGGCCATGTTGTTATCAAGCACAAAAAAATAGAATGTAAAAACATACATACCCATGACTATCAATCATGTGAGCCACCAGTATGTTGACCATTTGTCGTCTTGTGATATCTGTTAGGGTTTCTGTTGTTTGGTACTCCTGAAGTACTGCTTCACTGCCAGACTTGGCTTTTAACACAGCTTCAATCAACTGATAAAAAACAAAAACATGAAAATGCAAAATATGGTGATAAACAGCTATTCTTGACACGCAAAAACTGTTTTAATGTGTAAAAAAACTCAAGAGAATCAAGCTTTGTTCAAACCTGTTTAGCTGATGTTGCATCATGCTTATTCTCTTGCGAGGGATCTCATCCATGGTAAGAGTTCCGCTTGAGTTGAAGCTAGAGTCAGAGATCTCAGATGCAGAGGACAAGGACAGGTCTGAAAATTCTAAAGGAATAAAAGAAAAAACATTTGATCATTTTATTCAGTAGTGTACAGAGTGCCTGATAATACATGATTTTATATCTCACCCTGGCTTGAGAATATTGTCAGCACCACATTGCCTTGTCCAACCAGGTCGCTGAATATTTCCGCATCAACTTCTGTCCCTGTTGCATCCTTGTACATAATGCTTGCATCGGGTGGCAGGCAAAATCTCTCAATGACTGGGAAACAGTATGAGAAAATTGTGATTTATGTGCTTTATGTGCAGTTTCATTTGTCTCACAGCAAATGACTGTTCTAGTTAGATGGAGTCATCCACTGGTGATTTTTTCCTTTAAGTAATCCTGACACTTCTTAAGTCCAAATTTAAAAGTTAAGTATTGGCTTTTCTCAGTTAACTGTTCTTGTGTATAAAATGCTTTACATTCTAGGTGGCGCACATGTTGAGTAAATTATCCCCATTTATAAAGGAATCTGCTTCAGGCATGTAAAGACACCAGAGTATACAACATGAGGTTTTTAAAGAAAGTGGGTCTATTTTTAAACTGTTTTTAAGGTAAGATTAAGTAAATTGAAACACCTTTTTCATGGAATTGGAGAAAGTCAAACGGTCCCTCAACGTCATCCAGCTTCACATACTTCTGCTGTTGGTTGTACTTCACCTGGACCAGCATCTTCACTGAGACATGCAAAACATATATTAAAGAAAGTCAATATTTAAAGAAAGAACAGTTTAGAGGTCAATGTGTCACAGTAAAGGATACGATTTGTTAATATTTTGCAGGGGCCTCTATCAATAATTTTCTTTTTCATTCCTAAATGATTGCTTTATAATATATATATATATATATATATATATATATATATATATATATATATATATATATGTGTGTCTATATTTATGTATACATGAGACAGAGAGAGAATTTTGAAAGGGATCACAATTGAATATTGTAATTAAAACTAAATGTTAGAGCAGTAACAGTAATTTCTACAACAGAAAAGTCACAATATCATCTGAACAATATCTCACTGGAAACAAGTCATTTTAATTATATTCCTGTTGTCACAATATTGAATGATTTCAAAATAGGATTAAAAACACAGCAAAAAAGAAAAAAAAACATTAGTTATTCTTCCTGTCCTATCTCTTTCCTCCTTTCTCAGCTGTTTATGTGGCAGTGAGGGCTGGTTGGCTCTGCCAGCAGAAACTTTTAACACAATCATTTCAGTGGCGAGTTATGGTTAGCAGAAAGTATAAGGACAACGACTGCTAGATTGTTTGCTACAGCTTAAAGATGAGCCAGCATGCTGTGTCAGAGGATAAATGAGAGATGGAGGAGCAAACGGATTAAAAAGTATTTCACATGTTTGCACAGGTTTTACAGATGTTTATACTCGAGGAGGTTTTTCTTCACATACAGTACTTACAGTTAGATGTCATCAAACTGATGTTACAGTTACTGTCATTTCACGGGATCCACCGTAACCTCTGCTCTGCTGCTCACTGACGTGCGTGTGTTTCTGTGCCCCTGAGAACAGAGGAGAGGCTGAAGCTATATTAATTTGTACCTAATCAAGAAAAAAAAAACAACAACAATCAGTTCTTACATTTATATATTCCTAGGTCAAGACAGATTCAGCTGCTTGTAAAGGCCCTGGTATGAATTAAATACTAAATTAAATTAAATCTCATTTAATATTTAATACAATGTGTCCATGACCCAGTGAATACCCTGATAATAAATAACACCAAAACTTGAAGAGTAGCAATAAATGAACCAGTAACTACTGAGCTTATCCCTCCGCAGACAAAATTGGACAAGAGAAATATGTCTCCACAGGTTTTTGCAGTTTTTTGAAGTTTAGAGTGTGAGGGACAAAATAACAAAAGCCCCCACAACTGTTAGTTCCAGCCTTAAATAATATTTTGTACAGTAAAAACTTTGTTTATCATGGCTTTGAGGAAGTGACTTACTGTCATTTTTAAAGTTGAAGTGACTTGCTACTACTGTCTGCTAGCTTAGAAATGCAAGCTAATAGCATGACCGATTTTGTTGTTCAGAACTGGTGACAAAAAAAGCTTAGTTGCTAAAACACATATTCTCCATACATGTTTTATTGTACATGCTACATTTCACAGCATTAATTTGCAGCTGTTTCAGTACATTTGATTAAATTGCACTTACCTTGTGGAACTGCACGAGAGAAGCGAAATGGTTCCTATTGTCTCTTTTCCCTCCAACTGAAGTGAAATGCAGGGCGGGGCTTAATTGCATCTCAGCAGAGTTAAACTAACTCATGAGTGATCAACTCTGTCAAATAACTCCCCATAGCAAAAATTTGCTTGCTCATCTGTTGCTTAATCTCGTATCTTGAGAACATTTTGAGCTTCTCATATCTGTCTAATTCTGTGATCAATTGTTTCTCTTTTATTGCTCCTAAGGGACCCTTAGGAGCAATAAATAAGCTAAAAAGAGACAAGACATCACTGAGACAAAGGAGGTTGAGTTGAGACAACCCTTTGAGCAATATTTGAGAAGTGGGATACACTGACGAGAGCTCATATATGTATGCCATTGATCTCAATTATGTCTCATTTATTTTGAAGGATAATAAAAAGAGAAAGAAACGAGATGTATGAGCAATAAAAGAGATCTTATGTATGTCTTTTTCATGTCTTGATTATTTCTCTTAAATTTATTATCATATCTCAAATTTGAGAATCATGAGAACAAATTGAGAGTGCAATTAAAATATTCATCTGACTTAATTAGAAATAACACTAAACAAATACTCAAATATTGAAAGGTGTATCACTTTATTTGGCTACACAAAAATACAAAATATAATATAAAAATAGATTAAATACAAAAATGTAAATGTAGTTAATTAGTACATACATAATGTACATATTGACATTCACAATACTTAAAACAGAAAACAATATACAAAAAATAAAACAAATACAAAAATAAATGAATTTGACCTTGAGTACTCACTTTGCTATTGTGAAAAAGTCAGGTGTAGCTTTTTAACTCCTTGTTGAGCAAACCATGTACCTTAGTTAAAAAAACACATGACTTCATCTCAGTAAGAGGGTGAGTAAATGACAAAATTTCCATTTTGGAAATATTCCAAGCAAAAACTGAAATAATTTATAAAATTGTAACCGTGCTGTCTGGAACTGGTCTACATACAAAAAATAATCACAGTGAAAACCAGGGATACTTAACATTTTTACCTTGGGGCACGACCAACTTTTCCACAAGAGGAGTCTGGGACCAACTGAAATATAAACACTGAATTAGTCATCTTACACTAAAGTGTAAGACAACCGAGTACCATTGCTGCCCATATGGACGGACAACAGCTAAGAAACAGATATTTATTGGCGGCTTCCAAGGGGTACTCGCAGCCAAACAGTGGGCCCCAGCCCTATGATTAAGAAACACTGTTGTAAACAATAGAACAGCCTCCTGCGATAACAATATAACATTTGGTACATAAATGATCATTGAAATATTTTGAAATTGGTTACAAAAGCTACTAATATACCTGATTATGTAAGCAGTAACGTACTGCGTCATTACCGGTTGCATTATTTTTTTTATTTGGAAAAAACTTTGCACTGTGAAAGGATATTAGCCGCTAGCTTGTTAGTGAGGTTGCATCAATCCATCCATCCATTTTCTACCGCTTATTCCCTTTTGGGGTCGCGGGGGGCGCTGGCATCAGTGCCAAATTTGCTTGGCACAGCACACCTCAATATGCATTATCACAGAATAACGTGGTACTAAAAGCTACATCATAAGGCAATTTTTTACAATATATACCACGCAAACCTAGACCAAAATATTGAACATGTTTACCAAGGAAACATCCTACCATAGAATGAACTTGACAGGTACAAGGGCCTACTTAAAACCGTCTCTGGGCCGACATTTGTTTACCAAAGCTTTCTTGAGCTTGGCCTCCTCAATATGGTCCCAATCAGGAAGGGTACCGCATCTCAGGACATACCCTGCAAGGCAAGAACATAATAATCAGCCATTCGTAATTTTGTCCCACATCAGTTTCTACAGGTATCAAATCTATGCAATGCAATAACAATAATAATGCAAATTCAAATGTAATGCTTTTTAATGCCATTTTTTGGTACTATAAAAAATGTAATGCCCATGTGCGACTGCATATAGTTGTTTTTTTATATAGTCAAAAGCTTACAATTATCTATCTGTATACACACAGTTGCAAGCATTAGTTAATTAGTTGAAAAGTTTACATTAACTGTTACTATCTAATGTATTAGAATTGGCTTACAAAGCTGTTTAATTGGAGAATGTATTTTTATTTATTTATTTTTGTGGAGTAGCATCTGGTGTTTTGACCGTATGCATGGCCGTAGACAATCGCTAATTAAAAGGCTATCAAAAATATTAAAGGAGAACTGCACTTAAACCCTCTAAACAAACATCCCATTCTGCATCAGATGATCAATATAATATACCCATTAGCCATTTATTTAGTTGTGTCTGTTTGAAACATGCTGTAAGTATATATATATATTCTCAGAAAATATGATTTATAATAGCCACAAACTGGAGGATACCATTTTTAATCAGGATACAATTTGTTTTAAATAGTTAAAAGGTTTTATGGAATAATAAATGAACATCATACCAGGATTGCAAATTATGCATGTTTGGAAATGGATGATCTATTTAAACATTTTAGAAAAATACAGAACAATATTGGTAAAAATGCCAATAAGATGCATTTGAAAAAAAGCTATGGCAATTAAACATTTTGAATTTATTGTATTAAAGACATGCACCTGGGGATAGGTTGATTGGCAACACTAAATTGGCCCTAGTGTGTGAATGTGAGTGTGAATGTTGTGTGTCTATCTGTGTTGGCCCTGCGATGAGGTGGCGACTTGTCCAGGGTGTACCCTGCCTTCCGCCCGATTGTAGCTGAGATAGGCGCCAGCGCCCCCCGCGACCCCGAAAGGGAATAAGCGGTAGAAAATGGATGGATGGATGGATGTATTTTACACCTTCTCTGTTTAAAATGTTTACAGTAAATAGCAAGTATGTATCAAGTGTCCGGCAGCTGAAGGAACTTGTATTCATTTATTGTGGGAATGTCAGAAAATAAAAGAGTTGTGGTCTGCTGTGAAAATCGCCTCGCTAGCGTAGATCACTTGCGTCACAACAGTTGCTAATGTTAGGCAAGTTAGCTCATATGTGTTGAAGTGCAGATGATTGAAATAAACGACTCAGTGTATTAAAAAAGCTCAGCTTTTCCATTATCCTGACATGGTGTCACAGTTAAGGACTACACGCCTACAGTGACCAAAGAATGGAAAAGTTTAGGCCCCCAGAGCAGTTTCATTTTGCTTTATTGAAGCAGTGCTTTTGTCGTGTTCCCACCTTACAATACCTCTTGTATGCAGTTTGACAGCCGCAGTTAAAAAAAGAAACACACAGGAAGACTAACAATTTCGATGACCGTAACCTTCTTAAGTTAATTTTCATTTACCGTTTGACATATTGACTGTCCGCCATGTCCTACAATCGTATTAAATTTTTTAAATGCCTCTGGGCAAAGCATTTAATGCTTTTTATTGCCGTTTAAAGCCTTCATTTACGCAAAATCATTAATACACACAACCACACTTCAAGTTGATGGACATAACACTATATTGCTCATCATAACGCTAGTTTTTAGTCAATCACAAATTGTAATTATGTAACATTGAGTTATACTTCCAGTGTGCTGTAATCGATAAGGGATTAACATTTCTCATATTGAACTTCTATTTAATTATTGTTACCCAATTTTGGCCTGAAAACACCCTCAGTTTGGGAAAACTTACTTAGGATTCCTTCAACTTTTTTCCGGTCAAGGATGCGCTTTCGTGTTCCTGCAGGTTTGTTTTCAGGGCGACCAAAAGGGACACTCCTCTACTGTAAAAAAGAGGTCAAAAAGTGCGTGGAATAAACGCATACATTTGGGCTTTGAAGCATGTCTCATGGCAGCAAGGCGGAACGATGATATGAATACGCCGCTCTCAGGAAAGAGCTCTTGCTGGTCCGATTAATGAGGGCCGTCGGTGTATTTGTCTCCAACGAGGTCGCAGGGAGTTTGAAGTACTCTGACTTGGCACGGATCTGAAAGGGAAAAAATAGCACAAACAATACCAGAATGAGAAAATAATGTGTTCAAGGCCCAATCACAAGTTTAAGTAAACAAAACAATTACATCATGAATGAATTAGCATTGGGTACTTACCTATTTTCAAGAGGACTTCTTATTTATATTTAATTGAAAAAAAAAAATAAAAACGGAATTTATATTTTGACGTGAAACTGAATGTTTAAAAACTGTTAAGAAAGTACATATTGTGTAAATTTTTCTCAATAAAACTTGTTTATAAGATTTCAGTGTGTGTTCAAGTACTTCTTGAGCACATTCATCAATACTGTGATAACAATTGTAACCATGACATGAAATGTTCATTTTGTTACTCCCTAGTTTTGACACATGAGATTGTAGAGTGGATATTTACACTCTATGAACGTTTTGACCATAACTAAAAAGTAATAAAATGATGGCAACAAATTGTTTTCAGGGTCCACAAGTTCAGAACTTTTAATCCTGAAATCAGAGTGGATACAGATGTTGGGTTTTGGGCAACTTAATACATCAAATATTTGTATTTGTCATTAACATACTATTTACTGAAACAATGATTTGATGGCAAATAAAATGTTTAAATTAATGCTGTTTTTTTTGGTTTTGAAATTCACTAAATTTGCTAAAGATTAAACGTTTTGAACTTGTAGACCCATAGGCATGAGGTAATAAATGTCAAGCTTACCCATAGGCAGTGTTGCCGCCTGTTACAAGTCCCCCGTCACTTGATAGATTCAGCGCTGTAATATTATCATGTTCAGACAGTGGTTTCTGATCTACTGTAATGGTTTCAGACCCTGATGTTGAGTGTGATGGCTCACTGGCTTCCAACATATTTAAAAATAACTCCTGTGGAGTTTGGCAGCCTTTTGGTGACTGAGTCTGATCTTTTCCTAAAATATGTTCAACAGTTGCCCTATAAAATTTACTATCTGACCACTTTGCTAAAACAGAATCTCCTGTTTTAAGATCTAAGATCTGCACAGGAGCTTCATCTCTTGGCAAAATGTCTGCTCCTGTAAAGATTTTGCCGGTATAACCGTCCTCCCATCTGACGAATGCCAAACAATCTGAAAGAGAGAGTGCAAAAGAGAAAGTGTTTAAAATTGTTTATTTGAGTATAAAAAATTGGACTGGTATTAGGGACGGCGTGGCGCAGTGGTAGAGTGGCCGTGCGCAACCCGATCGTCCCTGGTTCAATTCCCACCTAGTACCAACCTCGTCACGTCCGTTGTGTCCTTGAGCAAGACACTTCCCCCTTGCTCCTGATGGGTGCTGGTTGGCGCCTTGCATGGCAGCTCCCTCCATCAGTGTGTGAATGTGTGTGTGAATGGGTAAATGTGGAAGTAGTGTCAAAGCGCTTTGAGTACCTTGAAGGTAGAAAAGCGCTATACAAGTACAACCCATTTATCATTTATTTATTTATTTGTCATCTCATTTGGACATCAATGTTATGATTATTCCCTCTCCCCATCCCTATTTGCATTTTAAAGCAGATGCAGTAGGAAGAGCTTGCCCATCGCTGTCTTAGAGGTGTGTGGCCTCATTACAATTAGGGTATTGTTACCTAACTGCCTTGGGGCGACTTTCTCAAGGTGGTATTTTCAGCTGATCTTTAAATACTACACAAACTAATAAAGTCCTTTTTCCAGTTTGTTAGCTACATGTACTGCAATTTGGCTTAACCGTAGTCCGCTTTGCTACACATACATAGAAAGTTACCAGATTGCTTAATTGGGGGAGGAGAATTATGCAGGTCCTTCATTTTCTTTGTGGGAACTCTTAACCTCTTTCTTGTAGTCGTTTCCTTTTGGTCCATGCTGTAAATGAAAAAATACATTTTGGATCACAAACTAAGGATAGGTTGATTGGCAACACTAAATTGACGCGTGTGTGAATGTTGTCTGTCGATCTAAGTTGACTTGTTCATGGTGTACCCCGCCTTTCGCCCGAGCGGAACTGGGATAGGACATAGCACCCCCACGACACGAAAGGGAAAAGCAGTAGAAAATATATGGATGGAACTATTATATAAATTGAAATTATTTACATATATGGGGTCACTCCATATGGATGGTAACTTTTAGGGTGAATCATATTTAACTTTTGTTAAAAACAAGTAAACAAAATTATAATTTATGATCGTTCTGGCTATAGTAAAAAAAAATCTTAAACCAGACAGTTTAATTCTTAGTTTAATTCGTATCTATTTTGATGTGCGGTGGGCTTGATGGCACCTTTTTATAATGGGGTACATTTTAGGAAAGTTATAGTATTTTTAACAAAAAGGTCATGAATATAATCTCGAGCCCCAATGACTTTGTATTGAAGAGGTTGACCATAATTAGTGCATTTTGACCAGGTTAACACAATCATAATTTTTTAAACATGTATCACAGGAAAACTATTCTTATATCATGTTGCTAGTCTTAACAAGACCTGACTGATAATACCGAATTCATTTAATGAATGTTTAACATTTTACACACATACCTACTTTATTTTCCTAAATATATACAGTTTATACAATCGATAGCATGATACAAAACATACTGTGCCTCTGCAAGCGAGTAAGCAAATATACTGCTGCTTTCAAAATGGCGGGGCAAATTAGTGAATCATTTAATACTTTTGGATGTAATCTCTTATTTATTGCAAATAGCCAGCCTTACCGATAAAATTCAACCCGGACCTCCTTTGTCGAGTGTCACTTTATCTACAACAGTATTATAAAAAACATTTTTAAGTTAAGCTCCCCAAATTAATATGCACTGTAGAATCCAATTGTGAAGGTCATTATGTATGCTAACATTACTTGTTGGGCAGACGCCATTATGGTTACCGCAGCCTCCTAAAGGACCGCTCCGTTGTCACAACAGTTAAATATTTTCATTTCACAACAGTTAAATATTTTCATATCACAACATTACATGGTTGACCAACTAAAAAATATTAGCATACTTACCTCTCCAAGTCTCATGTCGCAAGCGTTGCGACTGTCGTTTCCAAAAACTTTCCCGCTTCTTCTTCTCTTTCTTCTTCGCTTTCTTCTTCTTCCTCGTTTTAGTTTAAGGTAGGCGCACAGACAACGTTCAAATGTTACGCCACCTACTGTTTCCCCGCCTCTTCTTCTTCTTCTGACGTTAACTGACGGCAAACCACGCGTCATGTCCGCCGCCGTCTGATAGAAAGCGTAAATTTTCTAAATTTCCTTCCTTTGAAAGTTACTCATAGCCAAAAATGGCTATTTTCAGATGGTCATATAAGGAGAAAATCAACTTTATCAAAATTCTGAGATGTGGATCTCAACGACACTCTCGCGAGATTTGGCACCGCGCCCCATGAATCTGTCCAATCATATTTGCTCTACCTGAAAAACACGCATGCGCATTTAGTGGGCGGATGTGACTTGAAGAAACAATTCGGCACTGAAGGAATAACAACTGCAAGATCTGGAACTTTACATTAAAACACTCTCTACCTCTAACAACAAAAAAGCTGTGAAAACGATGATGCTGTGTTCCAAATTTAAGTTGTTTGATGAATCTGAATAAGCCTACGGCTTTGCATTTTGTTTATTATTTATATATATATGTTTGTATTCTTTTTTTTATTATTTTGAACTTACAACCCCCTGGCGCTGTTTTGTACTGTTTTCATAATGTTTTATAATGTTGTATATTGCTGTTTGTCTTACTGTTTGTAATTGTTGAAATTTATAAATAAACCTTTAAAAAAAAAAAAAAAAAAAATAACAACTGCAAGTAAGTAATACCATTTATTGTTTTTGTTTTGGTATTTAAATTACTTTAACATACACGAGTTAGTATTTTTTAAACTACTGTAACGTCACTGATTTACGGAAATATAGCTATAAATGCCGCATTCAACCTTGCTAGAAGCTATGAAAGTTACCTCCAGCGAGGCATCTCAAGTGATAAACTACACTTCATACATCCCATAGTGAAATAGCAATGATAGAAGTAAATGTTCAGAGAACATTTGAAGTTGAACAATATAAATTACTGAAAATACACTGCTTCGACATAATATAGAGTTTTACATTTACAAGAAGTTCCACTGTATATTCCAGCAACCTTTGTCTGTATTTACATAGTATTGGAGTGTCGAAATGACAAAATGAAAACCTGGAAAACGATGGAGAAGAACTGGTAAAGAAGTCGACTCAAATAAATGATCAAGAAGGACTGTAAAGCTGGTAAGTAGACTGGCATAGTTGTGGTGCATTAAACTGGCAGCAGATATATGATATTTTATTTTTCTTGCTGCAGTCATCCCGTCCTGCAACCACCTATGTGAATGTGAAGACTGATGAGCAATGGCTAAGTAAGTTACATGTATACGCGTTTTCTTTGTTTAAATGGATTAGTTCTGATTGAGATTTACAGACCAGATAGAAGGATAAAAAGCTGTCCACAGTTTGTCAGGAACAAGCATGGAAATATTGCTTTCTTTTACCCTGATTACAGTATGAAGAATGAAACTTGAAATATAAGTAATCTCAGCATGTGTAATTGATGTTTTTTGAATCTTTCACCTTCAAGTTAAGGCTGGTAGGTAACATCAAGTCATGATTAGGGATGTAACAATATCAACATTTCACTGTATGATATCGTCACAGTGTTAAAGCCACAATAAGATATTGTTACAAAAATGTCAAAGTCCAAAGACATGCACCTGGGGATAGGTTGATTGGCAACAATAAATGGTCCCTGGTGTGTGAATATGAGTGTGAATGTTGTCTGTCTATCTGTGTTGGCCCTGCGATGAGGTGGGGACTTGTCCTGGGTGTACACCGCCTTCCGCCCGATTGTAGCTGAGATAGGCACCAGCGCCCCCTGCGACTCCAAAGGGAATAAGCGGTAGAAAATGGATAGATGGATGGTGTTAAATGAAGTGGCAGGAATGTTTAGGATAAACAGACTTACTATAATTGAACACAAACATAATGTTCATATGTTGTAGTCATATTTATTATTATAAACAGGTATTTCAGGTGCAAAGGAATGGTGCAGAATTCCAGAATTTCAAGTAACACACAAAAACAAACAAAAAACAAAACTTTCAAATATGTGTCTTTAAACTGACATTAACAGTAAACTTGCAGTGTAACTAATGTAGAACAATAATGTTTCTTTAGCCAAGAAACTATACTGTGTTTGTCTGGTATGTTTTTTTTTTTAATATAACTTGGTATTATTGTGAGTTTGATTACATTTTTAGCACATTCAACAATAATGCGATTATAATGCAAACAGTGATCATTTTGGTCACAGTAACGGTGATATGACATTTTGGTATTGTTACATCACTGCTGTTTAGTTTAGTGTTTTTTTTACTTTTAACTTCCTAAGAAACTGTCATTTGCAATGGAAATGTTAGTATTAGTTTGTAAAATACTGATTCTTAAGAATTAACTAATAATTTGACTTTTAATCATATAAATACCTCACAAATGGATATTGTCCCTTGCTTACGTCTTGGTTTCACATCAATGATATTTTCCAAATAATGGTTCTAAAATACAACTCATTCTAATATATTACTCATATTCCTTAACTTATTGTAGACATTGTGGTGTGAAGTGTCGGCAAATTTCTTATTTTGTGCATGTCCACATTTCCTTTGGTGAGGTGCAACAGCTCTGGGCCGACTTGGAAATGGTCTGGATGAACGTGGCAAGCTTTACCTTGTATTATGCAGACTTTATTTAAGGTTAAACAAGCACGACAGTTATAGGCACAGAAATATTTCACAGCAACAATTCCTCGGATCACCGAAGCACAAACATTCCCGTCACTCCTGCACACTTCCACTTTTTCACCCCTATATAATGTCCCCTGTTTGAACTTTGTTGTCCCACACTACGCGGGTTATCATGGGAGATCGAGTTTACTTCTCAGATGAGCCCACTTAATATTGTCAGAAAAAAACACACCCACTGGAGTTCTCGTTTGATAGCGTCACACATCACGGCATTATTGTGAGAATTTTGAAACCAATATAACGTAATATTTACAATAATGTTGCATCCCTCGTCAAGATCCTTTCTCATGGGTTTGGTTTGATGCTGTGTGTTTACTAAATCTTAGTCTTTTGAGTTTTTTGGTTCCTCTTCTTTGTGTCAGGGGATAGCAGCAGAATAACACTGAAGGAGGCGGTGCCTCCTGAAGGATCCCAAAACACTGCTCTTCAAATGGAACACATCCAACCTTCAGGTGACCGTGCAGGATGTACCACTCTGGAACATCAAGCCTCTCCCTACCTGCCAGGTACACCCACCGTCTTCTGTGTCTGACTATTGTTTTGTTGTGAATTTTGTCACGAAGCAAATCCTGCTAAAATATGACAAACTTTTGAGTGTAAGAATGTGAGCGATATGCTGAGATGTTATACGTTTTGCCTTTTGACAAAATGTTATAAAAAACCTTTAATGATTTGTATTCTATTTTAATTTCAGCACATGAAAATATTTCTACTTCTGACTATCAAAGACAATGGAAAAACATTTTCCAGAACAACCCTCACAGATCCTCCTGATGGCCTAACAACTAAACTACATGTCGATGCTGAGTATGATTCATCTCAATCATTTGAGGAAGCTCTCCCTGATATAGGGGATTGGATGTACAATGACGGACATACGTTTTATGAAGGATTTGAAGATAGTTTGAGTGAGGAGTGTGCAGAAGAGTCAAATTTCAAGGACACAACAGACAAACCAATACATGACAATGCATCAGAAGCCATGGCAGAGTGCCTTCTGATCATCATGGGTTATGTAAACTGTCATAAAGTCACTGATAAGGCCCTAAGCGATATGCTCAAAATGTTCAAGTTGCTTTATCCCGATAGTCTGAACACAGACTGCTTAAACAATGTGCAGAAGTTCAAAAACTTTTTTTATCCCACTCTGCATCATCGCTTATTATATTACATAAATCCTCCAGTTATTGTTTCGGGCCAATAGAAAGTAAACAAATAAAATGCCTGTTTTGTGGGACTAGTGTGTCAGAAGAAAGATTCTCATCCTTTTTTTTAAAGTATGTACGGATTGATTTCTTGTTTACCATAGCACATTCATGTGCCAAACGGGCCCTTGTTCGTGAATTTAAACATGCAGGTTTTTCTTTGCTGCAAGATAGTGTAACATATGAGACATGCAGTTATGTTATTCCCCTATTGGAAACTTCTGCCAGTACAGTAGTATCCTTGGATGACATATTGGGTAAAGTTGTTTTCCTTGACTTCACATCTATGCTTGGCATTGTGTTTGCAGTTCATTTCCCCAACACACTTGAAAAGTTTTAGATAATTAAGAACTGAACTGGCCTAAGAAGCCACAAATCAATTTTTTGATCATTGTTATAAATGCTCTGAAAATACACACTGATGTGATGTTGCCGTGGATGCTGTAAAAGTCTGTAAATATGTACTGTATATGGAGTATCATTGTTGATTGTTTTTGCATTGTGTGTAATATTTCAGTGGCCAATTTATTAAATTTACTTGTTTAATAAAACCACTGTCTTTTTTTAATGAATACATGGGCCTACTATGTTACTGTATTTTAATATTAGTCCTTATAATGGTGGTTGGAGAGCCAAATATCTTCTGAAGTGGTACCTTGTTAAAAGAGTTTGAGAACCACTGCTCTAGAAAGTTCACAAATGTTAAAAGCTCTTAAAAAGTGTCTTGTGATCATATCAGTATTGTTTGGGTTCAGTTTTAAATCTCACAATTGTAGTCACTGAGTTACTGTACATTGCGTGTGGATAAGAAATCAACAAATTAAGTAGAAAATTATTTAAATAAACCATTTAGATTACAGACCATATATCCATATTGCCTGAATTAATTATTTTCTCCAAATGTTAGCGTGAGATAAACTGGAGTATGATTGAGGTATAATTAAACTGTGTCAATTAAAATGCATTTTTGAAATTATTTTTTCTAAGCCAGAAAACAGGTATATTACAACTCAAATAGTGAGCAGTGAGAGACAAAACCAAGTATATCTCTCACTCAGACATCATTGAGACATATTGAAACCAATACTCATTGATTGTCTTTTTGCCGAAATAGCAAAGAGACATCTGAGAACTCAAACAGTGAGTAGTGAGAAACAAAACCATGTGTATCTCTCACTGAGTCATTATTGAGACATATTGGAGACCAGCTCATTCATCTCTCATTTTGGTCTTTGTTGAAATCGGAAAAAGAGATAACTGTTAGACAACTTTGAGATCTCTCACAGTGCTCACTGCGAGCCTTATTTCTCAGGAGCTACATTTGAGAAGAATGAGAAATCTACTTTGGTCTCGATTAGTGCTCTTTTATGTCTAGGAGATATATATAAGACATATATGAGATCTCATCTTCAATTTTGCTTTGCTATGGGCTAGCTCTAAGTTCATCAGGAGTACTGATGTTGTATAAAGCTGGGCCTGGATTTGGTTGCACATTGCCTGATAGCAGAAGTAAGAGCAATATAAAGATTTTCCGTTTCATATGGCAAGGTGACCTCATGACAACATTATTTGGCTTCACAATATCAAAATGAGTAATATCAGAAGGAGAAAACCATCTGTTTAACACAGAAATACACCATAACTGAAGCTGGTTAGAATTATTTAGCACTGACCCACATGTGGATATCAATAACCTTTGTGTAAATGCTGTAGTTTCAAAGGACCAGGTGATTGTTATTGCGTTTGGTAGAGTTAAAGGTTGGTGGAGCACCTGGTCAGGTACCCCACTACAATTGCAGAAAACAAGTCCAGGAAAAAGCATTAATATTAAATAGAGAGCTTTTGTCAAAGTCGTTGTTAAATTGTTTTACTACCTACCCAGGTCCAATAATCAAAGTTCAGATGTCCAAGCTACAAGAGTTGGAAGACCAAGCTAAGGCTAGCAGAGGCCCAGCTTTAGTCAGTCTGAGGCTAAGATGGATCCAGGCCGTGGAAGACGGAAGGCCAAGATGAAGCCAGTCGACTCAGACTGTAGGTAGTGGAAGGCCAAGCTGAGACTAGTATAGATCCAGACTGTGGCAGATGGAAGGCCAAAATTTCAGCTAGCAAAACATTCCCCGGCTTCTGCAGGTCAGAGGCCTCCAGATTTCCAAATCCAACAAAAGCAGTCAGAAATACCACTTTTTGGAAGTAAGCCTTCATTCATCAATTGTTACGCTTAAAACTAGTGCAATTTACTTAAATCGGCTAAAAAAAAAGAGACTAAAACACATAGAAATTCAGAGCACTTTGACAAGCAGACAAACAAAAGACAGTCCTGTCGGCCATCTTGGATTGGACATTCAACATTAACCCAATTTGGAAATCGGTCTGTAGTTATTTATATTTGTGGATTCACCTACTTTTGACGGAGGAAGAAGAAAGGCGGGTTTGCTGATTTTTGGAACGATTTTGCTTGAAAGACTCAGGTTAAAAAGGCATGAAAAAGAAAAAGGCAATTAGAAATATTATACATTATGTCCCATATAAGCTCATACACGACACATTCTACAGATAGTGTATAAAAAAAACCTAAATAGTGGAATAAAAGAGGTGAAAACATGTGAAATGGAACAAAGAAAAGTTGCATTGTTGAGTCTAATAAAGCTGCCATGCAGGTTGTTTTCTCTTTAAAGCTGTCATTGCTCAAAAATAATAATGAATCAAACTCAATGTTGTTACAAATTATTTAAACTAGTCAAGGCTCCAATTACGTCACTTACAAAATTTGACTTCAAAATATTTTTATAGGATATTTTGTGTTTATCCTACAAAAAAAAGGGTGTTTGACTAATAGGGCAAAAAAAAAAAAAAACAGAAATGAAGAAGCTGTCACGTACTTGCATGGCTGCTCTAGTTGTGACCCCAAGATGCAGGAGACAGGAGGACGACGTGCGGGTGAGTCTTTTAATTCCCACAGGGAGCACAAGGAGGTGCAGCAGGGAAGTGCACAGAAGCATAAGCAGCATACAGAAAAAACCAAAGTAACGTTTCACAAAACAATCCTTGAGCCCTGACTGGAGGGCAAGGCAGGCATAAATAGAAGCCAGTTGATTAAAGTAAAAGTACCAATGATTGTCACACACACACTAGGTGTGGTGAGATTTTCCTCTGCATTTGACCCATCACCCTCACCCCATGACCAGGTGTGGCCAGGCTGCCAATCAGCGACAGGTGAGGGGGGAAAAGGGCTCAGGGAGACAAACAGGAAGTGGGACCAAAATAAGAGTGCCGACTAGGAGATAAACACAAACGCAAACAGACCGCGTGACACCTGACGTGACAGGTCGTCACAGAAACGAGGGATGGATCTGAAGTTTATCGAGGGACTTAAGTGTTGAAAGTAAAAATAAATGTTTGACTTATTTTTATGAGTGGGGCCCGTTTGGATCCTAATAATTTCAGTGGGACAAGTTTTAATTGTCATTGCTCAAAAAAAATTATGAATTAAAATCGATGATGTTATGAATTATTGACATATTTAAGATTGCAATTACGTTGAGTGAAAATTATTATTTTGTGCTTTTGCCATAACAAAACAAGGTTTTGACAAAAATGGCGTAAATTATGAAAAAAAAAAGACTGATAAGGACGGATAAACCTTAAATTGATCTAGGGATTTAAGTGTTGAATGAAAAAGTAAAAACAAACAAAAATGACCTACTTCTACCATTTTTATGACTGAGACTCTTCCTGGTCCCCAAGAAAGCAGTGCGAGGCGAGTGGAGAAAAAACGGATTTATTGACAGAGATGTGACACAATGTGATATTGATCATAAGCAGCGGCCATTGAAAGAAAAGAAGAAATCCTCGTCATGACGTCAAGGCCATGAAACGTGCGATTTTACAGCCACCAACGTTTGATCTTGAAAGTCTTTTAACGGCCAAAGAAGAATACATGGAATAGCGTGAGGAGCAGTCGGACGAAGAACAAAGCACATCTCCATCTCATCTCCGAGTGTGATGACGTCCCTCAGCGATGGAGACATCTCCCTGTGTTCCAGTGCACAAAGCATCCTGGAGGAAGAAGACCACTCAGCACATTCCCGACAGAAGCAGGTGAATCCAAGTTGAACATCATCTTCACACAAGAACATTTGGAGGTGCAGACAGTCCATGTGAGCTTACTCAGCCTTCAGCCGCCTGCACGTTCTCGTCGAGCTCCACGCCGCCGTGGCGAGCTGCGGGACAAACGCAAACGGTGAAGGAAGAACATCCAGAAGGTGCCTCGTCACTCACATCAGATCTTTGAGGTGTGACTTGGAAACATGACGAGTCAGCACACTTGATGTCTCATTTGGCTGATCCTCATCATGAGGACTCCTGTCAAAAGTGAGATATGCCAGACTTTGTATTGCGTGTGCTCACAGGAGGGACTTTTATTGTGAAGGAGTCAGCTCCAGTTGGGCTTTTCCGGCTAAACTTGTAACAAAGGTCCACATCAGACCTCCATGTGAGTGACGCTTCACCACGGCTTTGTTTCTTGCGGCTCAAAGAAAATATGTTTTACTTACCAGCTGGATCGTACTGGGCTGAAATGAAAGAGAAACAAGGTGAAGTGGACTTTTCCCCTCACGTCACGCCGTGTTTCTACGTGAGAGTGTGCGCTCTGTCTCTGTGGATCTTTGAGTGTTTGGCTGGAAGGCAACTAAAAGATGGCCGCACCTTTGCAGCCCGGATGAAAGCATCAACTCACGGCCTGGACCGAGTGCACCGAGAAGAAGAAGACAGAGGACATTGGCGTCCCTCACCTTGTCTGTTTCTGTGACGCCTGACCATGACCATGATGATGATGATGATGATGATGGCCGCCACAGCGAGGACCGCCGCCGTGGCAGCGAGGGCGACGCTCAAGTTGTCTGTGGAGAGCAAAAAAGCACAAGTGGAGTGACAAAGCATGAAGAGGAAACCTTCATGACTACTTTGCATGCAGACGTCAAGCGTTGTCATGGTGACATGGATCAATAATGGTGACAGGTGGACTTGTGATGGGAAACATCTCCAACTAAATGTGTCTTTCTCACCTTCATGGCTTGCGTTGCTCAGGATGCTTCTTCTCTCCAGCTTGGTGACCAAGTCCTCCTTGACGCCTGACAGCTGAAACACACATTCGTACTTGCCCTCCACGTCGGCCGTCACCTCCACTTTCAGCGCCACCGACATCTGGAAGGTTCCGTCGTGGTTGGGGAGTATCTCTCCGTGCTCCACGTCCTCGAAGATCTGCTCGCCGTCTTTCCTCCAAAACAGGTCGGCACCGTCGGGGTAGAAACCTGTCGCCATGCAGCTGACCGGAGAGGACGGCGTCTTCTGGAGCAGGAACACCTCTGGAAGCTCTGCACAGGAAGTGATGTCACGTGTGAACACAGGACAACGTGGGGAGAAGGTGTGGATGGAGAGAAGGTGGGGATGGGAGGTAAAGATGGAGAGAAGGTGGGGATGGAGAGAAGGTGGGGATGGAGGTAAAGATGAGGAGAAGGTGTGGATGGAGAGAAGGTGTGGATGGAGGTAAAGATGAGAAGGTGTGGATGGAGAGAATATGGAGAAAAGGTGTGGATGGAGACAAAGATGGAGAGAAGGTGGGGATGGAGGTAAAGATGAGAAGGTGTGGATGGAGAGAATATGGAGAAAAGGTGTGGATGGAGACAAAGATGGAGAGAAGGTGGGTATGGAGGTAAAGATGGAGAGAATAAGAGAATGGAAGTAAAGATGGAGAGGTGTGGATGGAGGTAAAGATGAGAAGGTGTGGATGGAGAGAATATGGAGAAAAGGTGTGGATGGAGACAAAGATGGAGAGAAGGTGTGGATTAAAGTAAAGATGGAGAGAATGTAATAACGGAGGTAAAGATGGAGAGAAAGTGAGAACGGAGGTAAATATGGAGATAACGTGTGGATGGAGGTAAAGATGGAGAAAAGATGAGAACAGAGGTAAAGATGGAGTAAAGGTGTCGATGGAAAGAAGGTGTCAATGGAGGTAAAGACGGAGAAAATGGAGGTACAGAGAGAAGATGAGAACGGAGGTAAAGATGGAGAGAAGATGAGAACGGAGGTAAGGATGGAGAGAAGATGAGAACAGAAGTAAAGATGGAGAGAAGGTGTGGAGGGAGGTAAAGATCGAGAGAAGATGAGGATGGAAGTAAAGATAGAGAGAAGGAGAGAACGGAGGTAAATATGGAGATGAGGTGTGGATGGAGGTAAAGATGGAGAGAAGTTGAGAATGAGGTAAAGATGGAGAGAAGGAGAGAATGAGATAAAGATGGAAAGTAAGAGTGGACAGCGGTAAAGATGGAGAGAAGGTGAGGATGAGGTAAAGATGGAGGGAAAAGGAGAGAACGGAGGTAAAGATGGAGAGAAGGAGAGAATGAGATAAAGACGGAGAGAAAGTGTAGATGGAGGTGAAGATGGAGAGAAAGTGAGGATGGAGGTAAAGATGGAGGGAAAAGGAGAGAACGGAGGTAAATATGGAGAGAAGGAGAGAATGAGATAAAGATGGAGAGAAAGTGTAGATGGAGGTAAAGATGGAGAGTAAAAGTGGACAGAGGTAAAGATGGAGGGAAGGTGTAGATGGAGGTAAAGATGGAGGGAAAAGGAGAGAACGGAAGTAAATATGGAGAGAAGGTGTAAATGGAAGTAAAGATGGAGAGAAGGTGAGAGAAAGAGAGAAGAGTATAAAGAGACAGGGTGTAATGTCAGTAATGTTCCTATAGGGGGAGTGCTGACAAGTTAAAAGGTGAAAGTACATGTTGTGTTTCTACCTGTTCTCATTAGGACCTCCTTCCCATTGTTCACATACTTCTTCAAGTAAGAAGGACATATCTCAGTGTAGTAAAACTTATAGTATTCTAGTAGATGTTTGTTCTGGTCCCACTTGAGTTTGTCGGGGAAAGCTTGTTGTTTTGCTGCAGTAAATGTCCATGTCTTCATGTCCAACGATATGAAATCTTCTCCATCATAACCTCTCTGATACCAACCTTTAACTTCATCAGTCTCATCATTCCATTCACATCCAGTCATCCACTGGAGAATGTGAACACCTGAGACACACACACACAGTGTTGTAAAGCAGAGTGACACACACACACACACACACACACACACACACACACACACACACACACACACACACACACACACACACACACACACACAGTATTAGTGTAGGTTATTATGGGATGGACAGAGACAAGTATCAGTGCAGTAATGTGTGTTTACTACAGTATAAAAAGAGTACATCAAATACATTTAAGTAGTAGAAAGTTCAACATAAACAAACCTCCAGTTTGGTTGAAACGCTTCTTAAGAACTTCAAGGTTGTGTTTGCCAATCAACTCATTACCAACATTGATCTCTGTTTGTCTCTGCCAGTATTTTGGATCCTCTGCTGTGATTTTGTTCATCCAGTCCTGTTTGGCTTCTGCTTTCCTGCTGTTGCTGTCATAGTGAGAAATCTGAACTCCATCAACATAACCAACACTCACATACTCTGGGAAGTTTGGAACTTGAGAGGACGCAGTTTGGAAATACTGCAGCGTGTGAATCACTGAAAGAAGAAAACAACAACAGGATGACTTTTTATTATTTTGTTTCATGTTCAACAATCTTGCACTGTGAATATTTTAGCTCCTTCCGTCTTCAGTCGGGTCTTAAAGTGAACATCAAACACTGCTAGATATCACAGTCAAGACTCACATGTTCTATGACAAATACAACACATTAATAATATTACTAACATCTGTTGACGGTTTGAACATTTTGAAAATAAACATATATTTTCTACAATGGAGGCTGAATAAAAAGTACAACAGAGTTGAACACAACCTGTTCTGCCCATTTGATGTCGACTCTTACTGACATCTTGTGGCGGGGTGATGTTACTACACTTGATTAGTTTCTGACACTTCCGTGTTTGAAGATTTGTGTTCGTTCTTACAAGCCTTGGAAAAAATAAGTCTTTGAACAAGAAACACTAAAGTAAAAAAAAAATAAAGAGCCTAAACGGATTTATCTGCTTCTGTAACCTTATTGGAACATTTTGAATGTTTACTAGGAAAAAGGGAAAACAATAAAATGTGTTAAAAAAAAGAACCAGGATTAAGTAACAAAGGGCTTAAATAATACAACAATAATTTAATTAATAAGTAACAGAAACTCTCAGAAGTCAAATAAGTGAAGGCACAAAGAGGATTTATGAGTAAAATATTAATAAACTTATAAAAAGGACTTACCAGGCGTCACGCTGTGCATTTGCACGACCAGAAGAAAGAATAAAAACAAGTTCATGATGTCAGCGCGAAACAAAAAGATGTTTGCCGCTTTTAATCCCGCAGAGAAAGACAAAAGTGACGAACACTCGCTTGACTCGCAAACAGGAAAAATGAACCAGGAACTGAACGCGGGGGAAAAGTGTGAGGCAGACGCTTCTGCTGGCAGAATATCAAAGAAAGTGAAAGTAAAAGTAGACACGGTAAAGCCAAACATTCAACTCGATGGTGATCATTTTTATTTTTATTTTTATTTTGTCGTACCTGTCAAAGGTGAACACACTTATCCACGTAGGTGAGTAGTAACGAGTTACATTTACTTAGATAAGAAACACAACTTTTACTTTGCTATATAACATTTTATTACCATGGTTACATTCATTTATATCAGGGGTCAGCAACCTTTTTGAAACCAAGAGCTACTTCTTGGGTACTGATTAATGCGAAGGGCTCCCAGTTTGATACACACTTAAATAAATTGCCAGAAATAACCAATTTTCTCAATTTACCTTTAATAAATAAATCTATATGTATAAAAAAATGGGTATTTCTGCCTGTCATTCAGTCATACATTTTTTTCCTTTTACGGAAGGTTTTTTGTAGAGAATAAATGATGAAAAAAACACTTAATTGAACGGTTTAAAAGAGGAGAAAACAGGAAAAAAAGGAACATTAAATTTTGAAACATAGTTTATCTTCAATTTCGACTCTTTAAAATTCAAAATTCAACCGAAAAAAAGGAGAGAAAAACTAGCTAACTCCAATCTCTTTGAAAAAATTAAAAAAAAGAATTTATGGAACATCATTAGTATTTTTTCCTGATTAAGATTAATTTTAGAATGTTGATGACATGTTTTAAATAGGTTAAAATCCAATCTGCACTTTGTTAGAATATATAACGAGTTGGACCAAGCTATATTTCTAACAAAGACAAATCATCATTTCTTCTAGATTTTCCTGAAGAAGAATTTTAAAAGAAATTCAAAAGACTTTGAAATAAGATTTAAATTTGATTCTAAAGGTTTTTCGAGATTTGCCACAATAATTTTTTTGAATTTTAATCATAATTGAAGAAATATTTCACAAATAATTTTTGTCAAAAAAACAGAAGCTAAAATAAAGAATTAGATTAAAATGTATTTATTATTCTTTGCAATAAAAAAAAATAAATTTACTTGAACATTGATTTAAATTGTCAGGAAGAGGAAGGAATTTAAAAGGTAAAAAGGTATATGTTTTTGAAAATCCTAAAATCATTTTTAAGGTTGTATTTTTTCTCTAAAACTGTCTTTCTGAAAGTTATAAGAAGCAAAGTAAAAAAATAAATGAATTTATTAAAACAAGTGAAGACCAAGTCTTTAAAATATTTTCTTGGATTTTCAAATTCTGTTTGAGTTTTGTCTCTCTTAGAATTAAAAATGTCGAGCAAAGCGAGACGAGCTTGCCAGTAAATAAATACAATTTAAAAAATAGAGGCAGCTCACTGGTAAGTGCTGCTATTTGAGCTAATTTTAGAAGAGGCCAGCGGGCGACTCATCTGGTCCTTACGGGTGACCTGGTGCCCGCGGGCACCGCCTTGGTGACCCCTGGTTTTGAGGCATGTTCCAAAAAATATTGCACTTTGTGACTTCAATAATAAATATGGCAGTGCCATGTTGGCATTTTTCTCCATAACTTCAGTTGATTTATTGCGGAAAACCTTGTTACATTGTTTAATGCATCCAGCGGGGCATCACAACTAAATTAGGCATAATAATGTGTTCATTCCACGACTGTATATATCGGTGTCCGTTGATATCGGAATCGGTAATCAAGAGTTGGACAATATCGGAATAACGGATATCGGCAAAAAAGCCATTATCGGACATCTCTACTTTCAACACATACAAACCATTTCAAACATCCACCAGGATGAGCAATTAGCGTTTAAAAAAAAAACATGTCAAGGAAAGTGAAGTAAAAGACAATACAAATACATTATTTCAAAATAATAATCACAATAATAATGAAAAATACCACATTTACAAATAGTGCTAATCTACGGAGCCCCTAAAGGGACATGGGGATTTTTTTTTTTTTGACATGTATCTCGTGCGCACGAGAAATTATCTCGTGGCCACGAAAAAGTTTCTCATGGCCACGAGAAACGTTTTATTTAAAAAAAAAAAAAAAAAGTTTTTAAATAAAAACTATCTTGTGGCCACGAGAAAGTTTCTCGTGCGCACGAGAAAGCATTGGATGCGTGCACGTGGTTTGAGGTGTGTTTTAAAATGGCAGTTTAGGAGTTTATGCGGCTCTATTTCCAACAAAGACGTTCCCTCGCCCATAATCTCCCGTCGCTCAGCAGTTTTGATACCTGTTATTAAACAGAGATGGCTGCAGTAGATTTATTCATGTTCCTTCAAATGCGGAATATACCTGAAAGTGTCATCAACAAACTAAAATAAGACAAGGTGAGGATACTTATTAACTTTTATATAAAGTAAGAAATAGCCTACTTTTAATGTTGCTATTTTACTGTAGGAAATACCATTTAGCAAACGTTTTGCTTTTTACAGATCGACACCAATGTCATAGGCATTAAGACAGATAAGGAGTTAAGCAAGTATATCGAAAGATATGGGGGTCGACTTGCGCTCAGAGCATTTTGCCGTCAAAGAACTGTGACAAACGAAGAGCCGAGACAGTGAAGTCCTCCCTCATGCAGAAATTAAGAGACAGGTTAAGAACTCCTAATACTGTACAAGACACCGCTACTGGCCAAAAAAATGCAGCCAAAATCACCCGGCGGGTTGAAATGGGATGGCTCCACTTTGAGAGTGGAATGTATCACCAGGTTAGAACGAGAAAAGGAGGAGGAACACGGAATCTGTCGGTCCAGAAATCAGTGACTATGGGTGAACTGTTGGAGACAGGCAAATGCTTGTTTTTTGCAAATGGGCATTCATCAAAAGGACTGATAGAAGACTTCGAGTTTGACATTTGTGATTACAGTCACAGTCCTGTGCCCCGTGAAGTCACGGTGGGCCAGCTGTACGAACAGACTAAACTAAAAATGCTACGCGTCTACACAGCCACCAAGTCTAACAACATTCTACTTCTCTCTGATGAATCATCGGACATGGAGCCAACACAGAAAACGCCGCTGAAGGTAATTATCCTCTGCCACATTTGTGATATCAATACATAGATTACTGTAGGTATTCCATTTATATTGATTGCATGCGTCGCCAGGCTCTGCTTTTTATCCACAGACTTATCAGATTTAATGTTTTATTATCTCTAGCAGGGGTGTCAAAAGTGTGCCCCGGAGGCCATTTGCGGCCCACAGCTGATGTTTTAAAGGCCCACGTCACATTCTAAAAATACTAATAAAATAAACAAAAAATAACAAAAGTGGAATGAAAAAGTTTAGAGGTGAAATGTAATTTAGAAAAAGGTGCACTGTTGACTAATAAAACAAAGCTGTTTTTTCTTTAAAACTGTCATTGCTCAAAACATAATATTGAATGAAAATGTATGTTTTTATGAATTATTGAACTATCCTAGGCAGCTGAGATAGGCTCCAGCACCCCCTGTGATCCGGAAAGGGACAAGCAGTAGAAAATGAATGGATGGATGGATGTTTGTTTGCCACAAAAAAACATAGTTTTGTTTGACAAAAAGGGTATAAAACAAACAAACGAAAATGTATGTATGCCCTGGCACACCATTATCATCATTTCATGACCCAAGCAAAAAAGTGTTTACACTTTTATACTGAAATAAATACACCTACCACTTATTAAATAATAATACAGAAACAAATTAAGTTAGAATCCATGAAGGAAAGAAGAATGTGAATGAATGTTTATAACTGAAGACATTTACATATGCATTAAAATGTGTTTTCTTTTGTATTATTTGTTTAATGGATTAAGTAACGTCCATAACAACCTTTTTCCAAAACACAGTACAGAATGTGAGATATAACAGGATAATGCATACATTTATCATTTGTTTTAAAAAGCTTACAAAAAAGTGGAACCCCCAAAATTTAGTGTGGGGCCCCATTTTGAAAATTCCTAGCGCCAATACTGATTATGGTTGTGTACCACACCTGTCTCATATGACGGATATGATGTTGATATTCACCTTTGCTTTCTTACCTGTGGTCTTATTCAATGTGATCTGTACTTTCACAGATGTCTTTTTTTTTTAGGATAAATCTAGTGTCTTATTTCTATGTCAAGTCTGTATAAGCTCACAATGTGCTGCTCACAATTTGCTGCTCACCGTTTTATAGGCTAGGTCTAGGACAATGAAGACACGATCCTTGAGGAACAAGACCAGGAGACTCAATGAAGTGGATCATCCAGAGAGCTCCTCTGATTTAGATCTATCTCCAAGTGGCTCAATGCAGCAAAACCATGAACAAGTAAGCACTCGTATTGCATTTTTATGGAACCAGTCTTTGCTAAACAGTACTGAACTTGTGTTGTCTGAAGATTTTATTGTACCAAAATGTTCAGTATTCATTAAAATTCAAACATATTTTTATAGTTATAGTTTCCTGTAGTGTCATTTAAATTAAATCTGCATGACACAGGAGCTATGTCTATTATAAATCACAGGTGAAATATATGAGGGCACAGAAATGGCCTTTAAGAAACCATAATTTATAGTTTTAGTTTTAAATCTGTAGTTAAGATGGAAGTCTGTGAATGCTTTAAATGTTATCCTACATTAAGTAAAAATGCATACACCAAATAATTTACTCAGGTGCAGAGTGTTATAGTCACATGAATATATATAGCAGCTTCCATCCATCCATCCATTTTCTACCGCTTGTCCCTTTTGGGATCGCGGGGGTTGCTGGTGCCTATCAGCTGCATTTGGGCGGAAGGTGGGGTACACCCTGGACAAGTTGCCACCTCATCACAGATAGACAGACAACATTCACATTCACACACTAGGGCCAATTTAGTGTTGCCAATCAACCTATCCCCAGGTGCATGTCTTTGGAAGTGGGAGGAAGCCGGAGTACCCGGCAGCTTGGATGAGATTATTCAAACTATAGATAATATGATAGGTTGATTGGCAACCCTAAATGGTCCCTAGTGTGTGAATGTGAGTGTGAATGTTGTCTGTCTATCTGTGTTGGCCCTGCGATGAGGTGGTGACTTATCCAGGGTGTACCCTGCCTTCCGCCCAATTGTAGCTGAGTAGGCACCAGCGCCCCCCGCCACCCTAAAGGGAATAAGCGGTAGAAAATGGATGGATGGATGGATAATACATTTGTTTGTTTTCTTGTTTTTTATATGAAATGATCAATAGAGAAGAGAGACAATCAGCCAGTCAAGATCAGCAACTCCTGAGATGGGTAACACAGAGCTCCTGCATACACAACCTACTGAGGATGTTGGCAGTCATACTCAGCAGTCAACAAGAAGGCATGGATCTGAAGATGACTGTTTAACGCCTGTGCCAAGTCAAGATGCAGACCAGTTGTTAAGTGATGTCTCAGATTCCCCTCTTAATCCTGCCATTCAACAATCTCTTGAGGACTCTGAAGTGAAGTTTGGACCCATTGTTGGTGATGATAGTGATTCTCAAGACACCACACTTCCCTGGAATCCACATGACTTGAGCAGCATGCAGGTACAATGTAGCACTAACGTCTTACAGTCCTGTAAAATTGTTACATTTTACATTTTTAAAATGTACAAAAACTGTAACATTACCATCCGAAGATCTTTCATCCTAAGCATATGTTTTTAGATTCATGTTTCATCCAACCATTCCAAAACTCATTTGTAATTTAATGCATCGTTGTATGAAATAGAAAAGCGGCAAATTTAAAACCACAACATTATCACCATTTTTGCATGCTATTTGATACATTGATTGTCAAAATCTTTGATTCTTTTCTGTTCACAAAAGGATTAATCAATCAATAATCACACTTAATTACCTTTTTAAAATATCTTGCAGCATTCCACATTCAATGATGGTCCTGTATCATCAAGCTGTCTTCCAGCATCACCAGATCCATTTGACAAAGAAATCCTTATTTTGAAATTAAGACGAGTAAACATAGTTGATGATGTCCTTAATGTCTTCATGGATCCAAAAGTACTGAATGCTCGTCTAAGAATGGAGTTTACAAATGAGAAAGCTATGGACAGTGATGGTGTGTCAAGAGAGGCGTACTCCGCATTCTGGGACCACTTCTTGGACCAGTGTGAGGGGGAAGATGAACGAGTACCCAGGCTACGACCAGACTATTCTGAGAAGAAATGGCAAGCGCTCGGAAGAGTGTGGTTGAAAGGATACCTGGACCACAAAATCCTACCAATCAGACTGTCACCAGCCTTTGTTCTTGCCTGTTGTAAAGGAGTTAGCTCAGTGGATGAAGAACTATTAATGATGTCATTTGCCAGATTTCTTTCAGAAAATGAGCGTGTGTCGCTTGAAAAAGCACTACAGGGTACCATTGATGAAACTGTTGAGGAGGACTTACTTGATGTCTTCTCCAGAATGGGATCACACTGCCTGCCCCCTAAAAACAATTTACGGGCTGCTATTTTAACAATGGCCCACAAAGCTCTTCTTCAAGAGCCAAAGTTTATAATTGACTGTTTCCACTCCAGTGTTCATAATGCTATGCCAACGCTCATAACCACAGACAACATAATGGAGATATATGAATCTAAGAGGCCAACTAACAAGAAAGTGGCCCAGATGATAAAATTATCACTTGAAAGCCTAAATCCACAAGAGCAGACTGCTCTTAACCACCTGCTACGGTATGTGAGAAGCATCGACCAAAGAAAATTGGAGATTTTCTTACGCTTCTGCACAGGATCTACTGTGCTGTGCAAAGACACAATTGAAGTCATTTTTAACACATTGTGTGGTTTAAGTCGCAGGCCTGTAGCACACACATGTGGAGCAGTTCTTGAGTTACCATGCACTTACATCACATACCCTGAGTTTCGCAAAGAATTTGATAATGTCTTGTCTGGTGACTGCTTCACAATGGATATTGTGTAGTGAATGGAAAGCACATCTATCTTCTACACTGAGTTTTGCATTTGTCTGATGCAAAACTGTTTCTACAGATTTTCATTTATTGTTCTTATTAAAACAGAGACCGTTTACATTTTTAAAATTGTTTTATTTTCTTATTTTTTTCTGTAAATTGTTAGTACATTGAGATTCATTTTTTTTCCACAAGACAGTTTAATAATTTTGATAAGTCAGCAGGGTCTGTTCTCATAGGTAAATGTCCCTTTTTGTACAATTAATACATTTTCATGTGCATCTTTTATACAATTGTTATTCTGAATAATGTTCAGAATTTATGTCATCATTCAACAAACAAGTTCATGTTCAATGCAAGTACAATACATTTCTAATGGTTGTTCAGTTCTGTTCATTTCCCTCTTTCATGTCCTGCCTTGTTTCTCTTTGCAGTCAGTGTGCATATAGTGACATATCAATCCTATTTGCACCTCAGTTTTGCTGCAAAATGTTCTTAATGTTTGTGGCATAGCACTGTTCAAGTGTAGTCAGTGTGGACATGTTGTAGCTCTGAATAATCTGAATAAAAATCCATCTCAAATTAGAGAGTTGATGTTATCTCATTCCTCAAGTGAAGGTACAAATCCAATGCCTGATAAGCATCAGCTGGAAGATGCAGCTGTGACTCTGCCATCAGAATGTTGCAGATGTTGTAGATGTCTGTGTCACATGGCACTGCTGGTCGAAATGTGCAGTTACTCTGACACAACTGTACATCGGCTCTGTCCACTGGGGAAATGCAATCACAAGTTGTGTAGAGTTCTGGGAACATGTACATGATTCGGGGGCGACCACTGGGCACCCTGTCATTCTTTGATGGTCTGATGACATGTGCATCCCACACATTGATGGTCTCGTCTAATTCATCCTGGAAAAACAGTACAGAGAGAAAGAAAAGTACATTAATATGCAATTTGTTATTATCATCATGTGCTCTTTAATTTAGTTATGAGATTACTTCAAATAAATTATGTTAAATCTTGAGGTTTTTGATGACGTTAGGAGAAAATGAGAGGAAAAGGCCAAATATAAATATATAAATTAATAAACATAAATGAATAAAAACAGTTTGCTGCCCACTATGCTTGTACGGGGGGGGGTGGGGGGGGGGGGGGGGGGTTATAAGGGCTACCAAACCCCCCGACACTGATGATGAATTAATAGGGTATTGTAGGACAACCAATAACAGTAATTAAGAAGACACATAGACATGAGACACAAGTGCTAATATTCACACCCACTGTCTGCTCATGGAAGGATGTTAAAAGACAAAAACGAAAATGTAATTCAGTAGTTTTTCCATTAGATGGCACTGTTGTACTGTTGATTCATTGCATCTCTGCAGCACGCTTGTAAAAAAGAGATGCACTTGCTATATTACATGTGTGTGCATGCCCAGTCAATAAAAACATCAGAAAATAGATAAAACAATGCATTGTCGCTTACCTGAATGAAGCTCATAAAGCAGAACTGAATTAGACCTCGGTCCAAGTATGTGCCACCGAACAACCACGGTCCTTCAGGTCAGTGAACATAGAGATATAGAACTCCATTGATTCTCTTCTGAGGAAACCCCACCAACTCTCTATGCGCTGATTTGCTGTGCTTGCCCCTTCGATGTAGCTGTCAATACCAGAACCGTCATCAATGTTGCGACGGAGAAAACGCTGAAAGTCTCTGACTTTAACATTTTCAGTGCCCCGATCGCCTCTGACAATCCTCGGACAACCACCAAATTTCTTCACTGCCTCCATATAGTAGCCTCCAATGATTTTTGGGTCACTGCTGGTCGTAAATGCATTCCATCCAGATAATTTTCCGGGAGAATCCGTAATACAGCCGTTTATACAGATACCAAATGGTTTCAGTTTGTCATAAGAGTCAAAGTGCCAAATATAATTGGGCCCTTTTGCGAAATAGTTGCGACGATGGAGCCGTCTCCTTGCTCTGAGTTCAACACCCCTCGGGTCAAGTTCTTTAAGAATTAAGCGTACTTCTTCTTTCTTGACGTGTAATCCATCCTCCTTGCATTTAGTGTACATCCACCTATATCCACACAGCAGGCCACTTGTTTGTAACTGCTGCTGAATGAAATCTACCACGCGATCCAAAGAGGTGTATCCTTTGCGCCGAAACAGACTACATGCCTTCATAATTCGTTTTAAATGTCTTTCAGACACAATATACCGATGACGACTTGCAAGCAAAGCAGCAATGTCCTTACAATGAAGTCCGAGTTGGAAATACAGCCGAATTAACTCCTGAACTGCCATTTTAACACACACCTCAAACCACACGCACGCATCCAATGCTTTCCGTAATACGGAGCCCCTAAAGGGACATGGGGATTTTTTTTTTTTTAGACATGTATCTCGTGCGCACGAGAAACTATCTCGTGGCCACGAGAAAGTTTCTCGTGGCCACGAGAAACTTTCTATAAAAAAAATAAAAACTTCTTTTTTTTTTTTTTTTTTGAATAAAAAGTTTCTCGTGCGCACGAGATAGTTTCTCGTGGCCACGAGATAGTTTCTCGTGGCCACGAGATAGTTTCTCGTGGCCACGAGATAGTTTCTCGTGCGCACGAGATAGTTTCTCGTGCGCACGAGAAAGCATTGGATGCGTGCGTGTGGTTTGAGGTGTGTGTTAAAATGGCAGTTCAGGAGTTAATTCGGCTGTATTTCCAACTCGGACTTCATTGTAAGGACATTGCTGCTTTGCTTGCAAGTCGTCATCGGTATATTGTGTCTGAAAGACATTTAAAACGAATTATGAAGGCATGTAGTCTGTTTCGGCGCAAAGGATACACCTCTTTGGATCGCGTGGTAGATTTTATTCAGCAGCAGTTACAAACAAGTGGCCTGCTGTGTGGATATAGGTGGATGTACACTAAATGCAAGGAGGATGGATTACACGTAAAGAAAGAAGAAGTACGCTTAATTCTTAAAGAACTTGACCCGAGGGGTGTTGAACTCAGAGCAAGGAGACGGCTCCATCGTCGCAACTATTTCGCAAAAGGGCCCAATTATATTTGGCACTTTGACTCTTATGACAAACTGAAACCATTTGGTATCTGTATAAACGGCTGTATTGACGGATTCTCCCGGAAAATTATCTGGATGAATGCATTTACGACCAGCAGTGACCCACAAATCATTGGAGGCTACTATATGGAGGCAGTGAAGAAATTTGGTGGTTGTCCGAGGATTGTCAGAGGCGATCGGGGCACTGAAAATGTTAAAGTCAGAGACTTTCAGCGTTTTCTCCGTCGCAACATTGATGACGGTTCTGGTATTGACAGCTACATCGAAGGGGCAAGCACAGCAAATCAGCGCATAGAGAGTTGGTGGGGTTTCCTCAGAAGAGAATCAATGGAGTTCTATATCTCTATGTTCACTGACCTGAAGGACCGTGGTTTGTTCGGTGGCACATACTTGGACCGAGGTCTAATTCAGTTCTGCTTTATGAGCTTCATTCAGGTAAGCGACAATGCATTGTTTTATCTATTTTCTGATGTTTTTATTGACTGGCATGCACACACATGTAATATAGCAAGTGCATCTCTTTTTTACAAGCGGGCTGCAGAGATGGAATGAATCAACAGTACAACAGTGCCATCTAATGGAAAAACTACTGAATTACATTTTCGTTTTTGTCTTTTAACATCCTTCCATGAGCAGACAGTGGGTTTGAATATTAGCACTTGTGTCTCATGTCTATGTGTCTTCTTAATTACTGTTATTGGTGTCCTACAATACCCTATTAATTCATCATCAGTGTCGGGGGGTTTGGTAGCCCTAATAACCCCCCCCCCCCCCCCCCCCCCGTACAAGCATAGTGGGCAGCAAACTGTTTTTATTCATTTATGTTTATTAATTTATATATTTATATTTGGCCTTTTCCACTCATTTTCTCCTAACGTCATCAAAAACCTCAAGATTTAACATAATTTATTTGAAGTAATCTCATAACTAAATTAAAGAGCACATGAGGTGGCGACTTGTCCAGGGTGTACCCTGCCTTCCGCCCGATTGTAGCTGAGATAGGCGCCAGCGCCCCCCGCGACCCCGAAAGGGAATAAGCGGTAGAAAATGGATGGATGGATGGATGATGATAATAACAAATTGCATATTAATGTACTTTTCTTTCTCTCTGTACTGTTTTTCCAGGATGAATTAGACGAGACCATCAATGTGTGGGATGCACATGTCATCAGACCATCAAAGAATGACAGGGTGCCCAGTGGTCGCCCCCGAATCATGTACATGTTCCCAGAACTCTACACAACTTGTGATTGCATTTCCCCAGTGGACAGAGCTGATGTACAGTTGTGTCAGAGTAACTGCACATTTCGACCAGCAGTGCCATGTGACACAGACATCTACAACATCTGCAACATTCTGATGGCAGAGTCACAGCTGCATCTTCCAGCTGATGCTTATCAGGCATTGGATTTGTACCTTCACTTGAGGAATGAGATAACATCAACTCTCTAATTTGAGATGGATTTTTATTCAGATTATTCAGAGCTACAACATGTCCACACTGACTACACTTGAACAGTGCTATGCCACAAACATTAAGAACATTTTGCAGCAAAACTGAGGTGCAAATAGGATTGATATGTCACTATATGCACACTGACTGCAAAGAGAAACAAGGCAGGACATGAAAGAGGAAATGAACAGAACTGAACAACCATTAGAAATGTATTGTACTTGCATTGAACATGAACTTGTTTGTTGAATGATGACATAAATTCTGAACATTATTCAGAATAACAATTGTATAAAAGATGCACATGAAAATGTAATAATTGTACAAAAAGGGACATTTACCTATGAGAACAGACCCTGCTGACTTATCAAAATTATTAAACTGTCTTGTGGAAAAAAAACTGAATCTCAATGTACTAACAATTTACAGAAAAAAATAAGAAAATAAAACAATTTTAAAAATGTAAACGGTCTCTGTTTTAATAAGAACAATAAATGAAAATCTGTAGAAACAGTTTTGCATCAGACAAATGCAAAACTCAGTGTAAAAGATAGATGTGCTTTCCATTCACTACATAATATCCATTGTGAAGCAGTCACCAGACAAGACATTATCAAATTCTTTGCGAAACTCAGGGTATGTGATGTAAGTGCATGGTAACTCAAGAACTGCTCCACATGTGTGTGCTACAGGCCTGCGACTTAAACCACACAATGTGTTAAAAATGACTTCAATTGTGTCTTTGCACAGCACAGTAGATCCTGTGCAGAAGCGTAAGAAAATCTCCAATTTTCTTTGGTCGATGCTTCTCACATACCGTAGCAGGTGGTTAAGAGCAGTCTGCTCTTGTGGATTTAGGCTTTCAAGTGATGATTTTATCATCTGGGCCACTTTCTTGTTAGTTGGCCTCTTAGATTCATATATCTCCATTATGTTGTCTGTGGTTATGAGCGTTGGCATAGCATTATGAACACTGGAGTGGAAACAGTCAATTATAAACTTTGGCTCTTGAAGAAGAGCTTTGTGGGCCATTGTTAAAATAGCAGCCCGTAAATTGTTTTTAGGGGGCAGGCAGTGTGAGCCCATTCTGGAGAAGACATCAAGTAAGTCCTCCTCAACAGTTTCATCAATGGTACCCTGTAGTGCTTTTTCAAGCGACACACGCTCATTTTCTGAAAGAAATCTGGCAAATGACATCATTAATAGTTCTTCATCCACTGAGCTAACTCCTTTACAACAGGCAAGAACAAAGGCTGGTGACAGTCTGATTGGTAGGATTTTGTGGTCCAGGTATCCTTTCAACCACACTCTTCCGAGCGCTTGCCATTTCTTCTCAGAATAGTCTGGTCGTAGCCTGGGTACTCGTTCATCTTCCCCCTCACACTGGTCCAAGAAGTGGTCCCAGAATGCGGAGTACGCCTCTCTTGACACGCCATCATTGTCCATAGCTTTCTCATTTGTAAACTCCATTCTTAGACGAGCATTCAGTACTTTTGGATCCATGAAGACATTAAGGACATCATCGACTATGTTTACTCGTCTTAATTTCAAAATAAGGATTTCTTTGTCAAATGGATCTGGTGATGCTGGAAGACAGCTTGATGATACAGGACCATCATTGAATGTGGAATGCTGCAAGATATTTTAAAAAGGTAATTAGGTGTGATTATTGATTGATTAATCCTTTTGTGAACAGAAAAGAATCAAAGATTTTGACAATCAATGTATCAAATAGCATGCAAAAATGGTGATAATGTTGTGGTTTTAGATTTGCCGCTTTTCTATTTCATACAACGATGCATTAAATTACAAATTAGTTTTGGAATGGTTGGATGAAACATGAATCTAAAAACATATGCTTAGGATGAAAGATCTTCGAATGGTGATGTTACAGTTTTTGTACATTTTAAAAATGTAAAATGTAACAATTTTACAGGACTGTAAGACGTTAGTGCTACATTGTACCTGCATGCTGCTCAAGTCATGTGGATTCCAGGGAAGTGTGGTGTCTTGAGAATCACTATCATCACCAACAATGGGTCCAAACTTCACTTCAGAGTCCTCAAGAGATTGTTGAATGGCAGGATTAAGAGGGGAATCTGAGACATCACTTAACAACTGGTCTGCATCTTGACTTGGCACAGCCGTTAAACAGTCATCTTCAGATCCATGCCTTCTTGTTGACTGCTGAGTATGACTGCCAACATCCTCAGTAGGTTGTGTATGCAGGAGCTCTGTGTTACCCATCTCAGGAGTTGCTGATCTTGACTGGCTGATTGTCTCTCTTCTCTATTGATCATTTCATATAAAAACAAGAAAACAAACAAATGTATTATCCATCCATCCATCCATTTTCTACCGCGTATTCCCTTTAGGGTGGCGGGGGGCGCTGGTGCCTACTCAGCTACAATTGGGCGGAAGGCAGGGTACACCCTGGATAAGTCACCACCTCATGGCAGGGCCAACACAGATAGACAGACAACATTCACACTCACATTCACACACTAGGGACCATTTAGGGTTGCCAATCAACCTATCATATTATCTATAGTTTGAATAATCTCATCCAAGCTGCCGGGTACTCCGGCTTCGTCTCACTTCCAAAAACATGCACCTGGGGATAGGTTGATTGGCAACACTAAATTGGCCCTAGTGTGTGAATGTGAATGTTGTCTGTCTATCTGTGATGAGGTGGCAACTTGTCCAGGGTGTACCCCACCTTCCGCCCAAATGCAGCTGATAGGCACCGGCAACCCCCGCGATCCCAAAAGGGACAAGCGGTAGAAAATGGATGGATGGATGGAAGCTGCTATATATATTCATATGACTATAACACTCTGCACCTGAGTAAATTATTTGGTGTATGCATTTTTACTTAATGTAGGATAACATTTAAAGCATTCGCAGACTTCCATCTTAACTGCAGATTTAAAACTAAAACTATAAATTATGGTTTCTTAAAGGCCATTTCTGTGCCCTCATATATTTCACCTGTGATTTATAATAAACATAGCTCCTGTGTCATGCAGATTTAATTTAAATGACACTACAGGAAACTATAACTATAAAAATATGTTTGAATTTTAATGAATACTGAACATGTTGGTACAATAAAATCTTCAGACAACACAAGTTAAGTACTGTTTAGCAAAGACTGGTTCCATAAAAATGCAATACGAGTGCTTACTTGTTCATGGTTTTGCTGCATTGAGCCACTTGGAGATAGATCTAAATCAGAGGAGCTCTCTGGATGATCCACTTCATTGAGTCTCCTGGTCTTGTTCCTCAAGGATCGTGTCTTCATTGTCCTAGACCTAGCCTATAAAACGGTGAGCAGCAAATTGTGAGCAGCACATTGTGAGCTTATACAGACTTGACATAGAAATAAGACACTAGATTTATCCTAAAAAAAAAAGACATCTGTGAAAGTACAGATCACATTGAATAAGACCACAGGTAAGAAAGCAAAGGTGAATATCAACATCATATCCGTCATATGAGACAGGTGTGGTACACAACCATAATCAGTATTGGCGCTAGGAATTTTCAAAATGGGGCCCCACACTAAATTTTGGGGGTTCCACTTTTTTGTAAGCTTTTTAAAACAAATGATAAATGTATGCATTATCCTGTTATATCTCACATTCTGTATTGTGTTTTGGAAAAAGGTTGTTATGGACGTTACTTAATCCATTAAACAAATAATACAAAAGAAAACACATTTTAATGCATATGTAAATGTCTTCAGTTATAAACATTCATTCACATTCTTCTTTCCTTCATGGATTCTAACTTAATTTGTTTCTGTATTATTATTTAATAAGTGGTAGGTGTATTTATTTCAGTATAAAAGTGTAAACACTTTTTTGCTTGGGTCATGAAATGATGATAATGGTGTGCCAGGGCATACATACATTTTTTATTTACGCTTAAATCTCTAGAGTCTACGATAACTTCGGATCTATCCCTCATTTCTAAGTTTTTTTTTTTTAATGTTTCGTTTGTTTTATACCCTTTTTGTCAAACAAAACTATGTTTTTTGTGGCAAACAAACATCCATCCATTTTCTACAGCTTGTCCCTTTCCGGATCACAGGGGGTGCTGGAGCCTATCTCAGCTGCCTAGGATAGGTAAATAATTCATAAAAACATACATTTTCATTCAATATTATGTTTTGAGCAATGACAGTTTTAAAGAAAAAACAGCTTTGTTTTATTAGTCAACAGTGCACCTTTTTCTAAATTACATTTCACATCTAAACTTTTTCATTCCACTTTTGTTATTTTTTGTTTATTTTATTAGTATTTTTAGAATGTGATGTGGGCCTTTAAAACATTAGCTGTGGGCCGCAAATGGCCTCCGGGGCACACTTTTGACACCCCTGCTAGAGATAATAAAACATTAAATCTGATAAGTCTGTGGATAAAAAGCAGAGCCTGGCGACGCATGCAATCAATATAAATGGAATACCTACAGTAATCTATGTATTGATATCACAAATGTGGCAGAGGATAATTACCTTCAGCGGCGTTTTCTGTGTTGGCTCCATGTCCGATGATTCATCAGAGAGAAGTAGAATGTTGTTAGACTTGGTGGCTGTGTAGACGCGTAGCATTTTTAGAATAGTCTGTTCGTACAGCTGGCCCACCGTGACTTCACGGGGCACAGGACTGTGACTGTAATCACAAATGTCAAACTCGAAGTCTTCTATCAGTCCTTTTGATGAATGCCCATTTGCAAAAAACAAGCATTTGCCTGTCTCCAACAGTTCACCCATAGTCACTGATTTCTGGACCGACAGATTCCGTGTTCCTCCTCCTTTTCTCGTTCTAACCTGGTGATACATTCCACTCTCAAAGTGGAGCCATCCCATTTCAACCCGCCGGGTGATTTTGGCTGCATTTTTTTGGCCAGTAGCGGTGCCTTGTACAGTATTAGGAATTCTTAACCTGTCTCTTAATTTCTGCATGAGGGAGGACTTCACTGTCTCGGCTCCACCCGACTCTTCGTTTGTCACAGTTCTTTGACGGCAAAATGCTCTGAGCGCAAGTCGATCCCCATATCTTTCGATATACTTGCTTAACTCCTTATCTGTCATAATGCCTATGACATTGGTGTCGATCTGTAAAAAGCAAAACATTTGCTAAATGGTATTTCCTACAGTAAAATAGCAACATTAAAAGTAGGCTATTTCTTACTTTATATAAAAGTTAATAAGTTTCCTCACCTTGTCTTCTTTTAGTTTGTTGATGACACTTTCAGGTATATTCCGCATTTGAAGGAACATGAATAAATCTACTGCAGCCATCTTTGTTTAATAACAGGTATCAAAACTGCTGAGCAACGGGAGATTATGGGCGAGGGAACGTCTTTGTTGGAAATAGAGCCGCATAAACTCCTAAACTGCCATTTTAAAACACACCTCAAACCACGTGCACGCATCCAATGCTTTCTCGTGCGCACGAGAAACTTTCTCGTGGCCACGAGATAGTTTTTATTTAAAAACATTTTTTTTAATTTTTTTAAATAAAAAGTTTCTCGTGGCCATGAGAAACTTTCTCGTGGCCACGAGATAGTTTCTCGTGCGCACGAGATACATGTCTAAAAAAAAAAAAATCCCCATGTCCCTTTAGGGGCTCCGTAGCGTCATTACCGGTTGCATTATTTTTTTTATTTGGAAAAAACTTTGCACTGTGAAGGGATATTAGCCACTAGCTTGTTAGTGATGTTGCATCAGTGCCAAATTTGCTTGGCACAGCACAGCTCAATATGCATTATCACAGAATAACGTGGTACTAAAAGCTACATCATAGGGCAATTTTTTACAATATATACTGCGCAAACCTAGACCAAAATATTTAACATGTTTACCAAGGAAACATCCTACCAATGAATGAACTTGACAGGTACAAGGGCCTACTTAAAACCGGCTCTGGCCCGACATTTGTTTACCAAAGCTTTCTTGAGCTTGGCCTCCTCAATATTGTCCCAATCAGGAAAGGTGCCGCATCTCAGGACATACGCTGCAAGGCAAGAACATAATAATCAGCCATTCGTAATTTTGTCCCACATCAGTTTCTACAGGTATCAAATCTATGCAATGCAATAACAATAATAATGCAAATTCAAATGTAATGCTTTTTAATGCCATTTTTTGGTACTATAAAAAATGTAATGCCCATGTGCGACTGCATAGTTTTTTTTTTATATAGTCAAAAGCTTACAATTATCTGTATACACACAGTTGCAAGCATTAGACAAGTTAATTAGTTGAAAAGTTTACATTAACTGTTACTATCTAGTATATTAGAATTGGCTTACAAAGCTGTTTAATTGGAGAATGTACTTTTATTTATTTATTTTTGTGGAGTAGCATCTGGTGTTTTGACCGTATGCATGGCCGTAGACAATCGCTAATTAAAAGGTTCTGACTATCAAAAATATTAAAGGAGAACTGCACTTAAACCCTCTAAACAAACATCCCATTCTGCATCAGATGATCAATATAATATACCCATTAGCCATTTATTTAGTTGTGTCTGTTTGAAACATGCTGTAAGTATATATATATATATTCTCTGAAAATATGATTTATAATAGCCACAAACTGGAGGATACCATTTTTAATCAGGATACAATTTGTTTTAAATAGTTAAAAGGTTTTATGGAATAATAAATGAACATCATACCAGGATTGCAAATTATGCATGTGTTTGGAAATGGATGATCTATTTAAACATTTTAGAAAAATACAGAACAATATTGGTAAAAATGCCAATAAGATGCATTTGAAAAAAAGCTATGGCAATTAAACATTTTGAATTTATTGTATTTTACACCTTCTCTGTTTAAAATGTTTACAGTAAATAGCAAGTATGTATCAAGTGTCCGGCAGCTGAAGGAACTTGTATTCATTAATTGTGGGAATGTCAAAAATAAAAGAGTTGTGGTCTGCTGTGAAAATTGCCTCGCTAGCGTAGATCACTTGCGTCACAACAGTTGCTAATGTTAGGCAAGTTAGCTCATATGTGTTGAAGTGCAGATGATTGAAATAAACGACTCAGTGTATTAAAAAAGCTCAGCTTTTCCATTATCCTGACATGGTGTCACAGTTAAGGACTACACGCCTACAGTGACCAAAGAATGGAAAAGTTTAGGCCCCCAGAGCAGTTTCATTTTGCTTTATAGAAGCAGTGCTTTTGTCGTGTTCCCACCTCACAATACCTCTTGTATGCAGTTTGACAGCCGCAGTTAAAAAAAGAAACACACAGGAAGACTAACAATTTCGATGACCGTAACCTTCTTAAGTTAATTTTCATTTACCGTTTGACATATTGACTGTCCGCCATGTCCTACAATCGTATTAAATTTTTTAAATGCCTCTGGGCAAAGCATTTAATGCTTTTTATTGCCGTTTAAAGCCTTAATTTACGCAAAATCATTAATACACACAACCACACTTCAAGTTGATGGACATAACACTATATTGCTCATCATAACGCTAGTTTTTAGTCAATCACAAATTGTAATTATGTAACATTGAGTTATACTTCCAGTGTGCTGTAATCGATAAGGGATTAACATTTCTCATATTGAACTTCTATTTAATTATTGTTACCCAATTTTGGCCTGAAAACACCCTCAGTTTGGGAAAACTTACTTAGGATTCCTTCAACTTTTTTCCGGTCAAGGATGCGCTTTCGTGTTCCTGCAGGTTTGTTTTCAGGGCGACCAAAAGGGACACTCCTCTACTGTAAAAAAGAGGTCAAAATGTGCGTGGAATAAACGCATATATTTGGGCTTTGAAGCATGTCTCATGGCAGCAAGGCGGAACGATGATATGAATACGCCGCTCTCAGGAAAGAGCTCTTGCTGGTCCGATTAATGAGGGCCGTCGGTGTATTTGTCTCCAACGAGGTCGCAGGGAGTTTGAAGTACTCTGACTTGGCCCGGATCTGAAAGGGAAAAAATAGCACAAACAATACCAGAATGAGAAAATAATGTGTTCAAGGCCCAATCACAAGTTTAAGTAAACAAAACAATTACATCATGAATGAATTAGCATTGGGTACTTACCTATTTTCAAGAGGACTTCTTTGATTCGTTGCTTTTCTCGCCGGATTTTTTCCAACTCCTCCCTACATCCATCACATGGCGTCCATGATTTTTCTGCCTGTGGTTGATAACAGATAGTGTCCTCAACAGATGGGTTGAGTGCATCTCTCCTGTCTGGTGCCAGGAAAGCTGCCTTTTTATTCTCAGGTGGATTCACCCGGCTAGGTGGCAAGCTATTGTGTACGCCGGGTGAAGGACCAGAGGTGTTGTGGACATTTGGTGATGGGCCAGCGGTGTTGAAGTCGTGTGGGGATAGGCGGGGTGTACAGCCTCCAGAGTGATCAACCTTCGGTGGTGAGGCCATTGGTTGATGGGCAGGATGCATGGTCTTCGTAGGGAAATGGACCTTTTATGTTGAGACCATATGGCAGGGGTGTCCAAACTTTTTCCACTGAGGGCCGCACACTGAAAAATCAAAGCAAGCGGGGGCCATTTTCATATTTTAAAAACCAATACAATAAATGTATAAAAAAATATACAGTTAGGCCTCCACTTAGTTATGATCCCGGGACCCCAAAGGGTTTTGGTCAAAAAAAATATTAAAAATGTGTCATTATTCAGTATTATTATCATTATTCATGTTTTAAATCTCTAGATCGACATTAGGAAAAAAAAAATGGAAAAAACACAAAATATGCAATATTTTCATCCAATAACTTTTTGGGGTGGAATTTTTGAGATTATATAATAATTGGAGCCTTAATTTTGGATATTTAATCATTTTTTTTTTTTGAGGAATGACACTTAAAAACAAATCACACTAAAATAATTGGGGATCCCAAAGTGTCCTACTCGTTAAAGTGTTAAAAAATAAATAATACATTTTTTTTACTGTTTACTTTTAGCACAATAATCTCGAGATCAACCTCAGATATATCCGTCAATTTTAGAACTTTTATTGTTGTTTAATTTTTTTGGTTTGTTTGTTTTAGGCCCTTCTTTAAAAAAAAAAAAAAACAGCTCAGTTTTTTTATATGGCAAAACACAAAATATGCAACATTTTCCCCCAAAAATATCTTAAAGTGGAATATTTAACGTGACGTAATTGAAGTTTTGAATAGGTCAATAATTCAAAATGACATTGATTTTGATTCATTATTTTTTAAAGAAAGAAACAGCCTGCATGGCATCTTTGTGTTATTAAAGCATTGCAACATTTTCTTGTTACATTTCACCTGTTTGCGCTTTTTATCACTTTTAATTTTTTTCAGTTGTATTTTTAAAATGTGCCGTTAAAGAATGACCTGGGGGCCCCAAATGGCCCCCGGGCCGCACTTTGGACACCCCTTTCATATGGTGATAGGCTAGATATATGGCCTCCGTAAGGAAATTGACAATTGATGTGGAGGTCATACAGTGATGGGATGGCTGTATTGCCGCTGTAGGGTGATGGACCAATGGTTCCCTCTCTGGTAAACCTATCGTGATATTTCATTGAACAATAGATTACAATTGTATAAACCCAATTTGTCCATATATGTATATACAACATCAAAAGAGATGAGAAATACTGAACTACAAAAAAATTACTGAAATGACCTACAGTATATTTTAACCTGCAGCGGCCAAAGTGGACCTTAGTCTATGTGCAGTGAGGAGAACAAGTATTTAATAGACTGGCGGTTCTGTAAAATCTAAAACAAAACAAAAAATTACACATTTTATTATTTTCAAGTAACTTGCATTTTTTTTTCTCCACGGAATTGATCACCTAGTAACCTCTACTTCTCTGAAGTATCAAATATAAATTTCATGCAATAAGATGCAAATTAATTACTTTTAAAAAATTCATACAATGTGATTTTACAGATTTTTGTTTTGGATTCTATCCCTTACAATTGAAGTGTGCCTATAATGATATTACTAAAAACAATAATATAAGTAACAGACATCGAACTACAAAATCACCAATGTATAAATGATTTGTTCTCCTCATTCTATGATGGACAGTACCAATAAGGAAAATAAATGTACCATGACCAAAATTGACTATATCTATAATCATTCTGTACAGTACTCCTTAACAAAAACATTTCACATCAAAGACAAAGGAACTGGACCAGTACTGAAGATGAAATCATCTTGACTGCAAGGAAATAGACAACTCACTTAGTCAACAATAACAAATAACAGATTTTTTTAATAGTAAGTGATACATAACATTGACTATCACGAAAAAGTTATTACTTTATATATCTCAGGATTATTTATGAAATGTACAATTAAGTATAAACTGTCAAACCAGTACTTATATTTGGTTTAAATATGTTTTTTTTTTTAAACTATTGCTTATTGAGATTTCTGCCCTACCTCCTTTCTCCACAAAGGAAGCACAGGCATGTGAGCACCCTTTGACAAAAGAGGAGGAAAATTCACAGAAAAGAGGAACAAACTTATCACTTTCCTCGGGCACTGTTCCCGTTGCATTCAAAAAAAAAAAAAAAAAAGCGGTTATTCATCCTCTCCTTAAAAGACCTAACCTCGATCCAGACCTCATGGTAAACTACCGACCGGTGTCTCACCTTCCCTTTATTTCGAAAATCCTCGAAAAAATTGTTGCAGAGCAGCTAAATGAGCACTTAGCGTTTAACAATCTATGTGAAACCTTTCAATCCGGTTTCAGGGCAAATCACTCGACTGAGACAGCCCTCGCAAAACTGACTAATGATCTATTGCTAACGATGGACTCTGATGCGTCATCTATGTTGCTGCTCCTCGATCTTAGCGCTGCTTTCGATACCGTCGATCATAATATTTTATTAGAGCGTATCAAAATACGAATTGGTATTTCAGACTCAGCCCTGTCATGGTTTAACTCTTATCTTACTGATAGGATGCAGTGCGTCTCCTATAACAGTGTGACCTCGGACTATGTTAAGGTAACGTGTGGAGTTCCCCAGGGTTCGGTCCTTGGCCCTGTACTCTTCAGCATCTACATGCTGCCGCTAGGTGACGTCATATGCAAATACGGTATTAGCTTTCACTGTTATGCTGATGACACCCAACTTTACATGCCCCTAAAGCTGACCAACACGCCGGACTGTAGTCAGTTGGAAGCGTGTCTTAATGAAATTAAACAATGGATGTCCGCTAACTTTTTGCAACTTAATGCCAAAAAAACGGAAATGCTGATTATCGGTCCTGCTAGACACCGACCTCTATTTAATAATACAACTTTAACATTTGACAACCAAATAATAAAACAAGGTGACTCTGTAAAAAATCTGGGTATTATCTTCGACCCAACTCTCTCCTTTGAGTCACACATTAAAAGCGTTACTAAAACGGCCTTCTTTCATCTCCGTAATATCGCTAAAATTCGCTCCATTTTGTCCACTAAAGACGCCGAGATCATTATCCATGCGTTTGTTACGTCTCGTCTCGATTACTGTAACGTATTATTTTCGGGTCTCCCAATGTCTAGCATTAAAAGATTACAGTTGGTACAAAATGCGGCTGCTAGACTTTTGACAAGAACAAGAAAGTTTGATCATATTACGCCTGTACTGGCTCACCTGCACTGGCTTCCTGTGCACTTAAGATGTGACTTTAAGGTTTTACTACTTACGTATAAAATACTACACGGTCTAGCTCCAGCCTATCTTGCCGATTGTATTGTACCGTATGTCCCGGCAAGAAATCTGCGTTCAAAAGACTCCGGCTTATTAGTGATTCCTAGAGCTCAAAAAAAGTCTGCGGGCTATAGAGCGTTTTCCGTTCGGGCTCCAGTACTCTGGAATGCCCTCCCGGTAACAGTTCGAGATGCTACCTCAGTAGAAGCATTTAAGTCTCATCTTAAAACTCATCTGTATACTCTAGCCTTTAAATAGACCTCCTTTTTAGACCAGTTGATCTGCCGCTTCTTTTCTTTCTCCTATGTCCCCCCCTCCCTTGTGGAGGGGGTCCGGTCCGATGACCATGGATGAAGTACTGGCTGTCCAGAGTCGAGACCCAGGATGGACCGCTCGTCGGGACCCAGGATGGACCGCTCGCCTGTATCGGTTGGGGACATCTCTACGCTGCTGATCCGCTTGAGATGGTTTCCTGTGGACGGGACTCTCACTGCTGTCTTGGAGCCACTATGGATTGAACTTTCACAGTATCATGTTAGACCCGCTCGACATCCATTGCTTTCGGTCCCCTAGAGGGGGGGGGTTGCCCACATCTGAGGTCCTCTCCAAGGTTTCTCATAGTCAGCATTGTCGCTGGCGTCCCACTGAATGTGAATTCTCCCTGCCCACTGGGTGTGAGTTTTCCTTGCCCTTTTGTGGGTTCTTCCGAGGATGTTGTAGTCGTAATGATTTGTGCAGTCCTTTGAGACATTTGTGATTTGGGGCTATATAAATAAACATTGATTGATTGATTGAACATTTCCATCCGCATGTAGGGCTCCGACAAAAGCCCCGAAAATATTTTTTAAGAATCAATACATAGCACTGGGCCAATAAAACAATAATTATACATCGCAATACACATAATCATATCAATATTAAATGCTTTCGATAAAATATTCGAGCCAGCATGATTCGCTGCATGAGGTCACTCGCGCTTTGGGAACCCAGTAAACAGAAGACAGGAAGTGTCACTGAGCAATGGAAGTGACATGCTACAACAGACAATCAGTTAACAGTATTTACTGAGCAATGGAAGGGACACGCCAACAGCCAATCATGTAACAGTATCAACAACAAGTAAGCTAGCTCGATGATGATAATTATGCTAACTAGCAAGCCAAGCTTGTTTTGGCGTCCCTGTCCTGAAATTCAGTGCGGTGTTTAGGCAAGAGCAGCAGCAAGTACCAGCGGCCAAGGAGAGCGTTCCACAAATTTTGTTTGGATCCTATTTTTTGGATATTGTTTACTTAATTCATCCATGGAATTTTTGTTATTGTTGAACGCTCCGATCGGACAGGTTTTTACTGGACACATTTCCGATGAGTGTTGCTCTGAGAACCTACAAGTGTTTAGTTAATACTTGATTGCTGATAAGAAGTTAGCTCCGGATTTTTTGACACTCATCCTTGAACTCCCATCCTTAAACTACTTTTATTTATATTTCTCATATTCTTATTTATATTTAATTGAAAAAAAAAACAAACGGAATTTATATTTTGACGTGAAACTGAATGTTTATAAACTGTTAAGAAAGTACATATTGTGTAAATTTTTCTCAATAAAACTTGTTTATAAGATTTCAGTGTGTGTTCAAGTACTTCTTGAGCACATTCATCAATACTGTGATAACAATTGTAACCATGACATGAAATGTTCATTTTGTTACTCCCTAGTTTTGACACATGAGATTGTAGAGTGGATATTTACACTCTATGAACGTTTTGACCATAACTAAAAAGTAATAAAATGATGGCAACAAATTGTTTTCAGGGTCCACAAGTTCAGAACTTTTAATCCTGAAATCAGAGTGGATACAGATGTTGGGTTTTGGGCAACTTAATACATCAAATATTTGTATTTGTCATTAACATACTATTTACTGAAACAATGATTTGATGGCAAATAAAATAATGTTTAAATTAATGCTGTTTTTTTTGGTTTTGAAATTCACTAAATTTGCTAAAGATTAAACGTTTTGAACTTGTAGACCCGTAGGCATGAGGTAATAAATGTCAAGCTTACCCATAGGCAGTGTTGCCGCCTGTTACAAGTCCCCCGTCACTTGATAGATTCAGCGCTGTAATATTATCATGTTCAGACAGTGGTTTCTGATCTACTGTAATGGTTTCAGACCCTGATGTTGAGTGTGATGGCTCACTGGCTTCCAACATATTTAAAAATAACTCCTGTGGAGTTTGGCAGCCTTTTGGTGACTTAGTCTGATCTTTTCCTAAAATATGTTCAACAGTTGCCCTATAAAATTTACTATCTGACCACTTTGCTAAAACAGAATCTCCTGTTTTAAGATCTAAGATCTGCACAGGAGCTTCATCTCTTGGCAAAATGTCTGATCCTGTAAAGATTTTGCCGGTATAACCGTCCTCCCATCTGACGAATGCCAAACAATCTGAAAGAGAGAGTGCAAAAGAGAAAGTGTTTAAAATTGTTTGAGTATAAAAAATTGGACTGGTATTTGTCATCTCATTTGGACATCAATGTTATGATTATTCCCTCTCCCCATCCCTATTTGCATTTTAAAGCAGATGCAGTAGGAAGAGCTTGCCCATCGCTGTCTTAGAGGTGTGTGGCCTCATTACAATTAGGGTACTGTTACCTAACTTCCTTGGGGCGACTTTCTCAAGGTGGTATTTTCAGCTGTTCTTTAAATACTACACAAATTAATAAAGTCATTTTTCCAGTTTGTTAGCTGCATGTACTGCAATTTGGCTTAACCGTAGTCCGCTTTGCCACACATACATAGAAACTTACCAGATTGCTTAATTGGGGGAGGAGAATTATGCAGGTCCTTCATTTTCTTTGTGGGAACTCTTAACCACTTTCTTGTAGTCGTTTCCTTTTGGTCCATGCTGTAAATGAAAAAATTAATTTTGGATCATAAACTGAGGATGGGTTGATTGGCAACACTAAATTGACGCGTGTGTGAATGTTGTCTGTCGATCTAAGTTGACTTGTCCATGGTGTACCCCGCCTTTCGCCCGAGCGGAACTGGGATAGGACATAGCAACCCCACGACACGAAAGGGAAAAGCAGTAGAAAATATATGGATGGAACTATTATATAAATTGAAATTATTTACATATATGGGGTCACTCCATATGGATGGTAACTTTTAGGGTGAATCATATTTAACTTCTGTTAAAAACAAGTAAACAAAATTATAATTTATGATCGTTCTGGCTATAGTAAAAAAAAATCTTAAACCAGACAGTTTAATTCTTATTTTAATTCATATCTATTTTGATGTGCGGTGGGCTTGATGGCACCTTTTTATAATGGGGTACATTTTAGGAAAGTTATAGTATTTTTAACAAAAAGGTCATGAATATAATCTCGAGCCCCAATGACTTTGTATTGAAGAGGTTGACCATAATTAGTGCATTTTGACCAGGTTAACACAATCATAATTTTTTAAACATGTATCACAGGAAAACTATTCTTATATCATGTTGCTAGTCTTAACAAGACCTGACTGATAATACCGAATTCATTTAATGAATGTTTAACATTTTACACACATACCTACTTTATTTTCCTAAATATATGCAGTTTATACAATCGATAGCATGATACAAAACATACTGTGCCTCTGCCAGCGAGTAAGCAAATATACTGCTGCTTTCAAAATGGCGGGGCAAATTAGTGAATCATTTAATACTTTTGGATGCAATCTCTTATTTATTGCAAATAGCCAGCCTTACCGATAAAATTCAACCCGGACCTCCTTTGTCGAGTGTCACTTTATCTACAACAGTATTATAAAAAACATTTTTAAGTTAAGCTCCCCAAATTAATATGCACTGTAGAATCCAATTGTGAAGGTCATTATGTATGCTAACATTACTTGTTGGGCAGACGCCATTATGGTTACCGCAGCCTCCTAAAGGACCGCTCCGTTGTCACAACAGTTAAATATTTTCATTTCACAACAGTTAAATATTTTCATTTCACAACATTACATGGTTGACCAACTAAAAAATATTAGCATACTTACCTCTCCAAGTCTCATGTCGCAAGCGTTGCGACTGTCGTTTCCAAAAACTTTCCCGCTTCTTCTTCTCTTTCTTCTTCGCTTTCTTCTTCTTCCTTGTTTTAGTTTAAGGTAGGCGCACAGACAACGTTCAAATGTTACGCCACCTACTGTTTCCCCGCCTCTTCTTCTTCTGACGTTAACTGACGGCAAACCACGCGTCATGTCCGCCGCCGTCTGATAGAAAGCGTAAATTTTCTAAATTTCCTTCCTTTGAAAGTTACTCATAGCCAAAAATGGCTATTTTCAGATGGTCATATAAGGAGAAAAGCAACTTTATCAAAATTCTGAGATGTGGATCTCAACGACACTCTCGCGAGATTTGGCACCGCGCCCCATGAATCTGTCCAATCATATTTGCTCTACCTGAAAAACACGCATGCGCATTTAGTGGGCGGATGTGACTTGAAGAAACAATTCGGCACTGAAGGAATAACAACTGCAAGTAAGTAATACCATTTATTGTTTTTGTTTTGGTATTTAAATTACTTTAACATACACGAGTTAGTATTTTTTAAACTACTGTAACTTCACTGATTTACGGAAATATAGCTATAAATGCCGCATTCAACCTTGCTAGAAGCTATGAAAGTTACCTCCAGCGAGGCATCTCAAGTGATAAACTACACTTCATACATCCCATAGTGAAATAGCAATGATAGAAGTAAATGTTCAAAGAACATTTGAAGTTGAACAATATAAATTACTGAACATACACTGCTTCGACATAATATAGAGTTTTACATTTACAAGAAGTTCCACTGTATATTCCAGCAACCTTTGTCTGTATTTACATAGTATTGGAGTGTCGAAATGACAAAATGAAAACCTGGAAAACGATGGAGAAGAACTGGTAAAGAAGTCGACTCAAATAAATGATCAAGAAGGACTGTAAAGCTGGTAAGTAGACTGGCATAGTTGTGGTGCATTAAACTGGCAGCAGATATATGATATTTTATTTTTCTTCCTGCAGTCATCCCGTCCTGCAACCACCTATGTGAAGACTGATGAGCAGTGGCTAAGTAAGTTACATGTATACGCGTTTTCTTTGTTTAAATGGATTAGTTCTGATTGAGATTTACAGACCAGATAGAAGGATAAAAAGCTGTCCACAGTTTGTCAGGAACAAGCATGGAAATATTGCTTTCTTTTACCCTGATTACAGTATGAAGAATGAAACTTGAAATCTAAGTAATCTCAGCATGTGTAATTAACGTTTTTTGAATCTTTCACCTTCAAGTTAAGGCTGGTAGGTAACATCAAGTCATGATTAGGGATGTAACAATATCAACATTTCACTGTATGATATCGTCACAGTGTTAAAGCCACAATAAGATATTGTTACAAAAATGTCAAAGTCCAAAGACATGCACCTGGGGATAGGTTAATTGGCAACACTAAATGGTCCCTGGTGTGTGAATGTGAGTGTGAATGTTGTCTGTCTATCTGTGTTGGCCCTGCGATGAGGTGGGGACTTGTCCTGGGTGTACACCGCCTTCCGCCCGATTGTAGCTGAGATAGGCACCAGCACCCCCCGCGACTCCAAAGGGAATAAGCGGTAAAAAATGGATGGATGGATGGTGTTAAATGAAGTAGCAGGAATGTTTAGGATAAACACACTTACTATAATTGAACACAAACATAATGTTCATATGTTGTAGTCATATTTATAATTACAAACAGGTATTTTAGGTGCAAAGGAATGGAGCAGAATTCCAGAATTTCAAGTAACACACAAAAACAAACAAAAAACAAAACTTTCAAATATGTGTCTTTAAACTGACATTAACAGTAAACTTGCAGTGTAACTAATGTAGAACAATAATGTTTCTTTAGCCAAGAAACTATACTGTGTTTGTCTGGTATGTTTTTTTTTAATATAACTTGGTATTATTGTGGGTTTGATTACATTTTTAGCACATTCAACAATACTGCGATTATAATGCAAACAGTGATCATTTTGGTCACAGTAACGGTGATATGACATTTTGGTATTGTTACATCACTGCTGTTTAGTTTAGTGTTTTTTTTACTTTTAACTTCCTAAGAAACTGTCATTTGCAATGGAAATGTTAGTATTAGTTTGTAAAATACTGATTCTTAAGAATTAACTAATAATTTGACTTTTAATCATATAAATACCTCACAAATGGATATTGTCCCTTGCTTACGTCTTGGTTTCACATCAATGATATTTTCCAAATAATGGTTCTAAAATACAACTCATTCTAATATATTACTCATATTCCTTAACTTATTGTAGACATTGTGGTGTGAAGTGTCGGCAAATTTCTTATTTTGTGCATGTCCACATTTCCTTTGGTGAGGTGCAACAGCTCTGGGCCGACTTGGAAATGGTCTGGATGAACGTGGCAAGCTTTACCTTGTATTATGCAGACTTTATTTAAGGTTAAACAAGCACGACAGTTATAGGCACAGAAATATTTCACAGCAACAATTCCTCGGATCACCGAAGCACAAACATTCCCGTCACTCCTGCACACTTCCACTTTTTCACCCCTATATAATGTCCCCTGTTTGAACTTTGTTGTCCCACACTACGCGGGTTATCATGGGAGATCGAGTTTACTTCTCAGATGAGCCCACTTAATATTGTCAGAAAAAAACACACCCACTGGAGTTCTCGTTTGATAGCGTCACACATCACGGCATTATTGTGAGAATTTTGAAACCAATATAACGTAATATTTACAATAATGTTGCATCCCTCGTCAAGATCCTTTCTCATAGGTTTGGTTTGATGCTGTGTGTTTACTCAATCAATCAATGTTTATTTATATAGCCCCAAATCACAAATGTCTCAAAGGACTGCACAAATCATTACGACTACAACATCCTCGGAAGAACCCACAAAAGGGCAAGGAAAACTCACACCCAGGTTCCTCTTCTTTGTGTCAGGGGATAGCAGCAGAATAACACTGAAGGAGGCGGTGCCTCCTGAAGGATCCCAAAACACTGCTCTTCAAATGGAACACATCCAACCTTCAGGTGACCGTGCAGGATGTACCACTCTGGAACATCAAGCCTCTCCCTACCTGCCAGGTACACCCACCGTCTTCTGTGTCTGACTATTGTTTTGTTGTGAATTTTGTCACGAAGCAAATCCTGCTAAAATATGACAAACTTTTGAGTGTAAGAATGTGAGCGATATGCTGAGATGTTATACGTTTTGCCTTTTGACAAAATGGTATAAAAAACCTTTAATGATTTGTATTCTATTTTAATTTCAGCACATGAAAATATTTCTACTTCTGACTATCAAAGACAATGGAAAAACATTTTCCAGAACAGCCCTCACAGATCCTCCTGATGGCCTAACAACTAAACTACATGTCGATGCTGAGTATGATTCATCTCAATCATTTGAGGAAGCTCTCCCTGATATAGGGGATTGGATGTACAATGACGGACATACGTTTTATGAAGGATTTGAAGATAGTTTGAGTGAGGAGTGTGCAGAAGAGTCAAATTTCAAGGACACAACAGACAAACCAATACATGACAATGCATCAGAAGCCATGGCAGAGTGCCTTCTGATCATCATGGGTTATGTAAACTGTCATAAAGTCACTGATAAGGCCCTAAGCGATATGCTCAAAATGTTCAAGTTGCTTTATCCCGATAGTCTGAACACAGACTGCTTAAACAGTGTGCAGAAGTTCAAAAACTTTTTTTTATCCCACTCTGCATCATCGCTTATTATATTACATAAATCCTCCAGTAATTGTTTTGGGCCAATAGAAAGTAAACAAATAAAATGCCTGTTTTGTGGGACTAGTGTGTCAGAAAAAAGATTCTCATCCTTTTTTTTAAAGTATGTACAGATTGATTTCTTCTTTACCGTAGCACATTCATGTGCCAAACGGGCCCTCGTTCGTGAATTTAAACATGCAGGTTTTTCTTTGCTGCAAGATAGTGTAACATATGAGACATGCAGTTATGTTATTCCCCTATTGGAAACTTCTGCCAGTACAGTAGTATCCTTGGATGACATATTGGGTAAAGTTGTTTTCCTTGACTTCACATCTATGCTTGGCATTGTGTTTGCAGTTCATTTCCCCAATACACTTGAAAAGTTTTAGATAATTAAGAACTGAACTGGCCTAAGAAGCCACAAATCAATTTTTTGATCATTGTTATAAATGCTCTGAAAATACACACTGATGTGATGTTGCCGTGGATGCTGTAAAAGTCTGTAAATATGTACTGTATATGGAGTATCATTGTTGATTATGTTTTTGCATTGTGTGTAATATTTCAGTGGCCAATTTATTAAATTTACTTGTTTAATAAAACCACTGTCTTTTTTTAATGAATACATAGGCCTACTATGCTACTGTATTTTAATATTAGTCCTTATAATGGTGGTTGGAGAGCCAAATATCTTCTGAAGTGGTACCTTGTTAAAAGAGTTTGAGAACCACTGCTCTAGAAAGTTCACAAATGTTAAAAGCTCTTAAAAAGTGTCTTGTGATCATATCAGTATTGTTTGGGTTCAGTTTTAAATCTCACAATTGTAGTCACTGAGTTACTGCACATTGCGTGTGGATAAGAAATCAACAAATTAAGTAGAAAATTATTTAAATAAACCATTTAGATTACAGACCATATATCCATATTGCCTGAATTATTTATTTTCTCCAAATGTTAGCGTGAGATAAACTGGAGTATGATTGAGGTATAATTAAACTGTGTCAATTAAAATGCATTTTTGAAATTATTTTTTCTAAGCCAGAAAACGGGTATATAACAACTCAAATAGTGAGCAGTGAGAGACAAAACCAAGTATATCTCTCACTCAGACATCATTGAGACATATTGAAACCAATACTCATTGATTGTCTTTTTGCCGAAATAGCAAAGAGACATCTGAGAACTCAAACAGTGAGTAGTGAGAAACAAAACCATGTGTATCTCTCACTGAGTCATTATTGAGACATATTGGAGACCAGCTCATTCATCTCTCATTTTGGTCTTTGTTGAAATCGGAAAAAGAGATAACTGTTAGACAACTTTGAGATCTCTCACAGTGCTCACTGCGAGCCTTATTTCTCAGGAGCTACATTTGAGAAGAATGAGAAATCTACTTTGGTCTCGATTAGTGCTCTTTTATGTCTAGGAGATATATATAAGACATATATGAGATCTCATCTTCAATTTTGCTTTGCTATGGGCTAGCTCTAAGTTCATCAGGAGTACTGATGTTGTATAAAGCTGGGCCTGGATTTGGTTGCACATTGCCTGATAGCAGAAGTAAGAGCAATATAAAGATTTTCCGTTTCATATGGCAAGGTGACCTCATGACAACATTATTTGGCTTCACAATATCAAAATGAGTAATATCAGAAGGAGAAAACCATCTGTTTAGCACAGAAATACACCATAACTGAAGCTGGTTAGAATTATTTAGCACTGACCCACATGTGGATATCAATAACCTTTGTGTAAATGCTGTAGTTTCAAAGGACCAGGTGATTGTTATTGCGTTTGGTAGAGTTAAAGGTTGGTGGAGCACCTGGTCAGGTACCCCACTACAATTGCAGAAAACAAGTCCAGGAAAAAGCATTAATATTAAATAGAGAGCTTTTGTCAAAGTCATTGTTAAATTGTTTTACTACCTACCCAGGTCCAATAATCAAAGTTCAGATGTCCAAGCTACAAGAGTTGGAAGACCAAGCTAAGGCTAGCAGAGGCCCAGCTTTAGTCAGTCTGAGGCTAAGATGGATCCAGGCCGTGGAAGACGGAAGGCCAAGATGAAGCCAGTCGACTCAGACTGTAGGTAGTGGAAGGCCAAGCTGAGACTAGTATAGATCCAGACTGTGGCAGATGGAAGGCCAAAATTTCAGCTAGCAAAACATCCCCCGGCTTCTGCAGGTCAGAGGCCTCCAGATTTCCAAATCCGACAAAACCAGTCAGAAATACCACTTTTTGGAAGTAAGCCTTCATTCATCAATTGTTACGCTTAAAACTAGTGCAATTTACTTAAATCGGCTAAAAAAAGAGACTAAAACACATAGAAATTCAGACCACTTTGACAAGCAGACAAACAAAAGACAGTCCTGTCGGCCATCTTGGATTGGACATTCAACATTAACCCAATTTGGAAATCGGTCTGTAGTTATTTATATTTGTGGATTCACCTACTTTTGACGGAGGAAGAAGAAAGGCGGGTTTGCTGATTTTTGGAACGATTTTGCTTGAAAGACTCAGGTTAAAAAGGCATGAAAAAGAAAAAGGCAATTAGAAATATTATACATTATGTCCCATATAAGCTCATACACGACACATTCTACAGATAGTGTATAAAAAAAACCTAAATAGTGGAATAAAAGAGGTGAAAACATGTGAAATGGAACAAAGAAAAGTTGCATTGTTGAGTCTAATAAAGCTGCCATGCAGGTTGTTTTCTCTTTAAAGCTGTCATTGCTCAAAAATAATAATGAATCAAACTCAATGTTGTTACAAATTATTTAAACTAGTCATGGCTCCAATTACGTCACATACAAAATTTGACTTAAGAGTATTTTTATAGGATATTTTGTGTTTATCCTACAAAAAAAAAGGGGTTTTGACTAATAGGGCAAAAAAAAAAAAAAACAGAAATGAAGAAGCTGTCACGTACTTGCATGGCTGCTCTAGTTGTGACCCCAAGATGCAGGAGACAGGAGGACGACGTGCGGGTGAGAGTCTTTTAATTCCCACAGGGAGCACAAGGAGGTGCAGCAGGGAAGTGCACAGAAGCATAAGCAGCATACAGAAAAACCAAAGTAACGTTTCACAAAACAATCCTTGAGCCCTGACTGGAGGGCGAGGCAGGCCTAAATAGAAGCCAGTTGATTAAAGTAAAAGTACCAATGATTGTCACACACACACTAGGTGTGGTGAGATTTTCCTCTGCATTTGACCCATCACCCTCACCCCATGACCAGGTGTGGCCAGGCTGCCAATCAGCGACAGGTGAGGAGGGAAAAGGGCTCAGGGAGACAAACAGGAAGTGGGACCAAAATAAGAGCGCCGACTAGGAGATAAACACAAACGCTAACAGACCGCGTGACACCTGACGTGACAGGTCGTCACAGAAACGAGGGATGGATCTGAAGTTTATCGAGGGACTTAAGTGTTGAAAGTAAAAAATAATGTTTGACTTATTTTTATGAGTGGGGCCCGTTTGGATCCTAATAATTTCAGTGGGACACGTTTTAATTGTCATTGCTAAAAAAAAATAATGAATTAAAATCGATGATGTTATGAATTATTGACCTATTTAAGATTGCAATTAAGTTGAGTAAAAAATATTATTTTGTGGTTTTGCCATAACAAAACAAGGTTTTGACAAAAATGGCGTAAATTATGAAAAAAAAAGACTGATAAGGACGGATAAACCTATATTGATCAAGGGATTTAAGTGTTGAGTGAAAAAATACAAACATAAACAAAAATGACCTGCTTCTACCATTTTTATGACTGAGACTCTTCCTGGTCCCCAAGAAAGCAGTGCGAGGCGAGTGGAGAAAAAATGGATTTATTGACAGAGATGTGACACAATGTGATATTGATCATAAGCAGCGGCCATTGAAAGAAAAGAAGAAATCCTCGTCATGACGTCAAGGCCATGAAACGTGCGATTTTACAGCCACCAACGTTTGATCTTGAAAGTCTTTTAACGGCCAAAGAAGAATACATGGAATAGCGTGAGGAGCAGTCGGACGAAGAACAAAGCACATCTCCATCTCATCTCCGAGTGTGATGACGTCCCTCAGCGATGGAGACATCTCCCTGTGTTCCAGTGCACAAAGCATCCTGGAGGAAGAAGACCACTCAGCACATTCCCGACAGAAGCAGGTGAATCCAAGTTGAACATCATCTTCACACAAGAACATTTGGAGGTGCAGACAGTCCATGTGAGCTTACTCAGCCTTCAGCCGCCTGCACGTTCTCGTCGAGCTCCACGCCGCCGTGGCGAGCTGCGGGACAAACGCAAACGGTGAAGGAAGAACATCCAGAAGGTGCCTCGTCACTCACATCAGATCTTTGAGGTGTGACTTGGAAACATGACGAGTCAGCACACTTGATGTCTCATTTGGCTGATCCTCATCATGAGGACTCCTGTCAAAAGTGAGATATGCCAGACTTTGTATTGCGTGTGCTCACAGGAGGGACTTTTATTGTGAAGGAGTCAGCTCCAGTTGGGCTTTTCCGGCTAAACTTGTAACAAAGGTCCACATCAGACCTCCATGTGAGTGACGCTTCACCACGGCTTTGTTTCTTGCGGCTCAAAGAAAAGATGTTTTACTTACCAGCTGGATCGTACTGGGCTGAAATGAAAGAGAAACAAGGTGAAGTGGACTTTTCCCCTCACGTCACGCCGTGTTTCTACGTGAGAGTGTGCGCTCTGTCTCTGTGGATCTTTGAGTGTTTGGCTGGAAGGCAACTAAAAGATGGCCGCACCTTTGCAGCCCGGATGAAAGCATCAACTCACGGCCTGGACCGAGTGCACCGAGAAGAAGAAGACAGAGGACATTGGCGTCCCTCACCTTGTCTGTTTCTGTGACGCCTGACCATGACCATGATGATGATGATGATGATGATGGCCGCCACAGCGAGGACCGCCGCCGTGGCAGCGAGGGCGACGCTCAAGTTGTCTGTGGAGAGCAAAAAAGCACAAGTGGAGTGACAAAGCATGAAGAGGAAACCTTCATGACTACTTTGCATGCAGACGTCAAGCGTTGTCATGGTGACATGGATCAATAATGGTGACAGGTGGACTTGTGATGGGAAACATCTCCAACTAAATGTGTCTTTCTCACCTTCATGGCTTGCGTTGCTCAGGATGCTTCTTCTCTCCAGCTTGGTGACCAAGTCCTCCTTGACGCCTGACAGCTGAAACACACATTCGTACTTGCCCTCCACGTCGGCCGTCACCTCCACTTTCAGCGCCACCGACATCTGGAAGGTTCCGTCGTGGTTGGGGAGTATCTCTCCGTGCTCCACGTCCTCGAAGATCTGCTCGCCGTCTTTCCTCCAAAACAGGTCGGCACCGTCGGGGTAGAAACCTGTCGCCATGCAGCTGACCGGAGAGGACGGCGTCTTCTGGAGCAGGAACACCTCTGGAAGCTCTGCACAGGAAGTGATGTCACGTGTGAACACAGGACAACGTGGGGAGAAGGTGTGGATGGAGAGAAGGTGTGGATGGAGGCAAAGATGGAGAGAAGGTGTGGATGGAGGCAAAGATGGAGAGAAAGTGTGGAAGGAGGTAAAGATGGAGAGGACAGAGGTAAAGATGGAGAGATGGAGTGGACAGAGGTAAAGATGGAGAGAAGATGAGAATAGAGCTAAAGATGGAGAGAACGTGTGGATGGAGGTAAAGATGGAGAGAAAAGGAAGAACAGAGGTAAAGATGGAGAGAAAAGGAGAGAACGGATGTAAAGATGGAGAGAAGGTGTAGATGGGGGAAACATGGAGAGGATAGATTGAGGTAAAGATGGAGAGAAGGTGAGGATGGAGGGAAAGATGGAATGGAGGAGAGAATGTGGTAAAGATGGAGAGAAGATGTGGACGGAGGTGAAGATGGAGAGAACATATGGACGGAGGTGAAGATGGGGAGAAGATATGGACGGAGGTAAAGATGGAGAGAATGTGTGGATGGAGGTAAAGATGGAGAGAAGATGAGAACAGAGGTAAAGATGGAGAGAAGATGAGAACAGAAGTTAAGATGGAGAGAAGGTGTGGATGGAGGTAAAGATGGAGAGAAGGTGTGGATGGGGGTAAAGATGGAGAGAAGGTGTGGATGGAGGTAAAGATGGAGAGAAGAAGAGAACAGAGGTAAAGATGGAGAGAAAGTGTGGAAGGGGGTTAAGATAGAGAGAAGGTGGGGATGGAGAAAAGGTGTGGATGGAGGTAAAGATGGAGAGAAGATGAGAACAGAGGTAAAGATGGAGAGAAGATGAGAATAGAGGTAAAGATGGAGAGAAAAGGAGAGAATGGAGGTAAAGATGGAGAGAAGGTGTAGATGGGGGAAACATGGAGAGGATAGATTGAGGTAAAGATGGAGAGAAGGTGAGGACGCAGGTAAAGATGGAGAGAAGGTGAGGATGGAGGGAAAGATGGAGAGGAGGAGAGAATGAGGTAAAGATGGAGAGAAGGAGAGAATGGAGGTAAATATGTAAAGAAGATGAGAACAGAGGGAAAGATGGAGAGAAGATGAGAACAGAAGTTAAGATGGAGAGAAGGGGAGAATGGAGGTAAAGATGGAGTGAATGAGAGAATGGAGGTAAAGATGGAGAGAAGGTGAGGATGGAGGGAAAGATGGAGAGAGAATGAGGTAAAGATGGAGTGAAGGAGAGAATGGAGGTAAAGATGGAGAGAAGGTGAGGATGGAGGGAAAGATGGAGAGAGAATGAGGTAAAGATGGAGAGAAGGTGTGGATGGAGGTCAAGATGGAGAGAAGGTGAGAGAAAGAGAGAAGAGTATAAAGAGACAGGGTGTAATGTCAGTAATGTTCCTATAGGGGGAGTGCAAACAAGTTAAAAGGTGAAAGTACATGTTGTGTTTCTACCTGTTCTCATTAGGACCTCCTTCCCATTGTTCACATACTTCTTCAAGTAAGAAGGACATCTCTCAGTGAAGTAAAACTTATTGTATTCTAGTAGATGTTTGTTCTGGTCCCACTTGAGTTTGGTGGGGAAAGCTTGTTGTTTTGCTGCAGTAAATGTCCATGTCTTCATGTCCAACAATATGAAATCTTCTCCATCATAACCTTGCTGATACCAACCTTTAACTTCATCAGTCTCATCATTCCATTCACATCCAGTCATCAACTGGAAAATGTGAACACCTGAGACACACACAGTGTTGTAAAGCAGAGTGACACACACACACACACACACACACACACACACACACACACACACACACACACACACACACAGTATTAGTGTAGGTTATTATGGGATGGACAGAGACAAGTATCAGTGCAGTAATGTGTGTTTACTACAGTATAAAAATAGTACATCAAATACATTTAAGTAGTAGAAAGTTCAACATAAACAAACCTCCAGTTTGGTTGAAACGCTTCTTAAGAACTTCAAGGCTGTGTTTGCCAGTCAACTCATTACCAACACTGATCTCTGTTTGTCTCTGCCAGTATTTTGGATCCTCTGCTGTGATTTTGTTCATCCAGTCCTGTTTGGCTTCTGCTTTCCTGCTGTTGCTGTCATAGTGAACAATCTGAACTCCATCAACATAACCAACCTCCACAAACTCTGGGAAGTTTGGAACTTGAGAGGACGCAGTGTGGAAATACTGCAGCGTGTGAATCACTGAAAGAAGAAAACAACAACAGGATGACTTTTTATTATTTTGTTTCATGTTCAACAATCTTGCACTGTGAATATTTTAGCTCCTTCCGTCTTCAGTCGGGTCTTAAAGTGAACATCAAACACTGCTAGATATCACAGTCAAGACTCACATGTTCTATGACAAATACAACACATTAATAATATTACTAACATCTGTTGACAGTTTGAACATTTTGAAAATAAACATATATTTTCTACAATGGAGGCTGAATAAAAAGTACAACAGAGTTGAACACAACCTGTTCTGCCCATTTGATGTCGACTCTTACTGACATCTTGTGGCGGGGTGATGTTACTACACTTGATTAGTTTCTGACACTTCCGTGTTTGAAGATTTGTGTTCGTTCTTACAAGCCTTGGAAAAAATAAGTCTTTGAACAAGAAACACTAAAGTGAAAACAAATAAAGAGCCTAAACGGATTTATCTGCTTCTGTAACCTTCTTGGAACATTTTTAATTTTTAGTAGGAAAAAGGGAAAACAATAAAATGTTAAAAAAAGAACCAGGATTAAGTAATAAAGGGCTTAAATAATACAACAATAATTTAATTAATAAGTAACAGAAACTCTCAGAAGTCAAATAAGTGAAGGCACAAAGAGGATTTATGAGTAAAATATTAATAAACTTATAAAAAGGACTTACCAGGCGTCACGCTGTGCATTTGCACGACCAGAAGAAAGAATAAAAACAAGTTCATGATGTCAGCGCGAAACAAAAAGATGTTTGCCACTTTTAATCCCGCAGAGAAAGACAAAAGTGACGAACACTCGCTTGACTCGCAAACAGGAAAAATGAACCAGGAACTGAACGTGGGGGAAAAGTGTGAGGCAGACGCTTCTGCTGGCAGAATATCAAAGAAAGTGAAAGTAAAAGTAGACACGGTAAAGCCAAACATTGAATGCATGCTTGTTTCAAGTCACCTAAACTCGATGGTGATCATTTTTATTTTTATTTTTATTTTGTCGTACCTGTCAAAGGTGAACACACTTATCCACGTAGGTGAGTAGTAACGAGTTACATTTACTTAGATAAGAAACACAACTTTTACTATGCTATATAACATATTCAATATATGTATAAAAATATACATTTAGGCCTCCACTCAGGCTTCATCCCAGGGACCCCAAAGGATTTTGTTCAAAAAAATATTTGAAATGTGTCATTATTTTGTATTATTATTATTCCAGGTTTAAATCTGTAGATCAACATTAGGTCTATCTGTCAATATAACCTTTTCAAAGATTTAAGTTGTATGCCCTTTTTGTCAAAGAAAAACCTGTTTTGTTATGGGGAAAAAACACAAAATATGCAATAGTTTCCCCCAATAGAATTTTAAAGAGGAATATTCGAGAGTATATAATAATTGGCAATGACACAAAAGAAAAATCCTACTGAAATTATTGAAGATCCAAAAGTGTCCTACTCATTAGAAATAACAAAATATATATTTTTTTACTGTTAACTTTAAACACAATCTTCAGATGAACTTCAGATCCATCCATCAATTATATATATATATATATTATTGGTGTTTATGTTTTTTCTTTTTTATATGGCAAACACAAAATATGCAACATTTTCCCCCCAAAAATATCTCAAAGTGGAATATTTAATGTGGCGTCGTTGGAGCCTTGAATAGGTCAATAATCCATAATGACATTGATTTTGATTTATTGTTATTTTTTTAGTAAACAACAGCCTAGATGGCAGCTTTGTGTTATTAGAGTAAACATTGCAACATTTTCTTGTCACATTTCACCTGTTTGCTCTTTAATAGCACTTTTTTTATTTTTTATTGTATTTTTAGAATTTGCTTTGGCCATTACAAAATTACCCGTGGGCCGCAAATGGCCCCCGGGCCACACTTTGGACACCCCTGTACGAGGATGACGGGATGCAAAACAATAACACATGCCCTTCTTATTTATGATTTACTTTTTAAATTTGATCAAAGTTCTGTACAGTGCAACTGGAATTTTTAATTTTCCCGAGGGAACTCTACTGAAGGAATCAATAAAGTACTATCCTTCTATCTATCCTCGTTCATCCATGCGGACTTGGCTCTCTTGGTTGCTTTGTTGGGTCTGCTCCTGTCTCCGGCCATACTCCCCCCACCACAGCAGACGTTGGCGTGGAACACCACAGAGTGTATATGTTTGTTTTTTGTTGTTGTTTTACTTTTGCGTCTGGTTGCATCAGCTCTCATCTTTTAAAGTCTTTAATGTCCTTTGTGTTCTTTGACGTTTCCCTCTTACACACATGTTTATGTGTGGTATGGCTATGAGGTTTGTTTCCCTTGGCCTCAGTCTGGACCCCCTCTACAGGGGCCCAGATGTTTGCTGTTGCACAGGCATGGGATAAAGTGTGTAACTTTTTGTCTGTAATATACATCATTGCAGTTTTTTTTTATTAGCATGGATGTAATCTAGGAACAACATTTCATAATTAATATCCAAAACCCCTGTAGCGGTAAAGTCCTATACTTTTACTGCTACTGGTTGCCGAATATAAATGAAGCTAGTTCAGACGTGTGCAACCGGCTAATAATTGAGGCCCAGAATTGTGTCCATGTTTAACCAAAATATTTACTAACATAAAGTCACAATTATATAACACAATTTGTTCAAAAACGGAAAATACACGGGAGCAAACAAACACTAGCCTGGCACAGTCAAAAACTGTTGTGCCTCTACTCAGCAACACCTGGGCAAGATCCTGACTCCTCCCTAAATATCCAGGCACTTGGCCTTGGAGCCAACCCCTTGAGTGACGTCATCAATTTGACAGACAGAAAGTGTATTTGGCTCTAACACACCAGCCCCTAATTGCTGCTGGCGTGACGAACAGAGTGATTTAATTTGGAATCAATAAAACAAAAATAGAGCCATAATACCAAAAACAAACACCTCTTTCTTTGGTTTTCATGTTCCCTTTTGCAATAATGCAGTTAATTTACTCAATACCTTCACCTAGAAGGCATATCTTTGTAACAGGTCTTTAGATGATAATCCTTTTTGTTTGCAGACAAACTTTTTTCATTTGTCCACTTTTGTCGCTCTTGTAGCAACGGTAAATATTCGTGAAACCACCTGTTCCAAAAAAGGTCAGCGATATATTGCCTCTGCCTCCATTTCCTTATGCACATCCAATACAGGTGATCTATTACCAACAGTACATGTAGACTGTAGCTGTCTTCTTTTCCTACTCCTGGCCATCAGCTTTCTTCGTCACCTTGGGGGTAGGAGAGCTTTTTTTTCTTCTCAGTTTCCTCCTCTTCTTCTCCCAAAGGACTCTCGGGGTCGTTTTCTTCCTCCTCTTTCGGGGAACTCTTCTCTTTTTGGACTTGCCATAGTCGCTGTCCTCGTCATGAAGTCTTCATCACTGCCAGACTCATCAGGATCCAGGTAAGCTTCCTCTGGGTCATCCTGCTCTTCATCCTCACGGCCTCCGTCACCCAGAAGGATTTCCCGCTGTTTCGACACGGCCTTGGAGACTGCCTGGCGTATTGTTCGCATTCGACTGACTTTTCTTTCACCGTCACTGTCATCTGCGCTCCGTTTTCTTTTTGGTGTCTTCCTGCTGGGCTTCTCTATCTTGGGCTTCTTTTCCTTTTTTGACATATCCTTTTGATCTTTGGATCCCTGCTCATTGAAATCATGCATGTACTGGTTCATAAGCGGTTCCTCCAAACTGTTAACAGTAACTGTGGGGCGTGTCACTGCCTTGTAATGGCCCATTAATCACCCACCCCAATAGGGTTCTGACAGCATAAGGTCCATCTCCGTGGCTGTTAATCACCTCCCGTGGTTCCATTCACTTGGAGGCGTTGGTACCAATTAACAGGTCCACGTTGGCAGTTATCCGAGGAATTTTAATGCCTTGGAGGTAAGGCCACTTATCAAGTTCTGCCTCACCAATCAGATTGTTAGTGTACACGGGCATCTGCCTTTGAGTGAAGACATCAGGAAGCTCAAAAAAACTTACTACAAGTAAGCTGAGAGATTTCCAGACCACTGCTCGGGACCACCTTACTGTGCCCCAAGGTGCGCAAGTGGATTTTTGTTTTTCGGCCTTCTGTGTTCAGCCTGTTCACCAATTGTTCAGAACAGAAGGTCCCTGTGCTTCCTGGATCTAGGAAAGCATATGTCTGGACTATCTTGCTGCCGTTTGAGTACTTCACTTGAACGGGCAGGATGGGTAAAATTCCATATTTGCCAGCCCCTGTATGGCCACAAGTTGATGATGTAGTGCAAATATCTGCTTTTACCTTTGGAAGTTGGCTATTTTCTCCACTTTCCAGATGCCTCCTGTCAATATGTAGCACTTTGGGATGCGTCTTGTTGCAGTAAGAGCACGTGATGCGCCTGTCGCAACTCTTGCTCAGGTGCCCTGTGCACAGGCAACCAAAACACAGGCCTTTTTCTTTTAGAAAGTCAAGCTTTTCCCTGTGTGCCTTATTTTCCAGTATTGGACAGTCCTCCAATGCATGTTCACTTGTACAGTAAAGACAGGAGGTGTTCACAAACCTATTGAGGTGTGGAGTCGGTTTAGGTCTAGTGGCAACTGCCACATGAGTTGCGAAACTGTTCCTTCTGAACTGTGATTTGCGTTGATGTATAGGCTTGGGTTTGGTTACTGCTTTATTTCGAAGGATGTTTTGAATGTCGCCAAAGACAGGATCCGAAGCAATTCTGACTTGCTGTTCAATAAATTTCACAATGTCTGTGAAACAAGCACGTCGCCTTTGTTGGTCAACAATGTCGGCTGCTTTTCCTCTCCACTGGTCCCTTAATTTGTGTGGCAGCTTTTGTATGAGCATCTTCATGCTAGCTGGCACCAGCCTTGGCGTCACTATAGACAGCCATTTTAAACTAGACAAACAAGTCCATGGCGTTTTAAAATCGTGTTTTTATCACCTTCGTCTTTTAGTAAAGGTTAAACCGTTTTTATCTTTTAACCTTTTTGAACAAGTGGTGCATGCTTTTATTTCAAGTGGCCTGGACTACTGCAATGCACTTTATGCTGGCATTAGCCAAAAAGCTCTCTCCCGGTTGCAGTTAGTCCAGAACGCGGCAGCAGGACTTTTAACAGGGGCCAGGAAACGCCAGCATATAACCCCAATTCTTCAGAGTTTGCACTGGCTCCCTGTTCATTTTAGAAGTGATTTTAAAACATTGCTGTTTGTTTTTAAATCTTTACATGGACTGGCACCTCAATATATCTCGGACCTCATCCGAATTTACATTCCTGCGCGCGCTCTGAGGTCCGAGAGCCAGTTCCAGCTCGTGGTGCCCAAGACCAGACTTAAGACCAGGGGAGACAGGGCCTTCTCTGTGGTCGGCCCTAAGCTCTGGAACACTCTGCCCCTCCATGTTCAAACTGCTTCCACAGTGGACTCTTTTAAGTCTCGTCTTAAGACCCACTTTTATTCTTTGGCTTTTAACACTACGTGAGTTGTGTGGTCCTCTGTCCTCTGTTGTCCTCTGTGTTTTTTATACACTTTGATTTCTATTTTACTGTTTTAATTGATTTTACCCTTTAAAATAGTTTTTAATCATATTTGTTTTTATTGGTTTTATATTTATTTATTTTTTGTTTTTATTCAGTCATTGGTGGAGCATAATATGTATATATATTTTTTATTTTTATTTTATTTTATTATTATTTTTTTACAATTGTTTTTAACATGGCTGTGCAGCACTTTAGGAACGTTATTGTTGTTTAAATGTGCTATATAAATAAAGTGGATTGGATTGGATGTTGAGCTCGTCCAAGTACTGCAGCTCATCCATGGCATTGGAGCATTCTCACAAGTACAGTGCGAAAGCTTGGAGATTTTTTACATCCTCAGACTTGATGTTTGGCCATACCATAATTTTGTCCATGTAGGCTGCTGTTATTTTTGAAGGATTTCCAAAGTGTTCCCTTAGTAGGCGTTTTGCTGTAGCATAGCCTCTCTCTGTAGGCATATAGAGGCAACTGCGCACCAACTCTCTGGGCTGTCCTTTGGTAAACTGCTCCAGATAATACAAGCAGTCACCACGATCATTGGTTTTTGCCTCTATACAATACTCAAAAGCTTTTACGAAAGCCTGAAATTGCAATGGGTCACCTTCAAAAAACGGAATTTGTCCGTGTGGAAGTAATTGGGAGGTTTGTGCTTGAACCAGGAGTGCCATCATTTCATTTTGCCTCTGTAATATAGTGTGGAATTCACCTGGTATTGTGTTGCCTTGAAATGATTGAGATGCTTGAGGTAAATTTTGCCTTGATTGGTTTTCCACAGGATCCAAAATTGATGAGCGAAGTGGTTGGTTGTTTGGTTGAGGGTGTGAATGGACCTTGTTTGGGCCATTCTTGGCTGTGTGAAGCTCTGAAGGAGCAGCTTTAAGAGCATGGCCGGCTCTACGCAGGGGCAAGAGGGGGCAGAGCCCCCTTAAATAAATGTCTTGCCCCCTCAAATCAAAATTTGAGAAAGTAAATTTGAATAAACTCACAAAATTACTATATTACAAGTTGAAAAAATTATCTGCACTAGCGGAAAAATCCGCCGAAAAAGGGACACACACGATATAGTAGTGTCGGCTTCCCTCTCATTCCTCCCTCCGCTGTGCGTGTATTCCACATTCCACAGGCTGCGCAGCAGACACACACCCGCACACACCCCTCAGCCCTCAGTAAACATCCAATCACTGTTGCATTATGAAAGTAAAAGAAAAGGAAAAGTTGTCTACATTTATCATATACTTGTTAGGATGGGTGTTTTTGTGTAGTCTTATCCGTCATAAACACGTTTATCGTTGCGGACTTTCGGTGCTACGGAGTTCCTTTTTTTTTTTTTTTTTTTTTACAACTTGACGAGAGCAGTGACAGCGGAGGCTCTGAGCAGCAGTGGTTTGGAAGGCAGAGAGCCTCCACTGTCCCTGTAACAAGCTACAAGTCATTTATGATGGTGTTAATGACGGTAAAAATGAAACATAAGGTATATATCCTGCTTAGCAGTCCTCCTCTGCTGTCCTCTGTTCAGAGCGGAGTCCCTAGCAACGGCCCGTTTTACTTAGCAACGGTCTGGCAATCGACTGCTGGAATTCTTTTTCTGTAGTTTTTCTTGTAATTCTACATAGTCAACCTTTAATGTTTCAATCTACATTTTGTAATAAACAAATTATAAGTTTCATTTGATATGACCAAGACACCTAAAAACAAAAACACAACCGTTTTCATCAATTTACAAGCAAGTGGGCAACACACATGCATTGGAGTGAATGAGTTTTGTGCCCAAATGAGTGCCCACGTTCTGTTTTATAAATTAGTTTGAGATTCTTTTTTATCATTATTCATCAGACTAACTTTCAGTTTTGTAAATATTGACTGTAGTGTGTGAAGTCCTACTTTGGGTCCAAATTTATTTGAGAGTTATGCCATCCAGTTAGGATAAATGTTATGTTGTTGGTTGATAAAATCTGGATGAAGGATGTTTTATTTTATTTTATTCATTTATTTTTATTTTTATTTTTCAGTTTCCCCCCTGAGGGATTGCCACCTTATTGTGGTCAGGGGGTTTGCGTGCCTCAGTGACAGTAAGAGCTACACCAGCAGGAGCTTAGTCTTCAGGTGGGACACCCAAGTTGGACAGGTCTGAAGGTAGAGGCCTGACAAAGTGCAATCCACTACTCCAGGTTGGGGTTGGACACATAGCTAAAGACCAATTTCAATGAAGAAAGCATCGATACTATAAGCACAGAAAAAAAAGTGCTGGAGCATGATGTGTACACATGATGCCCCCTTCACATTTCTGACTGCCCCCTCATATAAGCATGCCTAGAACCGCCCCTGTTTAAGAGATGGCTTAAGTTGTTGTACAGGCGGAGCAGGCATTTTTTTTCTGTTTTGTCCTTTGCCTATAATAGGACTCCATTCCATCAGACTTTTTGCTCCTGCCGGCAACACTGGCTTCATGGAGGACAGACAATTTAGCATTGTGGGCTGCTATTTCAGCATCCAACTCCATTTGCTCCTTTTTCCTCCTTATGGCCGCTGCTTGTTCCTCCTGTTCCCTCTTTAGAGTTGCTGCCTGCGCCTCCAATGCATGGATCTCTTTTAAAGCAATAGCACGGGCGCCAAGTGCTGCCTTTTCTGCCTCTGCTATTATGCGAGCAGAAGAAGTGGAAGACATTTTGCTTTTGTTTGAGACTGTGGATTCAATGGGCTTTGATAAAACAATAGATGGAACATTTGAAATGCTGCCATGGGGTTGTAGACTTTCATTTTCAAAACCATCAACAGTGGAACCCTCATTTTCAACCTCATCATCATTGTCATCATTTTTAAAACACAACAACCTGTCAACCTTTTCAATAAAACCATCAAAATTCAACATTTTTGCTTTGTACCAAGTCTCACGTTTGGTACTCTCATATTCTGGCAACAGAGACAACAAAGTTACACTCAAAGAAATGACTCATTGGATGAACTCAATTAAAATGAGGGCAGGATTTCCATGCAACAAATATATGTTGCCCCAACTCAAAATTGGTACATTCTCACAATACAATAAAAATGAGTTAATCCAACTAATTTTTAGCAAATAAAGCCAAACTAAAATTATTGCAATAACCAAGCAAAATCTATTTACATTTGTCAGACTATTTTTTTTTACAAACACAGCTAAAATGAAATTATTTTGGTTACTAAGTGAAATTAATATGTGCCCAACTTAAAATTGACTGGAAATCAAGCAAGCTAAAAATCCCCCTTGATGCCATAAAAACACATCAGACAAAACCTGGTTGGTACTTTTAATGTAGAATAATCCTTTTTTTCAACAATCTTGAAAATAACACCACAAGATGTCAAAGATCCGATGATGAACTTCATCAACAAGTGTTCACCTCCCATGCAAACAACTTGATTTTCAGCTGCTGTATCTTTGTGTTCAGTTTGTGACCATCCAAGTTCATTAGGATCTTCTGGAAAAACTCGAATGTGTACTTGAGGTTGTCTGGAAACCTTAGATCGAGAGCATAATTGAGACCAAACATCATTATAATCCCCATGATGACAATGTCCACGTTGCTCAGGACTTTGATGCCTTCGATAACAACTCCAACATCCTCTGGCTCCCTATCGCCATCTCCACGGATTATGTACTGTATATCCCCATGACTGTGAGGGCAATGTCCCTTTCTGCATCCTCAGTGGCGGAGGCCTGAACAACACAAAAACAGAACACTTGTGTTAGGTAAAATGCTGAACACCACTAGCAGAAAATGAATTAGCTTTCTTTTTTTTTTTTTTTTAAAGTCCTCTTTGCTTGTCAAATCAATCATTTATGCATCATGAGTTAAAACGTGATTGGAAAATTAACCATATATATATATATATATATATATATAATATGTTTGAAATTGGTTCAGAAATAACTTCAGCAAGCAGTCCTCAATCAATCAATGTTTACTTATATAGCCCTAAATCACTAGTGTCTCAAAGGGCTGCACAAACCACTACGACATCCTCGGTAGGCCCACATAAGGGCAAGGAAAACTCACACCCAGTGGGACGTCGGTGACAATGATGACTATGAGAACCTTGGAGAGGAGGAAAGCAATGGATGTCGAGCGGGTCTAACATGATACTGTGAAAGTTCAATCCATAATGGATCCAACACAGTCGCGAGAGTCCAGTCCAAAGCGGATCCAACATAGCAGCGAGAGTCCCGTTCACAGCGGAGCCAGCAGGAAACCATCCCAAAGGGAGGCGGATCAGCAGCGCAGAGATGTCCCCAGCCGATACACAGGCAAGCAGCACATGGCCACCGGATCGGACCGGAGCCCCTCCACAAGGGAGAGTGGGACATAGGAGAAAAAGAAGAGAAACGGCAGATCAACTGGTCTAAAAAGGGAGTCTATTTAAAGGTTAGAGTATACAAATGAGTTTTAAGGTGAGACTTAAATGCTTCTACTGAGGTGGCATCTCGAACTGTTACCGGGAGGGCATTCCAGAGTACTGGAGCCCGAAATGAAAACGCTCTATAGCCCGCAGACTTTTTTTGGGCTTTGGGAATCACTAATAAGCCGGAGTCCTTTGAACGCAGATTTCTTGCCGGGACATATGGTACAATACAATCGGCAAGATAGGCTGGAGCTGGACCGTGTAGTATTTTATACGTAAGTAGTAAAACCTTAAAGTCACATCTTAAGTGCACAGGAAGCCAGTGCAGGTGAGCCAGTACAGGCGTAATGTGATCAAACTTTCTTCTTCTTGTCAAAAGTCTAGCAGCCGCATTTTGTACCAACTGTAATCTTTTAATGCTAGACATGGGGAGACCCGAAAATAATACGTTACAGTAGTCGAGGCGAGACGTAACAAACACATGGATAATGATCTCAGCGTCTTTAGTGGACAGAATGGAGCGAATTTTAGCGATATTACGGGGATGAAAGAAGGCCGTTTTAGTAACGCTTTTAATGTGTGCCTCAAAGGAGAGAGTTGGGTCGAAGATAATACCCAGATTCTTTACCGTGTCGCCTTGTTTAATTGTTTGGTTGTCAAATGTTAAAGTTGTATTATTAAATAGAGGTCGGTGTCTAGCAGGACCGATAATCAGCATTTCCGTTTTTTTGGCGTTGAGTTGCAAAAAGTTAGCGGACATCCATTGTTTAATTTCATTAAGACACGCCTCCAGCTGACTACAATCCGGCGTGTTGGTCAGCTTTAGGGGCATGTAGAGTTGGGTGTCATCAGCATAACAGTGAAAGCTCATGAACATAATGCAATTGCTGCAACGTGATCATTTAGGCCAGTGGTTCTAAAATGGGGTACACGCACCCCTGGGGGTACTTAAGGTATGCCAAGGGGTACGTGAGATTTTAAAAAAATATTCTAAAAATAGCAACAATGCAAAAATAATTTATAAATATATGTATTGAATAATACTTTAATGAAATATGAATGTAAGTACATAAACTGTGAAAAGACCTGCAACAATGCAATATTCCGCGTTGACAGCTAGATTTTTTCATAAATATTGATGTTAAATATTTCTTTTTTTTGTAAAGAAATGCTTGGAATGAAGTTGATGAATCCAGAGGGATCTCTATTAGAGGGCACTTTAAGTTGATGATTACTTCTATGTGTAGAAATCTTTATTTATAATTGAGTCACTTGTTTATTTTTCAACAAGTTTTTAGTTATTTTCATATCTTTTTTCCAAATAGTTCAAGAAAGACCACTACAAATGAGCAATATTTTGCACTGTTATACAATTTAATAAATCAGAAACTGATGACATAGTGCTGTATTTTACTGCTTTATCTCTTTTTTTCAACCAAAAATGTTTTGCTCTGATTAGGGGGTACTTGAATTAAAAAAATGTTCACAGGGTGTACATCACTGAAAAAAGATTGAGAACCCTATAGAAATGGACCTGTGAGACAGAAATAGCTGTTTTACTCCACAGGGCCTCTGCCCGTTTGCCACTACTAGCTTAGGAGACTCTGACTCTGTCTTTTCTTGCACCTACCAGTGATTCCAAACAAAAACAAAAATTGAAAGAGCCCCATTGTTTACAAAATGCCAGTTATTCAAAAAGTTGTAGTGTGTTGAGCTCAAAGAACCACAAAATATGTCAATAAAAATGGGTAACATCATTTCATGCTACTGTGTAACACAAACTATTAACTTACTAGATATTCCTTGAAGAAAGTGTCTGGGTCTTCATTGAGACGGATAACAAGGCTTCTCAGGATGCTCTCCCTCCTGATGTCAGTGTCGTCACACTAAAGCAGGGGTGAAAAATCAACACAGAATTTAGCTCAATATTGGTGCAACAGTGGCACAGGGAGAGGGGCAAGTTGACGACAGTGTGTAAAGAAAACTAGATAAACCAATACATCTTTTATTTATATATATATATATATATATATATATATATATATATATATTAATTATATATATACCCGAACGCCTCCCTAGGGAGGTGTTTAGGGCACGTCCAGCTGGTAGGAAGCCACGGGGAAGACCCAGGACACGTTGGGAAGACTATGTCTCCCGGCTGGCCTGGGAACGCCTCGGGATCCCCCGGGAAGAGCTAGACGAAGTGGCTGGGGAGAGGGAAGTCTGGGTTTCCCTGCTTAGGCTGTTGCCCCCGCGACCCGACCTCGGATAAGCGGAAGAAGATGGATGGATGGATGGGCTTATGAAAATCAGACTGCTAGCCTACCACTGATAGTTGTGGGAGTTGAGAGTCCTTCACTGTGTGGTAGAGAATGGCTAGATGAGATCAGGCTAAACTGGAAAATGATTAAAGCAGCCGCAATCAACACAGTCGCTGAAAATTTAACATCAGCACAAAAGCCCAAATCAATCCAAGAAGTGCTGGCTAAATATGATGAGGTATTCAAGGATGAGCTTGGAACATTAAAGGACATCAAAGCCACAATTTCTGTAAAGCCTGACACAGTCCCAAAGTTCCACAAAGCCCCGCGTCCTGCCATTCGCCATGAAAGAAAAAGTTGAAAAGGAGCGTGTCATCAGTCCAGTGAAACACAGTGACTGGGCTGCTCCAGTGGTTCCAGTGCTTAAGCGGGATGGAGGACTTCGCTTGTGTGGCGACTACAAGATAACTGTGAACTTGGCTACAAACGCTGAAACGTACCCCCTACCAAGAATTGAGGAGGTGTTAGCAGCACTATGTGGACGAAAAATATTTTCTAAAATAGATCTAGCAGCAGCCTATCAACAAGTACTCCTGGATGAAGAGTCGAAAAAGTATACAACAGTGAATACTCACAAGGGACTGTTTGTGTACAATAGACTTTGTCTCGGTGTCACTTCAGCTGTTAGTATTTTTTCAACGCAATATGGAGAACCTGTTGAAAGATCTTGATGTGGTAATTTATCTCCATGATTTATTGATTACGGGCCGAGATGAAGCCCAGCATCTCGTGAACCTGGACAAGGTTTTACAGAGACTGCAAGAGAACGGCATGAGAGTGAAAAAGTCAAAGTGTGACTTCGGCAAGACACAGATTGAATATCTGGGACATGTGCTGGACGATGTGCCTGTCGATCTCACGATCCACTCTTCCCTCACTCGTGAACAAGACTCCATGGTACTTGAACTCCTCCACTTGGGGCAGGGTCTCCTCCCCAGCCCGGAGATGGCATTCCACCCTTTTCCGGGCGAGAACCATGGACTCGGACTTAGAGGTGCCGATTCTCATTCCGGTCGCTTCACACTCGGCTGCGAACCGATCCAGCGAGAGCTGAAGATCCCGGTCAGATGAAGCCATCAGGACCACATCATCTGCAAAAGTCAGAGACCTAATCCTGCGGTTACCAAACCGGAATCCCTCAACGCCCTGACTGCGCCTAGAAATTCTGTCCATAAAAGTTAAGAACAGAATCGGTGACAAAGGACAGCCTTGGCGGAGTCCAACCCTCACTGGAAATGTGTTCGACTTACTGCCGGCAATGCAGACCAAACTTTGGCACTGATCATACAGGGAGCGGACCGCCACAATAAGACAGTCCGATACCCCATACTCTCTGAGCACTCCCCACAGGACTTCCCGAGGAACACGGTCGAATGCCTCCTCCAAGTCCACAAAGCACATGTAGACTGGTTGGCCAAACTCCCATGCACCCTCAAGAACCCTGCCGAGAGTATAGAGCTGGTCCACAGTTCCACGACCAGGACGAAAACCACACTGTTCCTCCTGAATCCGAGGTTCGACTATCCGACGTAGCCTCCTCTCCAGTACACCTGAATAAACCTTACCGGGAAGGCTGAGGAGTGTGATCCCACGATAGTTGGAACACACCCTCCGGTCCCCCTTCTTAAAGAGAGGAACCACCACCCCGGTCTGCCAATCCAGAGGTACCACCCCCGATGTCCACGCGATGCTGCAAAGTCTTGTCAACCAAGACAGCCCCACAGCATCCAGAGCCTTAAGGAACTCCGGGCGGATCTCGTCCACCCCTGGGGCCTTGCCACCGAGGAGCTTTTTAACTACCTCAAATGAGTTTCCTCCGCAGTGTGGCGGGGCTCTCCCTTAGAGATAGGGTGAGAAGCTCTGCCATCCGGGAGGAACTCAAAGTAAAGCCGCTGCTCCTTCACATCGAGAGGAGCCAGATGAGGTGGTTTGGGCATCTGGTCAGGATGCCACCCGAACGCCTCCCTAGGGAGGTGTTTAGGGCACGTCCAACCGGTAGGAGGCCACGGGGAAGACCCAGGACACGTTGGGAAGACTATGTCTCCCCGCTGGCCTGGGAACGCCTCGGGATCCCCCGGGAAGAGCTAGACGAAGTGGCTGGGGAGAGGGAATTCTGGGTTTCCCTGCTTAGGCTGTTGCCCCCGCGACCCGACCTTGGATAAGCGGAGGATGATGGATGGATGTGCTGGACGGGAAAGGCGTCTACCCATCCAAAAATAAGGTCATAGCCATACATGATGTTCCGGCACCCAGAAATGTCAAAGAGCTCAGAGCTTTCCTGGGCCTAGTGAACTACTATGGACGTTTTGTGCCTCAGCAAAGCACAATTTTGGCCCCACTTTACAGGCTAATGAAAGACAAAGTTAAATGGAGATGGGGCGAGGCGGAGCAGAGTGCTTTTGGCAAATGCAAGGAGCTTTTGACCAGTGACAAAGTGCTGGTTCACTATGATCCACGTCTGCCGCTTTCGCTTGCATGTGATGCTTCTGCTTATGGGATCGGAGCAGTGATACAGCACACAACACTAGACGGGCATGAACATCCAATAGCCTATGCTTCCCGCACGCTCTCTCCGGCAGAGAAAAACTATTCACAGATAGAAAAAGAGGCATTGAGCCTGGTGTTTGGTGTGAAGAAGTTCCATCAATATCTGTGGGGGCGCAAGTTTGACTTAATATCCGACCACAAGCCCCTGCTCGCGCTGTTTGGAGAACATGAGAGACTTCCTACAATGGCAGCAGCGCGCCTTCAGAGATGGGCCATCATACTGTCTGCGTATGATTACCACAGGACATACCGCAGGTCAGAGGAGCACGGCAATGTGGACGGGCTGTCTCGTGTTCCGCTGCCTGAGACCAAAGATACAGGTACAGAGACAATGACAGCTTGCATAAATGCACTGTTATATGTTATATGAGTGCAAAAACAAATTTCCAAGGCTACACGAAAGGACACAGAGCTCTCAAAGCTGCACAGGTACATCATGGAAGGATGGCCAAAAGAAATACCAGATGAACTGAGGGTGTACTACAGAAAGAGAGATGAGCTATCTGTCGAACAGGGGTGTGTTCTATGGGGAACAAGAGTAATAGTACCTGCAAAAATGAGAGGTGCAGTGCTAAAAGAGATCCACGACGGACACTCTGGCAGACAATATGTCTGGTGGCCAAATGTAGATATGGATGCTGAGAGAGTCTGCAAGCAGTGTGAGACCTGCCAGCTGGAACAGCGCACGCCACGCCAAGTCCCGCTGCATCCCTGGGATTTTTCCTGGAGAGCTTTGGAAAAGACTACACACTGAATTTGCAGGCCCGTTCTTGGGTCACATGTTCATGATTGTGGTTGATGCATACTCTAAGTGGCTGGAGGTTTACAAAATGGCACAAATCACGTCCACTGCAACCATTACACGACTTAAGAGACTGTTCGCATCATTCGGTGTGCCAGAACAAATAGTCACAGACAATGCGACAACGTTCACATCGGATGAGTTTCAGCAGTTCATAAAGAGGAACGGAGTCCTTCACACGACCGGTGCACCGAGATATCCAGCTACAAATATGTTGCTATTTTTAAAGCAGGCATGAAAAAGCTTGTTGGACAGAACCTGAGTGTTGAGGACAAGATATCACACATCCTGCTGCGCTATCGCACTACTCCCCACAGCACCACTGGAGAGTCACCAGCGGACTTGTTCCTGAAAAGACATGTGCGAACACGTTTGGACTTCCTGAAACCAAGCATCACCGAACGAGTCAGAAAGAGACAGTATCAGCAGAAGGAGAAACATGACAGTCAGGCTGCCGAGAGACAGTTTGATGTAAATGACTCTGTATCTGCGCAACACCGCAGGAGAGAAACCCAAATGGATTCCTGGGGTAGTGACACAACAGACTGGTCCAGCGTCATACCGAGTGCAAGGCGAGACACCAGACCAAGTGTACCGGCGTCACGGAGATCAGCTGAGACCTCGCTACCTTCCTGATACTCCAGATTCAGAGCCTGCAGGTGAAACTGAGTCAGCTGAGCGGAACGGACTCCGCAGAACCTGAACCACCAGCTTTTGAGTTGGAACCGCCAGTGCTGCCTGACCCAGAGACAGTGACTTTGAGACGCTCAGAGCGTACTATCAGGCGACCTCAGCGTTTATAGGGACTGATTCTTTTCAGAAGGGAGTTTTTCATTTGTTATTAAAGAGGGTTGAATTTGAGTTTGAATGCACTATCTGGTATAACATCTGTGACATTTTTGTGTTTGTTTATTACAGCATTGAAGAATTGAATGTTGCCGTATTGAAAGTGTGTACTGATTTTGCATTGCCTTTGATCTATGGGGGGAGGTGATGTGGTGTATTAATGTGCATGCTGACTCAGCGTTGTTTGTCCTGACTGACTTGCCGTAGTTGAGTTGTGTCTACTTAGCATGCTCACCAAGTGCTGTACATGAGTGTTGATGATCCCTCTCTAGAGTGTATGCTACTGCTACTCCCAGTCAGATATAAAAGTTACTGAACGTGTGTGCTACCTCGTTATTTGAATATATAACAACGTCTTAACTTTCACCTCCGTTATGTCTCCCAAGCGTGAGGCGTCCCTGCTGGGGTAACGGGACACGCATCTGCCTCGCATGGGTTCGATTCCCGGCCAGGGTTGCATCAGGAAGTTTCATCCTGAGTAAAAAAGTCAGCAGAAAGCCTTCATGAGATGGACTCGCTGTGGCCAAAGTGCTGAACGTGGGGGAAAAGTGTGAGGCAGACGCTTCTGCTGGCAGAATATCAAAGAAAGTGAAAGTAAAAGTAGACACGGTAAAGCCAAACATTGAATGCATGCTTGTTTCAAGTCACCTAAACTCGATGGTGATCATTTTTATTTTTATTTTTATTTTGTCGTACCTGTCAAAGGTGAACACACTTATCCACGTAGGTGAGTAGTAACGAGTTACATTTACTTAGATAAGAAACACAACTTTTACTTTGCTATACAACATATTCAATATATGTATAAAAATATACATTTAGGCCTCCACTCAGGCTTCATCCCAGGGACCCCAAAGGATTTTGGTCAAAAAAATATTTCAAATGTGTCATTATTTTGTATTATTATTATTCCAGGTTTAAATCTGTAGATCAACATGAGGTCTATCTGTCAATATAACCTTTTCAAAGATTTAAGTTGTATGCCCTTTTTGTCAAAGAAAACCCTATTTTGTTATGGGGAAAAAAACACAAAATATGCAATAGTTTCCCCCGATAGAATTTTAAAGTGGA